>NC_080092.1:66835378-67140934 GCF_950005125.1 Chionomys nivalis
TTTGTTTGTTCTGAGACAAGGTCTCACTGTGAGCCCCTGACTGGCCTGAAAGTCACTATGTGTAGACCAGGTTAGCCTCAAACTCAAAGAGATCTGCCTGCCTCTGCCTGACAAGAAGCAGGGTTAAAGGTATGCACCACCCATGCTGTGGCAGGAAATCAGTTTGTTTTTAATTTGTAGCAATTCCTTTATTCTTATTTTATGTGAAATAGTGATCTACCTGCATTTATGTCTGTGTGAAGGTGTCAGGTCGCCTGGAACTGACAGTTATGAGCAGCCACGTTCTAGGTCCTGCCTCCCGGGTCCTCCAGGAGAGCAGCCAAGTGTTCTTAACTGCTGACTCATCACTCCCGCCTCGGAAATCAGTTTTAAAGTAGATTCCATAACAGGAGCTCAAAAACAACTATGACTGATTTGGGTGAGGGCTTTATTCCAAAACTTGTCTGATTTTATAGTGGAAATAAAATGGCAACAGTACTTCCTTGACGAGCAACTTGGCCACACACATATATTTTACTCAGGAATAAACAAGGTGATAGTCAAAAGAAGATAATTTCATAGAGGTTCGACTATGCTTTTAAACTCATCTCAGTTTTAATATTCATTAATTATCTAATAAAACATAAGGCTAAAAAACTTGAAACGTTTCTACTTTACAGCTCAAAAAGAAAAATGGAATTCTTCAAGTCACTGCAAAATCCACTAAATATATAGAAGTTAAATTCAAAACCTTAAATCTTACCATCTAGCCGAGTAGAAATACAAAAACTTTTCCTTTTTTCTTTTTAAGAATTATTTTTAGGGCTGGAGAGATGGCTCAGCGGTTAAGAGCATTGCCTGCTCTTCCAAAGGTTCTGAGTTCAATTCCCAGCAACCACATGGTGGCACACAACCATCTGTAATGAAGTCTGGTGACCTCTTCTGGCCTGGAGACACACAAGCAGACAGAATATTGTATACATAATAATAAATAAACTTTTTTTTTTAATATTTATTTATTATGTACACAATATTCTGTCTGCGTGTATGTCTGAAGGCCAGAAGAGGGCACCAGACCTCATTACAGATGGTTGTGAGCCACCATGTGGTTGCTGGGAATTGAACTCAGGACCTTTGGAAGAGCAGGCAATGCTCTTAACCTCTGAGCCATCTCTCCAGCCCCCATAAATAAACATTTTAAAAAAAGAATTATTTTTATCTCTGTGCTTGTGTGCTTATAAACACCTGCCCCGTGTGTGTGACACCTGAGGAGGGCAGAAAAGGGTGTCCTTGGAACTGGTGTTCGGGCTACTGTGCCCTGCCTGATCCTGGTACCGGGAACTGAGCTCTCAAAGGCCAGGAAGCCCTCTTAAGGCCTCTCTACAGCCCTTTGTCCTTTATTACCATGTTTATTAAATGTATTCTTTGACAGTTTCACGCATGTGCATGATACACCTGGTTACTCTTGTCCCTGGCTTTCTCCTATCTCTCTTTCGCCCTGGCAGCCTCTTTCTCACACTCAGGGCTGTGTTCTGTGATCTATTTAGTCTAACCAGGCCCATCTGTGTGACCATGGCTTACTTTAAAAAGGCACACATATAAAGAGCCAGTAGAAAAGGGCCAATTAACATAGAATTATAATACAAGCTGTGAGGCATAAGAAGCAGGCTTGCTGTTAACTCTATCAACCATTGGCTGCTTTCTAAGCCATCTAAACAGATACTGGATGCCTGTTGTGCAAAAGTACACATAAGCACACACTTCAGTAAGACAGTGCGACGTAACCATACCTTGTCAATCACTCTTTTAAAGAAATTAAGTAGCAGTACCCTACAGCCAGTTCCATGATTAAACCGCACAAAGCAGCTGTTTATCCACTCGCAGCAACCAGCAGGTGAACCTGATTCAATATTTATCACAGGCTTTCACAGATCGCTGCTAACCAAGCAAACGTTTTAATTAAGTTGGAACTTGCTTCAAAGAGCTCATTCAAGATGTCAATCAGCAGGTATGGGATCAGATACAGTGTCAGGTGAAGGTGTGTAATACAAATCCACAACTTTCTTCATCCCATCTCTGTAAATTAGCCTCCTCTAAAGTTCAGACTCTGATTGTAACAGACTGCCAGTCTCCTGGAATGTGTAACTGAAGTCACTCAGGTTCTATTGTGAAGGTTGTAAGCAATATGTTAAACTGCAGTGGGCTAGCACATTAAGACAGATCCTTTTCACGGCTGGTGTTTGATACCGTAAGTGTTTGTTACCCTACTCTCCACTTACTGTTTGCTTTCTTGCCTAGTGTAAATGGAAATTCCTCAGCACAGCAGCCCCGGTTTCTGAAAAGTCTTGTTTCAGTAGAATTAATCGAAAGAGATCCAGAGTAGGATAATTTTTATCTGAGCTTACAGAAGAAAAATTCGTGCGAGGAAAGGTCTCAGTTTAACAAACATACCAAAAAGATCAACCTGTTATAACGTAAAACTTCTCCTGATAGCACTATATGCAGATACAATTGTTGCAATAAGTCCTGAAATAGTGATGAGCCCCACTGACCGACTTCAGGAAAAATACCGGTATTAAAAAAAAAAAAAAAAAAAGCCGGCATGAATGGTGACACAAGCCTATAATCCCAGCATTATAAGAGATTAAGGCAGAAAGATTCCAAATTCAAGGACATCTTGGAAAAGCCAGGCATGGCAGTTCACACCTATAATCCCTGCACTAGGGAATTAAAAGCAAGATGATCAGGAATTTGAGGCTAGGCTGAATACGTTAGATCTTATCTAAAAAGAAAATGAAAATTTTTTCTTTACAGAGGACTGCTACATATTTTAAGTGGAGTAAGTTTCTAAACTCACCATTTTGCAACTCTCACAACTGATGAAGGGACTGAGGCAAGCGGCCTAAACTAATGTTAAAATATTGAACGAGATGGCATAGTGGCCCATGCCTGTAAACCCAGCACTTGGGAGGCAGAGGCAGGAATATCCCTGTGAGTTAGAGGCCAGCCTAGACTATAAAGTGAGATCCAGGACAGTCAGGGATATAGAGTAAGGCTCTGTGTCAAAACTAAACAACCCCCCCCCCCACCACCAACAACAAAATCATTGAATGAGAAGCTGTTGGGGAAATAAAATAATCACATAGTCTCAAAGATCGCTACAGGACTGGAAAGATGGGTCAGCAGCTATGGAAGAGCAGGATGCACTTGCTGATCTTGCAGAGGACCCAAGTTTGGTTCCTAGAACCACACTGAGTGGCTTACAACCATTTATGATTCCAGTTCCAAGGTATCTGACATCCTCTTCTGGCCTCCTCGGACACCAGTACATACCTAGTACACATATATACTTACAATCACACATATATACACATGAAATAAATAGTCACATGTAATGGCACATGACTTTAATCCCAGCACCTGGGAGGCAGAGGTAGAAGACTGTGAGTTCTAGGTCAGCCAGGCATACATAGTGAGATCCTATTTTGAAATAAACAAATATTTTTTTTTTTTTTTTTTTTTTGGTTTTTCGAGACAGGGTTTCTCTGTAGCTTTGGAGCCTTTCCTGGAACTCCCTTTGTAGACCAGGCTGGCCTCGAACTTACAGAGATCCGCCTGCCTCTGCCTCCCGAGTGCTGGGATTAAAGGCGTGCGCCACCACAAATATTTTTAAAAAGTCAGCCAGGGGCTGGGCAGTGGTGGTGCACGCCTTTAATCTCAGAACTGGGGAGGCAGAGGATCTCTGTGAGTTTGAGGCCAGCCTGGTCTCCAAGAGCTAGTTCCAAGACAGCTAGGGCTGTTAAACAGAGAAACCCTATCGCAAAAAACCAAAGAAGTCACCCAGGGATTAACCACCAATTACAAAAGCTTTGGCCAAGTGGTTAACCCAGCATCAACAGTGTTGAAACAAGCCGGGCGCTCATGTTCACACTTCTAACACAGGAAGAGTAAGTCTGAAGCCAGCCTGTTCTAGACAAGCCTAGACTACAGAGACCCTACCTCAAGACAATACAAAAACAACAGTAAAGTAAATTTGTTTCATATGCCTCCTGATATAAGAAATGTCATTCTGAGTCACCTTGGTTCTAAAGTCAACAATCAATGTTAGGGTGTAGATCAGATCTTGCTTAGCACAGACTAGACATGCTCAATACCTACCAAAATACAGGAAGATTCAAATAAGGTACAAGAAAGAACACAGGAACAGAGAAATAGTGATAAAAAGACCTGTGTGCATTTAGTTTGTAGAAATTGATCCAACTGTACATTTGACATGCACACCTGTATACATTTCAAAAATATTTAAAAATACCACCCCTCAAGACTAGAAGTGCTTTTTATTTTCTACTTTATATTTCAATATTATAATTTTTCTGTGTATGAATGTTTTTTTAATATTTATGTATGTATGTATGTATGTATGTATGTATGTATGTATGTATACAATGTTCTGTCTGTGTGTATGCCCGCAGGCCAGAAGAGGGCACCAGACCCCATTACAGATGGTTGTGAGCCACCATGTGGTTGCTGGGAATTGAACTCAGGACCTCTGGAAGAGCAGGCAATGCTCTTAACCGCTGAGCCATCTCTCCAGCTCCTGTGTATGAATGTTTTGCCTGCATGTTTGTATGTATACAACACACATGCAGGAGCCTGCAGAGAACAGAAGAGGACAGCAGATCTCCTAGAACTTAAGTTACAGGCAGTTATAAGCCTCATGTGGGTGCTGAGAATAGCAAAGTGCTTAACTATTAAGCCTTATTCTGGTACTTTTCAAACTTCAACGAATCTTTTTAAATTAAATAAGAGAACAATACTATGCTATAAAGTCATCTTGCACACTCAGAGCAAAATGCTATCAACAGAATTTATACAAAGTAATTTTGTGGGCTGGGAAGCTAGCTTAGTTGGCAAAGTACTGGATTTTTGAGAGTGAGGACCTAAGTCTGATCCCTAGAATTCACATGATAAAGATAGACATGGTGAGAGTGTACACAGAATCCCAGTTCTGGATTGAGAAAAGAGGATTGCTAGGGTCTCCTAGCCAGCAGCCTGGCCTACTCTGAGAGCACCAGGACAACGGAGACACCCTGTCTCAATAATCAAGGCAGATGACAAAACAAATGACACACGCGTGCACACATATCTGCAGGTGTACATGTGTACACACAACACACAAAACTGTTTTGCTTCTATCATGAAAATTACTTATCATCCACACACAAACCTCTAACACAGTGCCTTCCCCAACAGAATCTTCTCTAATGATGGATGTATTTTCCATTAGCCAGATGAGAACACTGTGCACCTAAAAAGTAATTAGCGTAACTAAGCGAATTTTAATTAACTGAAATAGTCACAGTTGGTATCCAAGCCAGCATCCCTACAAGGAGCACAAACCACTGGGATAAGATGTGAAAGCATCCTTGACAATCTGTGTCTTTCTGTTGTAATGACAGACTGGGAAGAAACTCACTGCTTTAAACAGCGTAGACATAGGCTGCTGCCTGTCACAGCAAGCGAGTCAGCACAGCCCAGCAGAGTTGTCCTGGGCACTCTTGGTCCCTGTACGGCTTACCTCATCAGCTATAAATCAGCATAATTTGGGTCACAACATCAAAACAGGGATGTTTCATCAGCAGTTATAGATTTGTTCTGGTGTCAAATTTTAATCATCAAAAATGATACTCAGCAGATGCATTTATCACAAAACTTCAAAATGTTAACATCTTGTTTTTTCTTAAGTTGCTACAGCCAGCCTACTGAATACTGTCTTTTCAATGCTGATGTTTGTGAGCACATCGTTGCTTCTTTCACCGTCAGCATACCACAGAGCGGTATGTGTCCACTCTAACAGAGACAGAGAACTTTAATTCACGATCAAGATCTGCACAATAGTTTTCTGAAAGCTTTTCTGTATTTAACTTCTGTTGTTCACTTTCAGCATGGAATTTCAAGTGTCTTTCTGTTTCTTCACAAGTCATTCTAAGACCATTTTCCACTGTCTACTCTCTGACAGCTTCAGCCCTTGTGCTGTAAATATAAATGTTTCCTCTTTTGCTAATCACTGGGACTCACAGGAATAGCTGCAGAATCTCCTAGACATTTCCAGTAACAAATAATTACACTACGTAAGTGCAGAACACAGTGAGTAATTACACACAGGCTCTCGGCCCGACGCAGGATCTCAGGAGGAGTCTGCATTTGTGCACCACCCGACCCAATGCCAGTTTGCTATCCTTTGTGGGTGTCTTGTTTGGGGTAACGTGGACATCTATGGAAAAAATGTATGCTAGCTGAAGAGATAGAGGAGGAAGCGGTCGTGTTCCCTCAGACGCTTAGCCCTGCCAACACACAGAGTACATCTGTGGTTTGGTTTGGCTTTCTTGTCAGTGCCTGGTCTTTAACTCACACACATTCATTTGTCTTCTGGGTCACTGAGGCAGTTAAGTCAGACAAGATTGCTCCAGAATGTCTGTCAAAGTGATTGGTCATAAGAAGGGCACACTCATCCAAGGTGACTAATACTGCCATTTTCAGGTACCTTAAAGGGTTTGAAGGACAGCCGACCCAAGCATCTTTGTCGTAAGCTCATTCTTCTTGTGAGTGGTGTATGACCATAAAGTCTCAACACAAAATGACAAAGAGTCTTTCTGAATGTTGTAGTCAAAGTACATTCATTCTCCAGCCAACAACAGTCTTCCTTATCCTGGATATTGGCCTTTGGTCTTTCCCTAGGGGTTTTGCAAAAATTTACATTTGGGACTAGAGAGGTGACTCAACCGTTGTCATTGCTTTCTGCTCTTCCAGAGGACACAAGCTTGATTCCTAGCACCCACAGGTACATAGCATACAAACATACAGATAAGTGAAAATGGAAATTAAATCTAAGAAAAAATATTTACCTTGCCACATTTGGTAGCACACACCTTTTTATCCCTGTACTCATGAGGCAGAATCAGGCAGATCTCTGTGAAGCCAGTAACTTTTGGCTTCAATTACTAAGACTGAAACAGACTGGAAGAGGTGGCGAGTTGGCAATATTTTCTCTAAAGGGCAAAGAACAAATACTTTGGGTTTTATGGGCTGTAGATGTTACTCAACTCCTTTTGTTCTGTTATTCTTTGATTGAGATAGAGTCGCACTATGTGCCAGGGTGCCCTAAGTACTAGTATGAGGTGTGGCAGCAAGTCTGGCCCTCAACTCTGCCGCTAAAGAACAAAGTGTAACAGATGTCGAAATGAATGTAAACTATTCCAACACATACACACACAAACAAAAAGAAAAAATTCTTTATAACAACGGGCATCAGTACAATTAGCCCAATAAGCCATCACGTCACAGCCACAAACCCATACAAAAGAGAAAACATCAAAATGCATGTGTCAAAATAAGCAAGCAAAAATTTGAATTTTAAGTCTTTACTATGACTACACTATATCAAATAATAAAAAGCTATAAATTATAAATTTTATGATAAAAGTATATATATAATACACACTATAATGCAAATATAGCTACAAATTCCTGGTGCTTTCTCAGTATTACTCAACTCCTCTCACGAAGACAAAAAACTCCACGCCCTATATATGTTCTTGTGACTTGCATTTGGGGACTGCAACATTAGCAAACCCGACAGAGACTCAGAAATCACTTGCACCCTGTGGTTTGCTCTCTTGCTCCCCTTGAACCCTGTGGCCACTAAGTAGGTAAGCCTAGAGAATGACAGCTACCCACACTAGCATCCTAGACAACCAACAATGAGCTCCTTAAACCAGGGCTGATTTCCTGACCTACCACTGATCATAGACAGAGGCCAGGCAACATTAGCAGAAAACATGCACAACTGAGGTCAGCCAAAATGCAGACTCCAAAAGTAAGCTAAATAAACGTTTAGTTTGTTACACGGCAATGGGCAATTATGCATATGTTCATACACGTGCATACAACTACACATTTGTACACGTAGGCAAAACATCAGGGTGGACAGAAGGGATAGCTGAATAGGACTAAGGCTAATGACTTACTCATATGTTTTGATGATTTCCAAGTTTTCTTTTTTTTTTTATTTATTTATTTATTATGTATGCAACATTCTGCCTCCATGTATGCCTGCTGGCCAGAAGAGGGCACCAGATCTCATTACAGATGGCTGTGAGCCACTATGTGGTTGCAGGGAAATGAACTCAGGACCCCTGGAAGAGCAGTCAGTGCTCTTAACCTCTGAGCCATCTCTCCAGCCCCCGAGCCATCTCTCCAGCCCCCCCCCAAGTTTTCTTTAATAAATAGATAGTGCTTTGCTATTTGGGGGGAAAATGTTGTCTTCTGATCCCAAGCATTTCAGAACATACAGATTATTGTGCAGACATGGATAAGTCCAAGAACCACACCACACACAACCAATCCCCAAAATGGCAAAGAACCGGCATCAAGAAACCCCAGTCACAAAGATTCTAATCTCTCCAGGGGGTTGACCTAGTTCCTGAGGAACATGCATTTTGACAGGAAGCAGAAGACGCAGCGAAGAGTGAGAAGGCAATGAGCGCAGGAGCAGGGCCATCAAAGCCCTTGTGATGCCCAAGGTGCCAAAGGCCCAGCACCCAAACTCCGCCACCTTGCTTTCATTGCTCCCCACAAGCTTGGGAAGTAGATTCAAAGTTACATAGCCAAGGGCTGTAGGCTCTGCCAATGAAATCCCAAGGTTCAAACCAAAGCCAAGAGCACAGCTCTAGCTTAGAGTCCCAAAGGTGCCCAGGTCCCTGTGAAGGCCCCACAGAAAAGGGTCCTGTCTGTCAATGTAAAGGCAAATGGATGGTGCAACACACCTATACCCCATTTACAGTTGATCAGTACCCTATGCTGTTTATACAAATAAAGTGAGCCAAGATCTGCTAAGAGGAAGGAAGGAAGGAAGGAAGGAAGGAAGGAAGGAAGGAAGGAAGGAAGGAAGGAAGGAAGGAAGGAAGGAAGAAAATGTCATTAAAAATACAAAATTCTGGGCCAGTAAGATGACTTATTGGATAAAAATGTCTAATTAAGTACAACACACACAAACATAAGTAATTAGATATAAGAAAAAAATTAAAATAGACAAAATGAAGCATTAATATAATTAATCTTAATCAATAAAAGCCAAGAGCTAGTTATCGGTATAAAGCCTGGAAGATCAGAGAACCAAGAGCAGCTGCCAGTTTTTGGATGGAGGAAGGAGACCGAAAAGAAGCAACTGGCAGCTGCTCCCAGTTCTCTGATCTCCCAGGTTTTACCCGATATCTGGCTCCTGGTTTTTATTGATAAGACTGATTAGACTAATGCTTCAACAAAATTCAGGGACTAGAGAAATAACTCAACAGTTAAGAATACATACGGCTCTTACAGAGGACCCAAGTGTGTTTCCCAGCACCCACATCAGGAGGCTTACAACTGCCTGGAACTTCAGCTCCAGGGGATACAACACTCTCTTCTTCCTTGGGCACCTGCACTTATGTACATATTACCAAACAGGCATGTAGGCACATACAAAATCAAAAAATAAAAAAATTAGTTCAGGTAGGGTTTGGTGGCATACACCTCTAGTCCCAGCACTTGGGAGGCAGAGGTGGAAAGATCTCTGATTCAAGGTTACACCGTTCTACGTTCTAAATTACAGGTCAGCCAATGCCCAGTGAGACCCTTTCTAAAAAAAAAAAAAAAAGCACCAGTCATGCAGTCATGAGAGTGTATGCCTTTAATCCTAGCACTTGGAAGGCAGAAACAGGCAGATCTCTGAGAATTTGAAGCCAGCATCGGTTACAGAGACTCTCAAGACAGCCAAGGTCACACAGAGCAAACCTGTTTACTCGGGAGGCAGAGGCAGGTGGATCTCTGTGAGTTTGAGGCCAGCCTGGTCTACAAGAGTTAGTTTCAGGACAAGCTTCAAAGCTACAAAGAAACCCTGTCTCGAAAAACAAAAAGTAAAAATAAAAAAATAAAAAATAAAAGAGTTTGTATTGGTATTTTGAAGGTGAGTGCATTGAGCAATGAACAAATTGCTTCAGGTGATAATGGTCATCTTAACAATAATAATACTTGTGATTATGAAATGAGATGACTTCCTATTTTCATGACCACTACAATTTCTTTCACCTGTATTTACAGTTTTCACTATGGAGATTGTGGTGGTTTGAAGAAAAATGAGCCTCATAGGCTCACAGAGATTGGTAATATTAGAAAGTATGGCCTTGTTGGAGTAGGTGTGTTTCTGTTTTGGAAGAAGTGTATTACTAGGGGTGGGCTTTGACGTTTTAGAAACTCAGCCTAGGCCCTGACTCGGCTTCTTTCTCCCAGCATTCTGTTCTGTTTACTCCACCCACCATGTTCAAATTTAGTATCTTTTAAAATTATGTGTATGTGTATATATACCTGTATGCATGTTCACCACAGGTGTGTGGGTGCCCTGAAAGACCAGAAGGGAGCCTTGAATCCCCTGAAACTGGAGTGATTGTCAATTGTAAGCCACCAGCATGGGAGCTAGAAACTGAACCTGGGTCCTCTGCAAGAGCAGCAAGTACTCCAACCTCTAAGCCACCCTCCAGACCCTTATTCAGTATCTTTGGGCTTCACTTTTCTCAACTATCAGATTAACATCTGCTCTATTTTTTTCACAGTGCTGAGATTAACATCAAATGAAAAAAGACATAAATTATTTGGTACAAGCAGGGATTCCAGAAGGCTATTAGCATATTATTATAATTCCTTCAGAAACCGGCTCCTGTATGTAAGCGACTGGCAAAGGTTTTAAAATTCTGTTCCCATATTAGGTTTCAACTAGTTATAATATTTTTGTTTGTTTGTTTGTTTGTTTGTTTGTTTCGAGACAGGGTTTCTCTGTGACTTTGGAGCCTGTCTTGGAACTAGCTCTTGTAGACCAGGCTAGTCTCGAACTCATAGAGATTCACCTGCCTCTGCCTCCCGAGTGCTGGGATTAAAGGCATGCGCCACCACCGCCCGGCCAACTAGTTATAATATTATCTATCAACCTGTCCTTCTGGTAGCTACAGAAGTCAAAAGTTGTTCCTAATTTTTTATTTATATTACTTATCAACTTACTTCCTAACTCCTGAAACTCATTTCTTGGTATCTTCCTTGAGTATGCTAATACACAAAAGTTAAAACAAAATGTATTTAGTTCTAGTACTAAGTACTAAATACTATTATACCCCTTACATATAAGGATTTGACCAAAAGTCATAAGCTAAAAATAGAGAATCATGCATTTCTTTAACTTAGGCCTTTTATTTTTTTTTTTATTTTTATTTTTTTATTTATTTTTTATTTTTTATTTATTTTTATTTATTTATTTATTTTTTGGTTTTTCGAGACAGGGTTTCTCTGTGGTTTTGGAGCCTGTCCTGGAACTAGCTCTTGTAGACCAGGCTGGTCTCGAACTCACAGAGATCCGCCTGCCTCTGCCTCCCAAGTGCTGGGATTAAAGGCGTGCGCCACCACCGCCCGGCAACTTAGGCCTTTTAAAAAATTCATTTATTCCACAAATATGTGAGCACCAAGTACAGGCTCTATGCTAGATGCTGGCAGGTATAAAAATGTGGAAAACAGACATTGTACTTGCTCTCATAAACAACCTGCCAATGAGACAAACACGGCAGGATAAACATGCACATGATGGTAAGCTTTTGAAAGCACTGTAAAGAAAGGATGCTGAGTGAGAAACTATCTTGAAGCTACACTTACAAAGAACTGCACAGAAATGAACTGCCTGTCACCCCAACTCTGGAGGAATAGAACCATTCAACCCAGCCTCTCTACTCAACAGCCTTGGGAGATGAACAAGTTCCTTAAGCCTGTACCTCAGTTTTTCTCTTGTAGGATTAGGGGAACAATCTTTCCCATAAGAATGTTATAACTAAGTCAAATGCTTTTGCTTTATTTTGAAACTAAGCACAAAGAAAAATTAATATAATTTGACAATAAAAATTCACTCACAGGAATCTATATTTTCCAAGTGAATTAGCATTACTACACTACTTTAAAAAGTGTCCTATCACACAATAAACATCATCATACAAATAAGCATCACCATATATATGTAGTTACAATACAGCTAACTAGTCGTTTTAAATAAAAGTAAATTAAAATTGAGAAAATGACTCAAAAAACACTTTGAAAGAAAACTGATCATTTTCTCATGAGATCCTTTTAAGCAGAAACAGAAAGACAGAGACATAAGGAAGAAGGGAAGAAAGAGAGGGGCCAAAGATAAAGGAAAAAGAAAGGGGTGGAGGTGGGGGAAGAAGCCCCAAGGCTCCTGGGCAGCAGCTTTTGACAAAGGTCAACAGCGCACTCTGCTGGAACTAAGTCTTTCCTACACGCTGGACAAAAAGCTGCTCCCGCTTGCTACACTGAGTCAAATAGAATTACTATTATTAATGTATTTAATGCTATCATTTCTTTAATAAATAAACACTGGAATAAGAATAAAACATATCTGTAGTGATACCTCACTCATTATAAAGGTTTACTTAAAAAAATAAACCAATTACTAAGAAAATGATTAAGAATTCTGGAACAAAGTAATATCAGACTATTATTATATCACCCCAAACCCAATGCTTCTCTTGACAAAATTCTAATCATGCAAAGACTGATGATTCACTAGATTGCTAATATACGAATTATTATAAGAAAAGGACTCTAAAAGCAGTAATACCAGTACTCAGAAGTTAGAGGCAGGCAGAAGTTCAAGGTCATTGTTAGGTTACAGAAGAAGCTGAAGGCCAGTCTGAGATACGTGAGCCCTGTCTCAAACAAACAAAACAAAAGGACCATTAAAAAGCAAAGAATAGGGGCTGTAGAGATGGACCAGCAGTCAAAAGTATTGGATCTTCCAGAGGATCCAAGTTAGATTCCCAGCACCCACATGGCAGCTCACAGACGACTAATTTTGGTTTCAGGGGACCAGATGACACCCTCTTCCCACCCCCATGGGCAATGCACACATGTGGTGAACATACGAAAATGCAGACAAAACACTCATATGCATAAAAGAATTAAAAACAACAAAAGAAACTTGGAACCATTCCCACTCTTAGGAGTTCTTTCTTACTGTTTTTTAAAATCTACATGCAGGGATGGAGATGGCTAAGACATTAAGAGCACTTGCTGATCTTCCAGAGGACCTGAGTTCAGTTCCCAGCACCCATGGGGCAGTTTACAGCCACCTGTAACTCCAACTCTAGGGGATCTTACATCCTCTTCTGTATTTCACAGGTACCAGTACAAATGTGCACACACAGAGAGACACCACACACACACACACATAAACACATCTTTAAAAATAAATCTACGTTTAGTTTGCTTTAAGAAAAGGTCAATCTACAGCATTCAGAAAGTGAACCAGATGGACTTGAGAGATGGTCAGCGGTTAAGAGCATTGCCTGCTATTCCAGGGGTCCTGAGTTCAATTCCCAGCAACCACATGGTGGCTCACAACCATCTGTAATAAGGTCTGGTGCCCTCTTCTGGCCTGTAGGCATATACACAGAATATTGTATACACAATAAATAAATAAATATTTTTTTTAAAAAAAGTGAACCAGATGTGGGTAATAAACTGTAATTTTAAAAACAAAAAGTGCTGCCGGGCGGTGGTGGTGCACACCTTTAATCCCAGCACTCGGGAGGCAGAGGCAGGCGGATCTCTGGGAGTTCGAGGCCAGCCTGGTCTACAAGAGCTAGTTCCAGGACAGGAACCAAAAAGCTACAGAGAAACCCTGTCTCGAAAATAAAAAAAATAAATAAATTAAAAAAAAAAGTGCTGGACGGTGGTGCACGCCTTTAATCCCAGCACTTGGGAGGCAGAGGCAGGTGGGTCTCTGTGGGTTCAAGACCAGCCTCCTCTAAAAAAGTGGGTTCCAGGAAAGCCAGGGCTGTTAAACAGAGAAACCCTGTCTCATAATCAAAAGCAAACAAACAAACAAAAAAATCAGAAGGTATTGACTATTTTCTTTCTTCTTCCTCTTACTTGTAGTGATATATTTTTATTTGATCTCCAAAGATTGAACTGTCAGACCTCACATTGAAGTTAATAAACCCCCTTGAGATCATTAAATAGTCTGTACCGCTGTCCTGCTGTGACTTGGCCTGTTTAAGTTTAACCTGCCTTTAAGAAAACAATGGAACCAACTTTCTATGCCTTGAATGTCCCATGCAATCAGCACATTCACTATGATGACATATTTTATAATGCTTGTTTCATTTGTAATTACTTATTCTACTGTCTGTTAAGAAGTAAAAGAAAATACATATTATTTTAACTTATGAATTTATGGCACTGGGATGGAAAGATGGCTCAGCACTTAAGAGCAGTAGCTGTTCTTGCAGGGGAACTTGGGCTCCCAGCACCTACATGGTGGCTCACAACCAACCATCTGTTGACTATAATTCCAGAGGATCTAATGCCCTTTTCTGCATTATACATGTGGTGCATAGACATACAAGTAGATAAGGCATTCATATACCTAAAATTAAGTAATTTTTTTAAAAGTTTTTTTTGGCATTTTTTGCCTAGCCATTAAAAAATACATTAAAAACTACTTTATGCAATCATGCTTTCTATTGCAAACTCAAAAATGAGCAAATATCAGAAGACAAGCATATTATCTTTGCATTTTTGTCAGCACTGACACCAGAGCTCATGTTGTATGTCACTGCCAAAAAAATCCCACACTAGAAATATAGACATTTACACTTAGGCTATGTGTCTTATACCATGTACATAAAACTGTTTTCAAGCTTAGACTTGGGTCTCATTACCAAGACCGCTCACCACAGAAAATCTATGTAAAAGATGTGAAGCACCTTTAGTACCAAGCATTTCAACAGAAAAAACATTCAACCTCTATAAAGAAACAGTTTACAATCTGAAGAAAATGTCAAAATCCCTTACAATTCTAACCCTAAGAATTTCAGATAATGGTTATTCAATATGCACACTGTTGCTACTATTTCTTCAACTATGTACCACTTACGCTCTAAAATATACTAACATCTCTGCAACGATTTAATCCTCATACCTGCCTTGTAAATAAGACACTTGTGTCTATATTTAGCAAGTAGGAAAGTTAGGTACTTGTACCAAGAGTTTAAGAAGAAATCAAATGTGTGTGTGTGTGTGCAAATAAAAGTTGTGTTTAAATCCGGCTCTTCAAGGCCAGACAGTGCAGAGGCTGTGCTTAGATCAGTGGTAGAGTACTTGCCTAGCATTTAAGACATTCTAGAGCATTTTGAACTCCAATATGAAGAAATAGATTTGTTGATCAATACATTAGTAGACAAAGAAACTCTCGGCACACACACACAAAGGGGACATTATTTAGCCTTTAAAGCCAGAGATACTGCTAGTTGCAATATGGATGAACCTGGAGGATGTTACACAAAGTGGAATAAACCACAAACAGGAAAAAAAAAACCAATATATTCTCACCTATATGAAAAAAAAAAAGTCAAATCTAGGGACAAAGAAGAGAATCCCCAGGAGACATTATATAAAAATTGATCATGTAGGCAGCCTGATTCCAGTACCTATTCCTCTTGAGTGTACATGCATCTACTGTATATTCTGTGCGATGTATATACGTGAACGTGCAGGTGTGTAAGCCCCTAAGTGGGCTTGTGGATTCCAGAGAAGAATGTAGGAAAAGAAAAAGAATCAAGTTAGAGAAAAAAATAAAAATATAAAAACAAGAGGAGGAGGAGAAGGAGGAGGGAATAAAGAAAACATCTGAAGAGACAGCTCAGCAGTTAAGAGCCCTGGCTGCTCTTTCCAGGACCCACATGGTGGCTCATAACCATCTGCAGCTCCAACAAGAGCTCTGACACCTTCTCCCCGAGTCCAATCTTGGGACTCCACATAATAAGAGAACCTCCACATTCTCCGAGCAGTATGTGTGTACTCCCACCCAATGAATAGTTAGGAAATGTATTTCTTTTTTAATTGGGAGCAATAGAAAAAGATACCTGACACTGGCCTCTAGCAACCACATATGTACACGCGTGCGCACGCACACACACACACACAAAGAGAAATACTTTGTAAAAAGTCTTAGAAAACAACAGCAACAAAAAGAACTTTCGGAAACCCCTTTAGTGCTGCTCTCTGATCACTTTCTAAAGGAGAAACAGACAGGGAGGAAAGAGCTTATCACCTCTCACGTCAGTGAGCACAAACACAGTCGGACTGTTTAGGAGTTTGAGCTCCTCTCCCATTCAAATCATGCTACTCTTTCTCTACTTTCAAATGGATTTAGATTTAGAAAACTTCCTATTTTCCTTCTTTAAACTAACCAAAGGCATAATACTTACATTTTGGAAAGAGGAGCTTGTCTTTGCTACAGGAGATTCGGGTTTTACTCTCTTTTCCGGAGCTACTCGTGCATCCAAATGGTGGACATCCTTTTCCAAACAATGACGTTTTCTCATCTATAAACACAGAATGAGATAAAGAATAGCTTGATTGTGGATTTTTCTATCTTCTCTCTTCTTCCTTCAAAAGGCTATTTCTAATTAGTAATAATAATATATTAAAAACCAACACAAAGCTGGGCAGTGGTGGCGCATGCCTTTAATCCCAGCACTAGGGGAGGCAGAGGCAGGCGGATCTCTGTGAGTTTTTTTGTTGTTTTTTTTTAATTTATTTATTATGTATACAACATTCCTTCCATGTATGCCTGCAGGCCAGAAGAGGGCACCAGATCTCATTCCAGATGGCTGCGAGCCACCATGTGGTTGCTGGGAACTGAACTCAGGACCTCTGGAAGAATAGTCAGTGTTCTTAACCTCTGAGCCATCTCTCCAGCCCTCTCTGTGAGTTTGAGGCCAGCCTGGTCTACAGATGAGTTCCAGGACAGCCAGAAATACACAGAGAAACTCTGACTTGAAAAACCAAAAATAAAACAAACAAACAACAACAACAAAAACCTAACACAAATAGAAACCTCATGACACCATTTAAGTCAAAGAGAATATACAGTAACAACTCTCGGATCCTAATCAAGTGTTAACGCATAGAAATTACTTAAAAACAAATTACTGTATTACAATGACCTTCCAATAAAATTGGCACACCATGTAGACAATAAATTAGCATTACTGCAAAGCCAAACCACATACCTAACTGGAAAATACATTAATAATTAAGACACATTCTAGATTCCAGCTTCATTTATAATTGGTACTATTACAAAAAATAAGTTAGTTTATTGTACTTCTAAAAACCAAGGTTTAATTCTAGAAGTTGTTGGTAGATATTTAAACTATGCAAAACTAGAATACAAGCAATTTAAGTATATCCATCTGAAAGTACTCAATTATTTACATAAAAGTAAAATGTTAATTAATAATCCCTCTTCTACATTTATAACTAAATGTATTAAATTCCCAATCCCCCTATCTTTGTAGCATAAATTTCAAGAAGACTGTGTTCCTCTACGAAAAGTATATTCCATATGAAGTATCTGGTAATTCAAGTCTTTAAATAAGTTTTAGAACTATGCATGTCTTACCATGTACTGATCTTAAAAACTCAGTAAGTAGCCAGGCATATGGGTGCTGCATGCTTGCAATCTCAGCTATGCAGAAAGCCAAGGAAAGATCACAGATCTAAAACCAACCTGGGCAACTCAGCAAAATCCTGTCTCAGATTAAGTGAGTGGACTGTAAACTCAGCTGGACAGAGTATTTGCTTAGCATGCTGGAGGACGGGGGTTCAAGACTCGCCATACACCAACACCAAAAACACCACTAAAACAACATTAACCCTCAATAGATAAGAGTAAACTTTGTCATTATACTTACATTATCACCAGTATTATCTACGGAAACACAATTAATAAAAACTCAGAGAGAAAAATTGGTGTCCAGCCTGAAGACCCGAAAAGCAAAGCAGGCAGTCACTGTCTCCTACCTCAACCTCAGTCTGAAATTGGTGATCCAGTCTCCAGGAATCTCAGATTGAGACTGTTTGAGAACTGTTTCCTCCTGCTTTTTAATCCTCTCTAGGGCTGGGATTAAAGGCAAACACCATGGGACTGAAGGCATGCACCGCCCAGTTTCTATGGAAACTGGTGTGGCTATTGGGATTAAAGGTGTTTGTTACCATGGCCTGGTCTGTAAAGCTCACCAGTGGGGCTGTTTTGCTCTCTGATCTTCAGGCAAGCTTTATTTATTAAATTACAATTGAAATGCCACTATAATCTATAGTGTGAAAGGTATTTGAAGCAAAAGAAAATGCTATTATTAGGTAAAAAGAATTGAAGAGTTTTAAAAGTACAGTAACGGGGCTGGAGAGACGGCTTAGCAGTTAAGAGCACTTGCTGCTCCTGCAGGGACGTAGATTCAGTTCCCAGCACCCACATGGTGGTTCAGAAGCATCCATAAGTCCCGTTCCCAGAGAGCTAATAACCTCGGCTGACCTCTGCTGGCACCAGGCACACACACGGTGCACATACACACAGGCAGGCAAAACATTCACATACGTAAAATTAAAAAAACAAAACTAAAATAAAAGTTTAAGTACAATATTCTTCACAGCATAGGTATTAAAACTGTAACAATATAAAATAATATAGCCCCTGTACAAGAATGGCCCAAAGAGTCACAAGGCACCTGCATTTTTAACTCTCTTATATGCAAGATCTAGTTTAATAAAAAAAAAAATATCAGATGAGATAAGCTGTTTGGGAAAAAAAAGACCAGTGGGGGAGAGGGGCAGACGATGGGAGAGTGTCACTATGTTCAAAACACATAATACCCATGCATAAAAATGTCATCATGAAACCCACTATTTTATGCAATGAATTATATTAACACTCTTTAAATTAATAATTCTGGAAGATTATAAAGTGGCTATATGTTTAGGATATGCCTTAAGCAAATACTTTCCTCCCAAATTCTTCATGCATGAGAAGCACCATGCAGCTGCTTTACAGCAGTGTGGACGGACTGCTACACTAACAACTTCCTTTGTAAAATGAAAATGACCATTTACTTTGTAGCTATGACACAACTAACTATTCCCTACCAGTGCTACCAACTTCCTGTGCAGCTAGCCCTGTCTAGGTAGCTAGATGATTTTAACACCCAATAAACTGCTTACCTGTTGTGCGGTCTCTAAGGGGCGGATTCTTTTCTTCTCTATTTGAAAATCATCATCTTCACCTCTGTGCGTAGATGCCTGTTTCTTGGCAGATAACTTTGCAGCCAGAGTATTTTTTTCAGGAGAGTCTTACATAAAAAGTAATTTTACAATAAGTATGGTATATTTATAATAAAAATATAATATTAAATAATTTATTCTATGCATCTTTTAGAAGAAAACCAAGATTTATTACTATAAATTTCATAATACAATTTAAAACCTATGATTTTTTTTTTTCCATTGACTGATTGAGATAATGTCTCACTACATAGCCACGGCTGGCCTGGAACTCACTGTGTAGACCAGACTAGCCTCAAACTCAAAGAAATCCACCTGCCTCTGCCTCTAAAATTAAAACTATGCACCAAGACATCCAGCAAGGTTTTTTTTTTTGGGGGAAAACTTTTTATCACCCCATTTATTTTTACCATAAATACAAAAACATTTCAAGAAACATACATTTAACATGAAACACCCAATTTGTTTTTCTCATAGCCTCGTGTTTTATGGCCATACTCTATTATACAGTTTAAGGAATACAACTGTCAGGACTGCGAGTATGGTTCAGGCGGTAGAGCAAAAGTTGCCTGGCATGTGAGCTGCTTTAAGTTCAATCTCTAATACAAAGTATCTTGACAAAATGTGCAAATTGAGTCCTTCAAGACTCAATAAATGTTCATTACTATGAAAACCTTAATGTTTCTTTCCTACTGAGCTTCATTATGTTCACAGAATAAGATTTATGTCTTAATCTCACAATCCTGAAAGCTCATTCTTACAACCATCAAAAACCTCTCAACTCCTAAATTATAAAAATTATTCCTAAAAAGTGAACTTTAAAGAAATGCTCAGTATTACAAAGTTAATAATTTGTAGCTCTTGCCGGGCGATGGTGGCGCACATCTTTAATCCCAGCACTCGGGAGGCAGAGGCAGGCGGATCTCTGTGAGTTCGAGACCAGCCTGGTCTACAGAGCTAGTTCCAGGACAGGCTCCAAAGCCACAGAGAAACCCTGTCTCGAAAAACCAAAATAAATAAATAAATAAATAAATAAATAAATAAATAAGTAAATAAATAAATAAATAAATAATTTGTAGCTCTTAGGTGCAACAGATTTGCCATTTTACTTCAAAATTCTTAAGGATAATTCCAATACTGACAAACACAGCATCCTGATTTCTGGAAACATGGCAAACATATTTCCTTTTCTTCAATGTCTATACCACTATTTTCTCACTATCCTATTTATTGGTTTCACTGATTTCCTATGTACCTTATCTTTTTTAATTATCATTTATTAAAGTGCTTTATTAATTGTAATCACAGGCAATTCCAGGGATTATGTGAAGCAAGAATAAATAACAAAGAGGCATTATTGCCACTGAAATATTCTTCTACCTCGGATCATGCACAACACATTTATTTTAAATATAACCTCATGAAATAATCTCTGTATTTCTTTAACTAAATTTACCTTATTCTGCACCAACTACATGAATGACTTTACTTTGATTGGCATTTTCTCATTTCAAATATCTTTTATTTTAACTCTTTTTATTTAATCTTTGTGTCGTTCACATCGTACATCCTGATCCCATTCATTTCCCATCTCTGCATATCTGCCCTCTGCCCTTGCAGTGACTCAAAGAAAATTTAAGAGAAAAAAAAGAAAAGAAAAAATGGGGGTAGGATCTCATCATGGAAGCTGTCATGTGACACAGTGAGTCACACAGTAAACCCTTCTGTCCATGTGTCTTTACCTGCAAGTGTTCACTGCAGAGAGTCATTGGTCTGGTTTGAGGCCCTTGGCTTCTGCTACCCTACTGATAGTGGGCCCTCACTGAACTCCTCCTGGTTATGCTGCTGTGGCCTGTGTTGTGGAGATCCTGCAGCTTCGGGTCGTGCAGGACCTGCTCCTTCCCTGCTCCAGCAGATCACAGATGGGGTGGATATTGGAATGGACCAACATATAACTCTGGTTATGGGCCCAGGTAGTTACAGGGTTGGTCAGCCTAGCAGCTCTCCCTTGTCCTCACCACCAGGGTGAGCTCTCCTGGCAGTGATGGGGGCAGGGGATGGGGAAGTTCTTCTGCTTTCATGGCCCTAGGGTCAGATCTCCCACCTGCCTCTGGCATTGATGGAGTGGGGATGATGAGAACAAAAACACATCTCTCTTCCTCCCAAGTCACCACATGGCAGGTGAGTAATGGGAACAGCTCTTCCATGCTCACAATATCAGGGCTGGCTCACCTCTGCCAATGGGGTTGGCTCTATTGTGCCGCTCAGGCAAGGTGTAGGGTCTGTTCTCCCGAGTGTTGCAGCTGGTGATGGGCAGGGGCAGCTCTCCCACCCTTCTGACCTCAGGGCCAGCTCTCCCCTGCCCTTACCACCACATGATACTATGTACCTTTTTAAAGGTACCACCTTCCTCTGTTCCTCTACACAGTTCTCTCCACTTCTGTGGCCTGAATCCCTTTAACCTTTAACCTTACACCAAGACCACACAATGAACAGGCAACATGAAAATCAATGAAAGTGAAACAATGCCCTAACTGGAAAGAATTACAAACTACTCACTCACAGGGCAGAAAGATCTATGAAGCAGGTACAACAAATGTGAGCCTATGAACACAAAATGGAATCTATGCCATGTTTGGTGTGTGTTTAATGGAAGAATGTGTGTTCACGCATGTGGATACCCATGCATGCATACACACATGTGCAGGTGCACATATGTGCATATTCATAAGGTGAACATATGTGCATATTCATGGAAGCCAGAAGTCAATTGAGTCTCCACTTTTTTTTTTCTTGATACAATGTCCTTCACTGAACCTGGAGCTCACTGATTGGCTAAGATGATTAACAGTGAAGCTCCAGGGATCCTTGTCTTCAACTCCTCAATGCTGGAGTTAGATGTACACCATTGAGCTCAGATTTTTTTTTTTTTAAAGATATTTTACTATTTTCAATTGTGTACATGCACATGAATGTAGGTGCCCACAGAGGATAAACTGAACTCTGGTCTCCTGGAAGAGCAGTACTTGCTCTTAACCTCTGAACCACCTCTCCAGCCCACACTCAAGATTTTTAAGTCGGTGCTGGGGAATCGAACTCAGATCCTCATGCTTGCACAGCAAACATTTTAACAAACTAATGCTCTTTCTGGGCCCAGAATAGGAATAGCTTTTTAAAAAATAATGATTTTAATAATGTTCAACAACAGGGATCAAAGTCCCAGATCTTCCATGATCCAGAAGCCTTTCCCCATAAAAGCCATTAAAAAACAAAAATTTTAAAGACAGAAGTTTTCTTTATATGCTATAATATGATGTTTACTGTCCTGTATTGAGGCTATTTGTGGGATTCTCCTCTGTATGCTGTGAATATCATTACAGAGATAGGCGAGGAAAACTAAACTGGATGCTGGGAGAAAGGAGGCGGTCAGAGAGAAGCCATGGAGCTGCTGCAGAAGACAGACATGCTGAAACTTTGCTGGTAAGCCACGATCATGTGGCAATACACAGATTACCGGAGATGGGTTAAATTAAGATGTGAGAGCTAGCAAACAAGAAGCTAGAGCTAATGGGCCAAGCAGAGATGTATATAATATAGTTTCCGTGTGATTATTTTGGGGCTGAGCAGCAGCTGAGAACCAACAAGTGGCCTCCTCACAACAGTTATTCTTACTTAGTACATGTTAGGCTAATTTTCTAAATCACATTATTGTTTTTTGGTATAGTTCTTAATTTTTTTAAGTTTCATTTATTTAAGCATTATGTGTATGAGCATTTTGTCTGCATATATACATATGTACCACATGCATGCAGTGCCTGTAGAGGCCAGAAGAGGGTGTGGGATTCCCCTGAACTGGAGGTTACACAAGGTTGTGTGTGAGTCACCATGTGGGTGCTAGGATTCAAGCCCAAGTCCGCAGGAGCCATCTCTCTGGCTCCTTATCTTCTGTTCTCCACAGTGTAGAGCTCGCAAGTTCACCAAAGAGGTTGAATTGTTAAGGCACATAATTTAAAAAGAAGTTAGATATTTCCAAAATATATGAAGAAATAAAGAAGGGTGGGGAAAATGAAAGGGACAACTCTCAGAAATCAGTAAAAAAGACAAACCTGTTTAAACAGGCAATCACTACAGGTGATATTCCTAACAACCAATAAACATATAAACTGATCATTAGTTATGACATACAATCAATTAAAACTCCAGGCTGGGAGTGGGGGTGGCCCTAGGTTCAATCCATAGCACTATAAACAAGATAAAATAAAACATCAGTGAGAATACCAAACGTGCAAGAATGGTTCAAATTTAAAACAACTGGAAACATCAGGAGATAAGAGTGTTGAGAACCTCTGCTCACAAGCACACCCTCACGTTGTGAGTTTCATGCCACACCATCTCAATAAAGCTAATAGGGCATGAGTCACATGAATCTCTTGCTTCCTGATGCATAACAAGTTATGTTTATTCTGTGTCTACTGAAGCTATTAACTATGCAATACTACTATCTGACAAAAGAGAAACTTAATTTTCAAATGCCTTATTTTAAAAAATAGCTAATTGCTAAAAAAAAAAATCTAACAATCATGCTTTTAAGGAAAAAAAATGGCATCAACAAATTTGTTCAGTAAAGAGCTACCATGGACTTTTGACCTGAAAAGAATGCAGCATCCACACAGAGGATAATGAAGTGCCTGCATTATTGAGGGAGGCTAGAGTGAGGAGCACAAAATGGAAAACTGTTGGCATTGTCTACCACAGCTGATGTACAGGCTATAACCATCCCATCCCTAAGTATGTATACAATAGAAAGTATCTATTTGTATTCAGACAAACAAGAAAGTCTCTGTCTTATTAAAGTGGAAATAACTCAATTATCTGGCAACAATAGAATAGATGACTATATCCTGATATATATTTATTTGCTTTTATATTATATTTGTATTATATATTTATATATATTATATATTTTAATACTGGGAAATAATATACAGAAGAAAAAGAATAAAAGCAATAGATTCTCAACAATGCAATACCAAGTAAAAGACAGATATAAGACCACATATGTAATTCTGCTTCCATAAAGAAGCTAAGTTCATCAAGAGTGACAGAAGACAACACAGAGAAAAGAAAAGGGGGGGGGATTAACCCAGCAAAATACCTCAGTAATTAAAGTGAGAGCACAAATGAAAAAGCCCAAAGGTTCTGAGCAGTCAATGTTATGGTAAAATTATTCCATTAGGGGCACAGTGTTCAGTTCAAAGCACATTCCTTGACATGCATGAAGCTTGAAGTTCCATCACCAGCACCAAAAATAAATAAATACAATTTAAAGGATTTCAGAGAGGTTCAGTGCATAAATGCACGTGTGCCCGAGACACGTGACCTGAGCTAGACCCACATGGTGGAAGGAGAGAACTGTCACCAGCGAGCTGTCCTCTGGCAACCACCCGAGTGCTGGGACACACACACCCACACTCTCTTTCTCTCTCTCTTACTCTCTCCCTCCCCCTGCACCCTACACAAGATAAATGTAATTAAATAAAAAATTCCAGGGGGACTGAAACTCCAGTCGCAGGGCCTTTGAGGCTGTCAGGCACACACAGGGAACACAGACACACATTTCAGACAATGTAGTAATAACTAAGGAAGGAGCCAACTCAGATTGCAACAGACATAAGCAGAATACAGTTTACCTTGGCAGGGTGATGAGGCGCCATTTCTCTCCGGCGGTTTGCTTGGACTATGGAAATGGGGTGAAGTGCCTATGTCCGTGTCACTGTAAGGAAAACTCTTCGAGTGGCACGCACAACCACATGACGACGGCACCTCAGGCTTTTTATTCAAGCCCCCATCCACTGGCTTTCCTAGGGGAAGAAAACCCTCTCTTTACAATATAACTAATAAAGAGCACTTTGCCTTTCAGCTAGAGTGAGCAACCACCTCAGTTCAACAAGGACTGGAAGTTTCCCAGGTCACAAGATTAAATGAAGAGACACAATCTACCTGAACCTTATCTACAGTGTCGAGTCAGGACAGAAGAGAAAAGCAATTCCTGCAATGTTTTCAGAAATGTTATCAATGTATAAACTATAAAAACATAATAATGAAGATTAATAATGTAATTAAAAGTACCAGTCTTGTATTTATTTACATCGATTTACTTCAAAATCAAGCAAAAGTATTGAGATAAAGATGAAAAGTATATGCTTCATTACTGCTATCTCCCTAAATGAAGAATTTGAAATTTCAGTATTACGGGTTATCACAGTCCACATTATCCTTATTTTTTATTTCTTTCTTAGTATTTTTGAGACAGGGTATTTCTACAAAGCCCTGGATGTTGTGGAGCTCACTAAGCAGAACAGGCTGACCGCAAACTCACAGGGCTCTACAGCCTCTGCCCGAGCGCTAGGGTTAACGATGTGAGCTACAGCGCCCAGTTTCACATCACACTTCTACTTCAAACAGAAATATTCAGGTGTGGCGAGGTGGCGCACACCTTTAGTCCCAGCACTCAGGAGGCAGAAGCAGGTGGATCTCTGGGTCTGAGGCCAGCCTGGTCCACAAGACTTGCAACACAGCCAGGTTTACACAGGAAAACTCTTGTCTCAAAAACAAACAAACAAAAAATTAAATCAAATCAAATAGAAACATTCAATCACCTACACATTCTGATAAAAGTATCAAAGTACATTTTAAGATAATATTCAAATTCAATAAAAAGGTAATTAAGATACCTAAATATAATTTTTTTTAATTACAATACAGGGGCTGGAGAGCTTAGCAGTTAAGGGCATTTGCTGCTCTCCCAGAGGATCCCAGTTCAGTTCCCAGGACACTCAGAGCTGCACACAATCATCTGCCACTCCAGTTCCAGATGGTCCAATGTTTTCATCTGGGCTGCTCAGGCACCAGGCATGCATGTCGTGTGCATAGACATGCAAGAAAATACACTCACCCACATAAATAAAAATAAACACTTTTTAAGAAAATTACAGTGTCTACATTGTGTGCCCACATGATATACATAACTCATACTTTTAACAAGCTAACATTAACAAGTATGGTTATGCTTACCTGTAATCAGAGCACTCAGAAGGCTGAGATAGGAGGACCTTAAGCTGAAAGTCAGCCCAGACTACATAGCAAAACCTTGCCTCAGGGGAAAAAAGGCAAACATAAAGACACACTATATACGTGTATAAAAATCTTAGAATGAAACCCATTGTGTATAACTAACATATGCTAATTAAAAAAAAAGAAAAAGAAAACTGAAGTGGTGGTGTACACCTTTGATCCCAGCATTCAGGAGGCAGAGGCAGGTGGATCTCCATGAGTTCAAGGCAAGTTCAAACAAGTTCCTGGATAGCCAGGGCTACACAGAGAAACCCTGTCTCCAGGAAACAAAAATAAATAAATAAATAAATAAATAAATAAATAAATAAATAAATAAATAAATAAAATGGAAAAGAAACTGAATGTTTTAACTATACTAATGACACTGTTTACACACTTGTAACACATTAACATTTCCCAGGTAACTGTCATTAAATTTCAATTATTGACTAGAAATGTCAATTTCCCCCAAAGAATGTCACCAATAATAACCAAAATGGACAGTCAAAAGATCATAGAGCCAGGCAGTGGTGGGCGCACACCTTTAATCCCAGCACTCAGGAGGCAGAGGCAGGTGGATCTCTGAGTTCGAGGCCAGCCTCATCTACAAGAGCTAGTTCCAGGACAGGCTCCAAAGCTACAGAGAAACCCTGTCTTGAAAAACCAAACCAAAAAAAAAGGATCATAGAATGTACTTTTTGTTAGCAGTCTTTATTGACACTTATTTCACCGTTTGTCTGTGGTGATGTGGGGAAGCGGACACACACACCATGGCGTGTGTGGAGAACAGAGGCCAGTCTGCAGGAGTCAGCTTTTTCCCTCCACCCTGTGGTGCTAGCGATGGGACTCAGGTAGTGAGCACTGAGCACGGAGCAATCCTGCACACTCCTTGTTACTGAATTCTATCAGTGACACCAGCATTTCTTTTTTATTAACTTATATGTGTATATGTGTATACATGCTACCGTGTGAATGTGGAGGTCAGAAGACAACCTACAGGAGTTGGTTCTCTCTTTCTACCAGATGGCTTTTAGGAATTGAAATCAGGTTCCAAGCTTAGAGGTCAGCCTTTTACACTGAACCATCTTGTCAGCCCAGACACTTCCTTTAATAATGCATCTATACCTATACACACACCTGTGATTAACTTCACATTTTTCTAATTCTTTAGGTCAGACTTATCTATTTATATACCTGAAAAATATTCAATACTATATTTCAGATTTGTGATTAAGATTACAAAGTCCTAGTCAGGCGGTGGTGACACATGCCTTTAATCCCAGCACTTGGGAGGCAGAGGCAGGCAATCTTTGTGGGTTCGAGGCCAGTCTGGTCTACAAGAGCTAGTTCCAGGACAGTCAGGGTTGTTACACAGAGAAACCTTGCCTCAAAAATTAAAAAAAAAAAAAAAGACTGGAAAGATGGCTCAAAGTCAAGAGCGCTTCCTGCTCTCTCAGAGAATCCAAGTTTAGTTTCTAGAATAAACATGGGGTGGTCATCAACCCCGTCACTCTAGCTCTGGGTCCTCTAACACTGTTTACATAAACTCATACATAAATAATTGAAAATGAAAATAAATCTTTAAAAAAAATTAAGGTTTTTCATCAAATATTAATAGCAATTTTGTGTTTGCCCAGATGATCTCATACTTTAATAAAAAGCAATCATATAGAAGCTCTTATGAGCAAAACATGTAACACTTATAAATAGACTTTACCTCAAAACCTAGTTTTTACAAACTGAAACATTAATTCAGGATTACCTGTAAAATTTTACAAAAACATGTAAGTCTGGGACTCACCATTGGAAAAGGGTGAGGCGGGAATCAGCACCCCAATATCTTGTTATATGGGTGTATACACTTTTATTTATTTTCTGGAAGCTCTGAGTACTGAACCCTGGACCTTGCACACGCTAGGGAAGAGTTATATCACTGAGCTACACCCTAGCATAGGACTCGAGTTTGGATTTGTAAGATGGATTCTTGCAGTATTCCAGGCTTCCTTAATACTTCTGACTTTCTTACCTCAGTTTCCTGAGTGAATTCCTAGGGATGCAGGAGTACATGTCGAATTAGAGCCAAATTTATTTTTTGAGACAAGGTCTCACTGTGTAGCTCTGATAACAATTAAGGTAATGGGACATGATGGAAATTCATACAATGATCACAAGAAGCTTCTATTTATCTGGTATTCAAACAAGGGAGCAACAGGTGTCTTTTATTTACTTATTTATTTAGAGCTAGGGTCTTGCTACATAGCCCAGGCTGGTCTTTAACTCACTGTACTCCTCCTCTTCAACCTCCCCAGTATTAGGCTTACTGGCATGAACCACCACTATACCAGTTTTATGTGGTTTTTTTCCTTCATATAGTCTACATTTTAATGTTAGAAGTCAGATAAACAAATATATTCAAGGATATATTCAAGCAATTAGTATATGTATCAACACCACCAGAGCTCCATCTCCTATTTCTTAGATACAAATTATCATCTTGGTATTTTCATAGGAACTCTAAGCATCTAAAATGTTCACATATACCCTGCATGATCAAGTAAAAGGACTAAATTGTGTTAATATTATTTAAGAATTAGTTTTGATGTATTTGACTTCTTTTGGAAGACTTAAAATGTTTTATTTTGGGAGGAGGTTGCTCTGTAGCCTTGGCTGGCCTTGAACCTACAGCAACCTTCTTGCCTTTGGCTCCTGAATGCTGGAATTATGTATGTGCACTACCATGCCTGGCACAGGAGACGCATCTTGAAGAAATGTCTTGACAGAGATTATTTAAATCACTTGGAACAATGTTTGAACCAGTCTAGATACAGTGTACCATATTACCTGGGGCTGGCCTGACTGTTGGGCAGGTGAAGGCACACTTGCCACTCAGCCTGATAACCTGAGTTCAATACACCAGACCCATATGGAGGAAGGATAAAAGTGGTTCCTACAACTTGTCCTCTGCGTCCATACTGTAGCACATGCGCCCACACAATAAGTACACACAAAATAAACATACTAGTTTTTATAAGAACTACTTGCCAGTAAGAGATTGTTGCCACGCTAACGCAGAACAAAGTAAGGCTAAGCTTTTTCCACTTCCTGTGGGACTCTCCAACAAACAGTGCTGCCCACTGTTCAGTCCTCTGACGATCTGTGGACAAAGAAATCAGTTTTAAAAAAAGAAAACAATAAAGGGTGACTTTATCAGCTCTCTCTCCATAGAATAGGAACACGATAGAATGGCACAGAAGACTAAGGAGGCACTCCAGCAGACAGAGACGGCATGAGGAAGAACTAGATTTCGCTAAATCTAGACTCATTCCTTTACTTCTCCCTAACAACCTGCTGGTTTTACCAGGACATTAAATAAGCAGCTTATATTTTAATCATACAAGCACAAAGTGTTTCTATAAAGCTGAAGTATGTGCTGGAGAGGTGGCTCAGCATTTAAGGGCAGTTGTTGCTAATTCCAAGAGACTGTGAGCAACCTAAACACCACCAGCAGGAAAATGGACAGATTATGATAGTTGATGTGTGAGAGTCTTCTGTTATGTGTTACTTTCATTGGTTAATAAAGAAACTGCCTTGGCCTTTAATAGGACAGAAAATTAGGTAGGCAGAGAAGACAGAACAGAATGCTGGGAGAAAGAAGCTGAGTCAGGCAGATGCCATGCCTCTCCTCTCCAAGATGGATGCAGGTTAAGATCCTTTCCGGTAAGCCACCACCTTGTGGTGCTACACAGATTATTAGGAATGGGTTAATCAAGATGTGAGAATTAGCCAGTAAGAGGCTAGAGCTAATGGGCCAAGTAGTATTTAAAAGAATACAATTTGTGTGTTATTATTTCCAGGGCTAAGCTAGCCGTATGGGATCCGGGCGGGAATATAGCCTGCCGCTCCTTACTACAGATAGTCATACAATAAAATGCCAGGTTGCAATTAAAATGATTTAACAAGCAATAAGGACGTATCTTAAATATAATATTACAACAAAAACAAGACCAGACAAACAATCGTTAGGGATCAGCAGAAAGGCAGCATCAAGAATCTCTGTCATTTCTGTGCTGTGACATAATACTTTCACAGAAACCAACATAAGGGAAAGGGAATTTATAGTCTATGGACAATTCCAGGTCATAATCCAAGGACGACAGAGTGGCAGGGGCTTAAAGCAACAAGCTGTATGCATAGTCAAGAGCAGAGAATGAACATGCATATTCATTTCTTTGTGCTGAGGTTTGTTTTTCCACCCTTCACAGTTAAGAACCCTCTGCCTAAGGAATGGCGGGAGTACAGTGGGCTGGGTCTTCTCACATCAGTTGAGACAATCCCCCACAGGGCCTGGAGAGATGGCTCATCAACTAAGAATTCTCGCTGTTCTTACAGAACACTTGGGTTCAATTCCTAGCACACAGCATGGAAGCTCATAACCATATGTAATTCCATATCCAGGGTATCCAATACCTTTTTCTTTCTTTCTTTCTTTCTTTCTTTCTTTCTTTCTTTCTTTTTTTTTTATTTTCGTGACAGGGTTTCTCCATAGCTTTTGGTTCCTGTCCTGGAACTAGCTCTTGTAGACCAGGCTGGCCTCGAACTCACAGAGATCCGCCTGCCTCTGCCTCCCAAGTGCTGGGATTAAAGGCGTGCGCCACCACCGCCCGGCTACAATACCTTTTTCTGGCCACCTCAAACACCAGGCATGCACATGGTACACGTATATACATGCAGGCAAACGACTTACACACACACACAAGAAAGTATCTCACAGAAATGCCTGCAAACCATATGACTGCTATAGAATACTTACAGAATTCATCATAGCAAGCTGTGCCGGATAAGCTTTACAGGGAAAGCGAATCTTCACCCCACCAATGGTGTATTCAGATGCCACCGAGGACATTCTGCTTTCTCCACTTGATACTTCACTGCAACAGAAACAATACGATCAATATTGAGGGCTGGAGAGACGGCCCAACAAGTTAAGAGCACTTGCTGCTCTTCAGGAGGAAACAAGGTGGATTCCCAGCACCATCAGGGAGTTTACAAATGCCTGTAACTCCAGCATCGAGGTATCTCATACCCTTAACTGGCTTCTGTAATAAGCTGTATTTACCTGGACACCTGTATTTACACACACACATACACACACACGCACACACACGCATTTATAGTTTAAGTATTAAAATAATGTCATTCAACAAAAGCCAGGCAATTAGCAATAGAACAGAAGTCTGATTAAAAACTGGGATTAATAAGCACGTATATAAAAATAATAAAAGCAAAAAAAAATATTTTTTAAAACAGGGTTTCTTGCTGGGCGGTGGTGGCGCACGCCTTTAATCCCAGCACTTGGGAGGCAGAGGCAGGCGGATCTCTATGAGTTCGAGACCAGCCTGGTCTACAAGAGCTAGTTCCAGGACAGGCTCCAAAACCACAGAGAAACCCTGTCTCGAAAAACCAAAAAAAAAAAAAAAAAACAGGGTTTCTTTGTGCAAAAGTCTTGGTTGGCCTGGAACTCACTGTAAACCAGGCTGGTCTAGAACTCAGAGATCCACCTGCCTCTACTTCATGAGTGCTGGGATTAAAGGAATGCGTCACCACTGCCCGGCTGCAAAAAACTTCTTAGTCTTATAAATAAATCACAGGGTCAAGATCATGCACTGGAGTCCGACCAACCTGGCTGGATTGTCACTCCGACTCCATGATGTATTAGTTATGTGACTTTAGGTAAATCACTTAACTTTTCTAGAACCCCATCTCCTCAGGTACAAAATAAGAACATTAACAGAACCACTCCTGCAGGACTCCTGTACAGGTTAAATAAAAAATGTAAAATAATGTAAAAACATACAGTACATGGCAGATGAAGCACATGCTCCTGGAACAACTTCGGTTCCACAGAATCACCTTAAGAAACAGACTTCTGAAGCAGCTCTGCTATTCCACAGCCCACTCCTTTTTCTCTTTTCTGCTCATTTCTATCTCCCGCTTCTACACTTCCTAACACAGAAGAGAGGAGGTACAGACAAGCAGGCAAGAGGCAGGGGTGGTAGCTCTGACCTATCATTTTACTTCTACGGTCTAAAATTCTTCTCTGCAGTAATATCTAATTCTTAAATCGTTGTGAGAAAATATCTTTCCACAGTAATTCTTTCAATTTTGTAATCAGGAGCCACATGGCATGTGGGAAGTTAGAGGACAGTGGGCGGGAGCCAGAGGAGGTTCCCTCCTTCCACCTCGTGCCTCTCAGGAATTAAACAGAGGTCTTTAGACTTGGTTGTGTCTTCATCTGCTGAGCCAGCTCCCTGCCTGAGCCGGCACAGCAATTCTTTTTTTTTTTTTTAAAGATTTATTTATTATGTATACAACATTCCTTCCATGTATGCTTGCATGCCAGAAGAGGGGACCAGATCTCATTCTAGATGGCTGTGAGCCACCATGTGGTTGCTGGGAATTGAACTCAGGACCTCTGGAAGAATAGTCAGTGTTCTTAACCTCTGAGCCATCTCTCCAGCCCCCTCCCCCGGCACAGCAATTCTGAAGTCAGATAACTATAACGGAAAGAAAATTGATATGAACGCCACTGTTCGCATCACCTAACCTCTCAGACACTTTTAACGACGGAAGAATTTTCGCAATTGTGAAAAAAAAAAAAAATGGTAAATTCAGCCCGGGAATGGAAATGGATACAACAGATGGTTCAACAGATTAGGAAGTCAATAATAACTGTAACCATTGCCTCGGTGCTCCAAAAGAACCATTACTCTAAGACACTTTCCAGTTCTAATAGTGTTCTGTCAGACAAGACTTGCAAAAATCAAGCAACCATCAGCCAACATTCCAGCGGGCAGTACTAATTGGACTGGGCGGGTGGGTGGGGCAACAGGAAGGTGGGAGAGGGCGTGTGAAGAGGTCCAGGTGAGTGTGAAGGGCGTACTGGGGGTGGATATGGCCAAGATACACTGTCTACATGTAGGAAACTGTCCAAGAATTAAAAAAAAAAAAAAAAAAAGATTCCTAGGAAAAGTATCCAACCACTGATTCTATCTGTAAACCTCTGAGGCTTGTGGGACTCTGTTTTACTAAAATGAACCTGGATGCTAATCCATGCCTGCAGCTATGGCAACATTCAAATCATGGGAGCCTCCCATGAAACAACTTCCGGATGTGGTGGGGCAGATTTTTGACTCCCAACAATCACGAGGCAGAGTCAGGAGGATCTCCGCGAGATCGAGGCCAGCCTGGTCTACATAGCGAGTTCCAGGCAAGCTGGAGCTGCAGGGTGAGATTCTGAGATCCTATCTCTTTTTTTTTCAAAAAAAAAAAAAAAAAATCTGTCTCCCGCCAAGAAGAACTGCGGGGGCCGGGCTGGGGCTACTTCCAAGCCTGCGTTCACAGAAGGTAAGGACTGGGTCCCTGCTCCTCAGCTTCCCGTCCCCACTTCCCCAGGCTCCCAGCTCTCATACAGCCAAGGATGCCCCGGGCCGAGGGATTTGGTCACCCCGAAGGTCCCGAGAGCCTGCTAGCGCTGGACTGCAGTCGCCTGCCCCCCGCCGACATGCCCACTCGCCTGCGGCTGGCTCCAGTTCCGGGAAGAAAGGAAATGTTGGCGTTCGAGGAAAGTGTGCGAGCAGGAAGTCTCCCCAGGCGGCTGCTAGGGTGCTGCCAGGTGCCCGGCACGGCCACTCCTCCCTCAGCAGCTCAGCCGCTCCACAAGAACGAATTCGCGCCTCCCGCCCCTCGGCTCCCGGGGCCCAATCGCCTGTCGAGACCAGCAAGTAAACAGCCAATCATCATACGAAGTCGACTCTGTAACGCCCAATGGGAGCCTGCGAAATAAGAAGAGCCCTAAAGTACTTGGCGGCACCGGAAGGCGATCATGTCTACGAGAAATACTGGAACAGATCATGCAGGTTTGTTTGAAAGAAAACTTGTACGACTTTTGATTTGACCTAGACCGTCAGTTCTCTGATGACTGGAAGACTAATTTGCAAGGGTGGGCGACCAACAAAAAGGAAACATTTTTTCCTCAGTTGTCTTCGAGTAAATTCCCCAAGGTTACAGCATCTAAAGACGGGGGCGGGAGGAAGGGGAAGCAAACTGTGCGAGAATTGCCACAACTCTACCAAAATAAGTAAGGTCACATGGCATCTGGTACAGTATTCCGTGATATTCAAGGCTTTCTCGGTTATTAGAATCTGCGGTGGATAATCTCTTCAGATCACATCGACCTAACACTAAGGCTTACGGACCTAACATACCATTTTATTCCTGCCCAAGAGGTACAATTTCTTGAAATCATGCCCTTGAGAAGTTAATTTTTTGGCCATTAGATGTTTTAATATTATATTTTTATTACATATATTATTACATATTGTTATTTGTAGCCTAAATTTGATTCAGCTACTAGTGTTCCCCAAAAGGCAAAGCCGTGAGGTCGTTCTCGAGGAGCAAGAGAAGACTGGTCGTTAGTCTTTTTAGTTTTTCATCTTCCTAAAATGATAGAATTTGTGATCGTAAAATATAAATGTACCTTTGACCTAGTAACTGAAAGTGATAATTCCTGTTGACAAGTGTCTCTTTGTAACACTAAAAAATTATATAGTCCTTAGTCTAGTAGAGAGTTCTGATTTATCAGTTCAATAGATGAATAAATCATATCAATAAAATGATAAGAAAAAATGAAATTGCTTCCAAGAAAAAAAAATGCACTGTTAAATTGTTTTAAAAAGCAGACTTCTGGGCCAGGCGGTGGTGGCGCACGCCTTTAATCCCAGCACTCAGAAGGCAGAGGCAGGTGGATCTCTGTGAGTTCGAGGCCAGCCTAGTCTACAGAGCTAGTTCCAGGACAGGCTCCAAAGCCACAGAGAAACCCTGTCTTGAAAAACGAAAAAAGAAAAACCGAAATAAATAAATAAATAAATAATTAAAAGCAGACTTCCAGAGCTGAAGAGGTAGATCAGTGGTTAAGAGCATATGCTGCCCATAAAAAGGACCCAGGTTTGATTCCTAACACCCATATGGTGGCTCACAACCATCTCTAACTGCAGGTCTCAGGGTTCCACAGACCCCTTCTGGCCTCCACTGGCACTGTTCAGACATACACATAAAAAGAAACCTCAAAAAAATAAGCTAAAACAAAAAAAGCAGATTCCAACTTGTGTTAGGAATGAAGTAGTATGATAGTACGTGTGTCAAAGACGGAGTGATTCACTCTTAGAACAATGAGCTAAGAAGCGTTTATGAAACCGTTCAAGTACCTCCAGATTGCTACCTTCCTCTCCTTGGTTCTTTGTTGGACACACAGGGCTTACACATGCGCAGCAAATGTCTGAGCAGTGTCTACATCCCCAATCCTCCTAATCTTTTCTTCTTTTCTGAAACAGGGTCCTTTCTATGTAGCCCTAGTTGGCCTAGAGATCCCAATGTAAACCAGGCTTACCTTGAACTCACAGAGGTCTTCCGTGCCTCTGCCTCCCAAGTGCTGGGATTAAAAGCACTTGGTACTGTGCCCAGCTAAAAGGGCTTTCTTTTCTTTTTCTTTCTCTCTTTCTGTCCTTAGTTCTTCCTTTCTCTCTCCTGCTTCTCCTCCCTCCCCCCCACTTCTCTCTCTGGACACTATGTATTCCTGCCTCCCAGGTGCTGAGATTAAAGGTGTGCACCACTAACCTGACCTTCCCAGCTGTTAGCGACTCACTTTCCTCAGGTGAACTCCTGAGACTTTACTGACTCCCAGCACTTACTGTCCTGTCCTATGGCATGTGTGGCCTTACAGAAAGAGAGACATTAAAGCCCTGGACACAGGCAGTCCTAGCGCCTAAGTCTCCCCTGATCCACTTTTACATTTATGGAATAAAACACAAAAACTAGTTTGTTGATAAAGAATGAATATTTATAAATCAATATTCAAAATAGTTGCATACATCTGTTTTGACGTCAATAAAAAATCACATTGTGACAAAGTTTATAATGTTAACTTAAGATACATGAATATTAACATTTACTAATATTATTTACACACTTTATTTACATCATCAACAAACTGGATGAAAAAGAGCCTATGTTATTACTTTAACACAGTAGGTTATGACCAGTCTTTGAAAATTGATCCACTGCATTTCATTACAAAACATACTTCGAACGTTTTTGAATTCCTAAAGGATTCTACTATTCACACAAAACATTCCAGAAAGGCCTCATTTAAAAACAAAATAGGAGCAGTTGTATTTAATCTTAAGAGACTACAAAACTGCCTCATTAAAAAATATGAAAAATTTTATGGTATATCAGTAAAGCATATTCTTTTACTCTTCACATCAAAATTACTTAATTGAACATTAAGCATCTAATAAAAAATTATATATATGCCATCATGCATGATACTATGCACTTCATGATTGGAAACGGCTATTAGCGGTTTTTATAGAACACCTTCATGAGGTAGGGTCAGGAGCAGCAGAGGGAACGTGAGATGTGGCTATGTACTAGTGGAGAGGGTGAAGAGAAACTGTTCATTGTAAAGACAAACTTTCCTTTTAGCTTCCTACCTTCTTTAATGAGAAGTCTGTTTTGAGTGGGGTGGCAAATGGTTGAGGTATTTCTTAGAGAGCAAAGAAGTACCTTCTACGCTGGCTACTTAATTTTTAAAAATGATTATGGTTATCTGAATGCATCTACTTAATCATGAAGTTCCCAACAGAGGACCGCAAACATCAGCAACACAGTATTTTCCACATTATAATTTTTCCTGAGGTTCAAAGATCTTACTCAAAGATCTCCTCAAAGTAAAATATGAGTTATAATCTTGATCATGAACCAAGAGCTCTATTGGGGTTTATTGCTCTAAAATTCATTTGCTATATCTTTGCTCCTCTGAGAATTAGATAATACAGTATTACAAAAATAAATTTAAAAAAGAATAAATGAAATTCACTTTCAGGTTATTCTTTGCACAAAGATGTTTTCTGTAACTACTTTACAATCAGTATCTTAAAATTTCAAATTATTCAAGTATCTCTTTAAACATATGGCTTCATATATTAGGAAAAATTGAAGCAGACATGTAAAATCTTTTTATTGTTCATCTATAACTCCAAGGCAGTCATTTACTTGTTTTTTTTGTTTTGTTTGTTTTTGACAGGGTTTCTTTATGTAGCTCTGGCTGTCCTATAACTCACTATATAGACCAGGCTGGCCTCAAAAACAGAGATCCACCTGCCTCTGCCTTTCTCCCTAGGGCTAGGATCTAAAGGCAAGCGGTAACCTGCCTTTTTTAAAGCCTTCTTACTACTGTTTCTAACAAACTAGAATTCCCACCTGCATTACTGTTTCTTGCATTACAAGTCTGAGATTTTTGTGTAGTTAACTGGTAATTTTTCCTGAATTACTCCTTCCCCACATCCCTCTTTCTCCGTCCTCTCCTTCTCGCTTTGTGGAGAACTGTTAAAAACTCACAGATACGAGGGATATCCACAGGCTCATTTTTGTAAGGAATTAAATGTCTGGCAATCTCTTTTCACAAGCTAAGTGCATGGCCCAATCCCTTTCTAGAAACGGGTTTCTTAAAGTATTCCCAATGGAAAAGTTCAGCTGCTATAATATAAACATACCATCAGAGCAGATCCACAGATATGCCCATCAAACATAAGCAAGTATAATCCTCAGGGTTCTAAATTATACTTGTGTTGAATGGAACCGTCTCTGCAGTTTCAAGACCTCACTGTTTCCAACCCGTTTAGAGCTGTCATAAAGGCCAGGTTCCTGTTGGGGATATGCAGCAAACAGCTTCATTTGTTTAATTTTTTTTTTCAAATTCCACTAACGCTCATGTTTATTATTTCAATTATTGTGCTTTCAATACAATGACAGAGCTGGACATCGGGATCCATGCTTCCAGTGTCCCTGGATCCATTTTTGTAAGATGGATCTTTACAGATTGGAGACCATCCTTTTGGTTTCTCCTTTATTTGTTGAAGACCTACAAAATAAGGGGAAGGGGAGATAATTAAAGCAAGATACTCTGAAATGAATATAGTCTTGTTTGAAACATTACAGAGTGAAAAAACTGAAAATGAGTTACCACTTACGTGTGATGATGGGATCGATGTCTCTAGTCTGAGTGGCAACATCAGAGGCACACACTTGGCCTATCTGAATCAGCAAAGACATGATATCCTCATACAGTGGAGGGAATGCTCGACAAAAGGAGACCAGACTGGGAAGAGTCGGCATGAAGAAAGCATACCGTTTAGCCTGTGTTAGGACTGTTGGGAAGAAATGAAACAGAACTGTTTGTTTTACACAGATATAAACAACACAGACACCCTACAGAACAAACTAATACTGTTTTTGTGCGGGGAAACTCGGTCTTATAGGACGCCGCCCACCCTGGCTGTAACAACCCCACTCTGCTAATCAGTCATCACCAATCTTATGTTCCAGCACTGCGCTAAGGACACTGCTTTCATGACTTCACTTAGTTCTCGGATCACAACCGTAGTGCAAATGAGAGAAGGTTAAGCAAACTTTAGAGAAGTTATAAAGGTTATTTAAGGCCCAATTTAGGGGCATGCTTTTCAAAGATCCCAACACTCGAGAAGCAAGGGCAGGCAGGTGGCAGGTGACTGATCTACATAGTGAGACCCTATCTCAAAAAAAAAAAAAGTATTCCAAGGCTGATAGTGGTGTAGCTCGGCGTAAAGTTCTTGCCTCGCACATGCAAAGGCCCTGTGCTCAATCTCCAGTCCTGGGAAAATAAATAAATAATGCTGTCCCAAGTCACGCAACAGTTAGTGGCAAATCTAAATGCAGTATAAATTCTTTTTTTTTTTTTTTTTTTTTTTTTGTTTTTTGAGACAGGGTTTCTCTGTAGCTTTGGAGCCTGTCTTGAACTAGCTCTTATAGACCAGGCTGGTCTCGAACTCACAGAAATCTGCCTGCCTCTGCCTCCCGAGTGCTGGGATTAAAGGCGTGCGCCATCACGGCCCGGCTGAACTCATAACCACTATCTATAAATTATTATAACATGAGATGAAAATAATAGAAAGGGTTGGGGAAGTCAGGTGGTAGGGTGAACTGCCATAGCAAGGCAGGAAAGAGAAAAAGGTGGGGCTGACAGACAGCGGGGATAAATATGAGGAGAAATCTGGGGAAGTGAGGAACTTGGAACAATAGAGGAGGAAGGAGGACGTCAGAGGTCAGTCACCCAGCCACCCAGCTACACAGTCAGATACAGAATAAGAAGGAAAGAAAAGGTAGTAGACATGAATAGAGAAAGATAAAGGCCCAAGGACAAAAATAGACAGGATAATTTAAGAAAAGCTGGCCAGAAACAAGTCAAGCTAAGGCTGGGCATTCCTAACTAAGAATAAGCTTCCATGTGTGATTTATTTGGGGACTGGATGGTAGGCCCCCTCAAAAGTCAAAAGAGTAAAATTCACACAACAGAAAGAAAATAAAGAAACTAGTATGCAACACTTGAACATTGAGAAGTATAATCTTTTAAAGGAGTGAATGTATTCATATATATAATTTTTTTAAATGTGTAGCCCAGGCTGGCCTCGAACTCGTGATCCTCCTGCCACTACGTCCTTCAGCAAACCCTACCGGCATGTGCCACCACAACCAGCATCATATATTTTTTAAGTAATTTATTTTTATACCATTTTACTCTAGAAACCAGAAGTGGTTAAAATATAGGATAAGGCCTAGTGGGAGTGACTCATGCCTTTAATCCCAGCACTCGGGAGGCAGAAGCAGGCAGATCTCTGTGAGTTGGAGGCCAACCTGGTCTACAAGAACTAGTTCCAGGACAGGCTCCAAAGCTACAGAGAAATCTTGTCGGGGGGGGGGGGGTACAAACAAACAAAAAACACCAAAAAGAGTCAGGCGGTGGTGGCCTTTAATCCTATCACTCAAGAGGCACAAGAGGCAGAGGCAGGCAGATCTCCATAAATTCGAGGCCAGCCTGGTCTACAAGAGCTAGTGCCAAGACTACAAAGAGAAACCCTGTCTCAAAAAACAAAACAAAACACCAAAAAGCAGAACATAGGGGCACAGGCCTTTAATCCCAGCACTTAGGAGGCAGAGACAGGAAATTCTCTAGAGTTCTAGGCCAGCCTGGTCTAAAGAGTGAGTTCCAGTGCAGAGAGAGGTGTCTGGAATATACACAGTGAACCCCTTTCTGGAAAAAAGAAACAAAATACACACCAAGCATGCACACGTGCGCGCGCGCACACACACACACACACAAACTGCTGAGTATGTAGTGTTATTCGATGCTTTTGTTGATGCTGATTGGCTACACACCTGTTAGCAAAGTTCCCATGACATTGACAGCTAAACGAGCCACACTAAGTGACTTTGGTAATGCATACTGGATACACAAATGAGAAAGCAGCTGTATAGCAAATATCTGGAATACAAAATCCAAATGTTACATATTTCTTTAGAAAAAACTACTAAAAATTATAAAATGTCTTCGAATTTTTCATCAAGTTCTAAAATGGTCACTACCTGTTTTTCAAGTTCAGGTTGCGCGATAAGCTCCGGTATAAAATCCAGACAGATGTGCATAGAAGGGATCCCCGCAACTGTCAGAGGCAGAAGTTCGCATGGATAGCCCTGTCTCGGGAAGAAGGGAGAAGTCAAATACAGAGAGACAGCTTCACCTCCTTTCTGAAGCATCTGTTCTGAGTACCAAATGTCTGTGACTGTTTCAGGAACAGCACTTTCCTCATACATTAGAACAGAGAACAGAAAGTATTAGAGTATCTTATCAATAGTCAGAATTTGGATTTTTCAATATATTGCATGGGATCATGATCCTTTCTCATTTTCAAATTTTCGATATTAATTTAATATATAAAACCCTACATAACGGCCGGGCAATGGTGGTGCACACCTTTAATCCCAGCACTTGGGAGGCAGAGGCAGGCGGATCTCTGTGAGTTTGAGACCAGCCTGGTCTACAAGAGCTAGTTCCAGGACAGGCTCCAAAACCACAGAGAAACCCTGTCTCGAAAAACCAAAAAAAAAAAAAAAAAACCCTACATAACAAATAAAATTCAAAAATTCCACGTCATTCTTTGAGCACGCACCTGGAAGTGAACAAGTTTAGCAATGTTGGGATCTGCAATGTACATCTGGTGCAGCAAGCAACAGATAAGGCACTGGACTTCACGAAGGTTACAGAGCAGACTGGCTTCTCCTTCCTCCGTTTCTTTATGTGGTGTGCTGCTGGTAATGACACTTTGAGTATTCCTGAGGGACATGTCTGGACTGGCACCTTTCGCCTTTTCCTCTTCAGTAGGCAAACAAATCTCCAAGAGGATCTGGACAGCTGCACTATCCTACAAGATGATAAAAAGTGGATGTAAGAAGTCGGAGAAGTTGAGGGGAGCAAATGGGAGGAAAAGAGGGAGAAAACTGCAGGCAGGATATAAAATAAAATTTAAAAAATAATAAAGTCATCAGCCTAGAACAAATCAATGTCTAAACAACAATGAAAGAGAATAAACCTCTACTCTGGGGGAAAGAATAAGTCTGAGAAGTTGACCTGAAAAAGAAATCTCTTTTTTCATATGAACAGAAATGGAGCAATAGTTCCTTTGAAACACACAAACACCACAAAAGTGGTAATTCTTAGAGAAGAACTGAGCAATTTACAGTACAGAGAGTCTCACACTTTTTGGGTTACAAACTCCTGAGGAGTCTGAAAAAATACACTTTTCTCATAAAAATAAACACATGCCAGAGGCTAGAGATGACGTGGTTAAGAGCACTGGCTGCTCTTTCAGAAGACTTGGGTTCAACTCCTAGCATCCACATGGCAGCTCACTACAGTCTGTAACTAGAGCCCCAGCAGATCCAGCACCCTCTCCTGACATGATACACAAACATAAGTGCAGGCAAACAACCACACACATAAAATAAAAATAAGCATATAAAGAAGCACCTGGCATCAACTGCTAGGAAGATTTCATGAACATCTACCAGACAGGAACCTGAAACAAAGGCCTCCAAAGCCGACCCACACCTAATTCCCTTCCTTCCCCTCGCTCTCCCACTCTCCTCAAGATCCTAACAGCTGTGTCCCCGTTTTCCTCTATGTCACACCAGAGAGCAGGGCTTGAGAAGTGACCTGTTTGAGGGTAGCATGTGGAAAAGACAGCCTGACATTTCACAATACTATGTCTTCACTCACTTTTCTGTTTATAGTCTTCTCCAACATCTGATTTCCTTTTCTACCATCTCATCTTTAAAATCAGGTAATCAAAGATTATACCTCCTTTACTACCATGTCCCTGGTGCTTGAATCACCAGGTATCCAATAAATGTGTTGATCAAGTGAAGATATAACTTAAAACTGATAAAAGGCTTAAATTTGTTAACTATAAATCTTATTAAAATATGTATTAATTTTTCATAGTGAAAATCCACCTGATACTCAAAAGCAAAGATGATCATGTTTTAGATTCTAAAATAAAAGGAACTCACAACATCAACAGTGTGTATACAGGGCACAATGTGTGATCTATTTATTTAGTTAAAACAAACATTGCCAGATGGTGGTGGCCTTTTAATCCCTCACTCGGGAGGCAGAGGCAGGTGGATCTCAGTAAATGCAAGGCCAGCCTGGTCTACAGAGTAAATTATAGGACAGCCAGAGATGTTATACAGAGAAACCCTGTCTCAAAACCCACCCCAAAGAAACAGAAAACAAACAAACAAACAAACATGCCATTTGACTTAATTTAATTTTAGCAAATTTTACCTGAGCAGCCAGTAATGCATTTTTCAGCTCTTCTCTGGTAACTTCCGGGGCATCAGCCTGTCCAAGCAAACCTACTGTATTGTTCTGGGAAGGCCGATCTTGCTCTGCTGTCTCCTTCAAATGGGCACTAAGGTAAGCTTTAGATGCAAGAAGATACCCATTCAGCATGTGTAGAGTAATATCCATCAGTGGGGGGCACCTAAACAAAGAAGAAAATGTATCAGGAAGAATATCAATTTAAAACTTAGTTAGAACTTAGCCGGGCGGTGGTGGCACACACCTTTAATCCCAGCATTCGCAAAGCAGAGGCAGGCGGATCTCTGTGAGTTCGAAGCAAGCCTGGTATACAAGAGCTAGTTTCAGACAGGATCTAAAGCTACAGAGAAACCCTGTCTTGAAAAACCACACACACACACACACACACACACACACACACACACAAACCTTAGTTAGAACTTAACCAATTCAGTTTACATACTTTGAAAAACACAGTTTAACAACTTTTCCCAATAAAATACTCATTCTTAAAGGCCTAAACCGGGTGTCCTGGTGCTTGCCTATAATCCCAGCACTGGGGAAGCTGAATCACGAGGGTGGTAAACACAAGTCAGCCAGGGCCACAGAGCAGGACCACTGCCCTCCAAAACAATAAATAAATTGTATTTCTTTTTTTGTTGTTGTTGTTTTTGTTTTTGTTTTTGGAGACAGGGTTTCTCTGCGGTAACAGCCCTAGCTGTCTTGGAACTCACTCTGTAGACCAGGCTGACCTCGAACTCACAGAGATCCGCCTGCCTCTGCCTCCCAAGTGCTGGAATGAAAGGTGTGCGCCACCACTGCCCGGCCCATCTACTTTTCTAAGGGCTGGAGAGATGGCTCAGTGGTTAAGAGCAATGACTGCTCTTCCAGAACACCTGGGTTCAATTCCCAGCACCCAAATGGCAGCTCACAACTGTCTGTAACTCCAAGATCCAACACTCTCATTACAGACATACATGCAAGCAAAACATCAATGCACATAAAATAAAAATAAATTATTAAAAAAGTTTTTCTGAAAGATAAATGAACAAGAAGGTATACAATATAAAACACTACAATGGAATGTAAATGTAAACTGGCTGAGTCCTTGTTGATGACAACATGAATTAAAATTCTTAAAAATGAGTATTTTGACCAGTGGTGGTGGTGCACGCCTTTTATCCCAGCACTCAGGAAACAGACAAGCAGATCTCTGTGAGTTCGAGGCCAGGCTGGTCTACAGAGCGAGTATCATGACAGGCTCCAAAACCACACAGAGAAACCTTGTCTCAAACAAACAACAACAAAAAAAAAGAATACACACCTACTAATATAAGTAAAGGTTCTCAAGCAAAAAGTTCAAGCTACAAAAACACCACATCCATTCTAACAGCAAACTTCAACAGAGCACCGAGGCGAAGTCATCTACTTGGGCCGATTCTTAACGTAGGTTATTTGTTTTACAATCAGCAGATAAAGGCTCTTGCCATGAAAGCCCTGTGACCTGGAACCCACATAAGTGGGGCATGAAAGAGGAACTTGATGAAGTTGTCATCTGACCTTCACATACATGTCAGAGTATGCATATCATTTCCCCCACACAATAATGAATAAAGTCAAACACTGAGTAAAAGAAATGTCTGTTTTCTAGACTACACTGTCGGTTTAAATACATTAGCCACAAGCATATTCTACTGATTCCTATTTCCTACAAAAGCTTGACCTCAGCAAACTATATTTAGGTGATTTTTTTAAAAAAGTTTTATCACTTTGAGAATGTCATCTACTGGGAGATACCAAATAAAAATATGCAAGATAGATTTATTTTTTAATTTATTTTTGTGTGTGTGCACTGTATGTATTTGTTAATGTAGATGTAGACACACGTTCACACATGTGGAGGCCAAAGGTTAATGTAAAGTGTCTTTATTTTTTGAGACCATGTCTCACTGAACCTTCAGTGCATGAATCTGGCTAAGCTGCCTGGCTAACGTACCTCATCCCAGTGTCGTCTGCCTCTATCCCCGTCTCCCACGTGGGTTCTGGGATCTGAACTCTGGTCCTCACAGCAGGCACTTTAGTCTATTTTGCCTAAAAGTCAAAGCCCTCTCATAGTCTAACCTCAACTTATTTTCTCAATCGGAAAGCACACATTTCTCGATATTTAACCCTCTGCTTCAAATATTCTTCTCAAAATATTTTCCATGAAAATAGGGCATGCAGATGCACATCTGTAATCCTAGCCCTCCAGAGACACGGGAAGAGCAGCATGAGGCCAGGGCCAGCCTGGACTGGATAGTGAGCTTGTTTCAAAAGAGCCAAGACCAAGCGGAGCAGCTTTCCTCGATCACCTACCACACCATCGCTATGCTGTCCACTCTGGTGGTTGTGGTGGTTCTGTGGAGGTTCTTTGGCTGCTGGGGTTGTTCGTCTCTACATTTTTATTCGTTCATGTATTTTGTGTGCATGCGCATTTGGGTATATGTATGTCAGTTCCACCAGCTGTATCACAAGGGTCAAACTCAGGCCATTAGTCTTGGCAGTAAGTACCTTTTCCTCCTCCGCCATCTCGCCAGCCCATCTGTTTACACAGACAGAGTCTAATTCTAGCCCAGACTGTCTTCAAACTCACATAGTTGAGGACAATGACCCTGAACTCCTGATCCAAGTGCTTGGACCCACAAAATGCTGGAATTACATGCACATACCATTATGCAACACTACCTGTTTTAGTTGAAGTTGCCCTGTGCCCATCCTATAAAATGCTACTCAGATCCCATCTCCTCCACATATTTCCTAACTTTCTTAAAGAAAGATTTTTTTTTAATTTATTTATTTATTATGTGTACAATATTCTGTCTGTGTGTATGCCTGCTGGCCAGAAGAGGGCACCAGACCTCATTACAGATGGTTGTGAGCCACCATGTGGTCGCTGGGATTTGAACTCAGGACCTTTGGAAGAGCAGACAGTGCTCTTAACCACTGAGCCATCTCTCCAGCCCTTAAAGAAAGATTTTATGCCTTAAATTATATGAAGTTCTTTTGAAATTACTTTATATTAGATTTTTTTTTTTTTTTTTTTTTTTTGGTTTTTCGAGACAGGGTTTCTCTGTGGCTTTGGAGCCTGTCCTGGATCTAGCTCTTGTAGACCAGGCTGGTCTCGAACTCACAGAGATCCGCCTGCCTCTGCCTCCCGAGTGCTGAGATTAAAGGCGTGCGCCACCATCGCCCGGCTATATTAGATTTTTTTAAAGTGTATAAGTGTCGCCCACATGTATGTCTGTTTACTATATGTGTGCCTGGTACTCGAGGAAGTCAGAGCCCCTGCAACTGTAGTGACAGATGGTTGTGAGCTGCCATGTGGGTGCCGTGAACCAAATGTAGGTCCTCTACATGAGCAAAAAGTGATCTTAACCTCTGAGCCATCTCTCCAGACCCTTTATGTTTTACATTGTGTGTGTGTGTGTATGTGTATAGATGGATATGTGTATTACACAGAGTACAGTGCCTGATGAGGCCAGAAGTGGGCGTTTGATCCCCTGATGCTAGAGTTATAGGCAACTGTAAGCAGCCTGAGAGTGCTGGAGTGTTGGAAAGCAAACTCCAATCCCAGGGAAAAGCAGTGGAAGAGCAATCTCCCAAGCCCAGTATTTCTTTTCATTTTCTTTCTTTCTTTTTTGTTTTTGTTGTTGGATGGTTGGTTGGTTTTGATTTTATTTTCCTGAGACAGGGTTTCTCTGTATACCTCTGGCTATCCTGAAAAAAACTTTGTAGACCAGGCTGGCCTTGAACTCAAAGATCCACCTGCCTCCCAAGTGCTGGGATTAAAGGTGTTCAGGATTTTTCTGTTTTTTTTTTTTTAAATAATTTATTTTTATTTTCTATTAGTGTTTTGCCTGCATGCATGTCTGTGTGAAAGTGTGAGAGCCTGGAAATGGGGTTACAGACAGGTGTAGGCTGCCATATGAGTGCTAGGAATCGAACCTAGGTGTTCTGGAAGAGCAGCCAGCGTTCTCAACCACCAATCTGTCCCTCCAGCTCCCAGCACAGTATTTCTTAACATTAAAAAAAAAAATTCAACTGGGCGATGGTGGCACATGCTTAAAGAAGCCTAGCTCTCAGGAAAGAGGCAGGCAGATCTCTGTGAGTTTGAGGCAAGCCTGGTCTACAAAGGGAGTTCCAGGACAGCCACAACTGTTACACAGAGAAACCCTGTATCGAAAAAAAAAAAAAAATTCATTTTGATCAAGTACAGTGGTGCATATTTTTAATCCTAGTACTCAGGTAGATCTCTGTGAGTTCAAGGTCAGCCTGGTTGACAGAGCAAGTTGCAGGTCAGCCAGGGCTACACAGTGAGATCCTGACTCAAAAAAAAAAAAAAAAAAAAAAAAAAGCCAAAACCAACAGCAATTCATTTAGTCCATCACTCAGCGGCATAGGACCACGCTAGTTAGAGTTCCATACATCTACCTTCTTCCCCATGGCGATGGCGATCACTAAAGGTAGGCTGCTCATTCAGTTACCTTTACGATTACTTAGAATGACAGCTTGAAATTCAAATATTAAATTCTGTTCATTAACCTCTGCCTTTTGAAATGAAGCCATTTCAAAACAATTAGCCAGAAAGCAGAGACAAATATGGGATTGGTGAAGCTAACATCACAACTGACATCAAACAGGTGGCAGTTCTAAAGCATGGGATGACATGGAAATGTGCCAGCGCTTTAAAATCAGGGTGACAACGCCTCGAATCCCAGCACTAAGACAACTGAGGCAGGAAAGTCAGGAGTCAAACCAGGAGTTCAAGGTCTCTCGCACCATACTGTGAGACCTTGTTTCAAAATAAAACATGAGAAGCAAGTCATTTCAGTGAGCTAGCAATGGTGCTGTTCTTCACCGGCTGCCTTTCAAGAGACAGAAAAGCCCTACTCATGACTACCAAAGCCAAGAATGCCTTTTTTTAAAACGAGATTTTGTTGTACACAGACTAAATAATACATTGACTATAAATTATGAATATATGCAGCTAGAAAACCAAAAAGCTACACAATATATATTACTTATATATTTATAACAGAAACAGAATATTAAATTATTTTCTTTCATTTCTTTTGATTCTACAAAGTACAGCTCTATTTTTTAAAAAAATGAAATTCAAATAACTTACCTGTGAACCCTCCGGTCACATCTCAAGACAATGAGAGGATCTATCATCAAATCATTCTGGGTATATTTTTGTTGTCGTATAAACTTTATGGAAGGTTGGAGTGCATTAACCGTCATTACCCACAACCTGATAAAAAAAAAAGTCACATGTTCATAATAGCTATGTTTCAACGGTCATTTAGTCCTTTGTTAAAAAAATAAATAAATAAAAAAGAAGGTAGAAGAAAAGAAGGATGGAAAATATTTTCAAGTAAACAAAGAAAGAAAAGAAAGAAAGAAAGAAAGAAAGAAAGAAAGAAAGAAAGAAAGAAAGAAAGAAAGAGAAAGAAAGAGAAAAAACAGTGTGAAAAACCTTTGGATTTCCTTTGTTGTTCGTTTCTGAGCAAGGCTCTCATGTAGTTCAGGCTGGCCCTAGACTCACTATATAGCTGAGGAGACCTGAACTTCTGATTTTCCTGCAGCTCCTCCCGAGCACTGAGATCACAGGAATGTGCCACCATGACTGGTTCATGCACTGCTGGGGGTGGAACCCAGGGTTTCATGTATGCTAGGCAAGCACACTACCGACTGAGCTACATCCCCTGCCCTGTGAATAAATAAACTCTGAAGGATTAAAAACTAGACACCTTTAATCCCAGCACTTGGGGGGCAGAGGCAGGTGAATCCCTGTGAGTTTGAGGCCAGCCTGGTCTACAAGAGCTAGTTCTAGGACAGCTAGGTCTGTTACACAGGGAAACCCTGTCTCAAAAAAACAAAAACATACAAACAAACAAAAAGAAAACTAGACATCTATGATATATTATTATGTCTCTAAAGCAAATGTAAGTTAAACAACAAACACAGCAGCCACTAGTCTTTGCAGCAGAGGTGGAATGATCATAGCAATTGGGAAGAATATAAATTAAAAACTCAATCCTAACACACTTAGCATATTAAGAGGAAAAGTTTAGTAAAAGTAAAAAATCAAAATTACCACAATTTTGAAACTGTACTAGCCCCATAAATATAATATATCTCACTGTAAAATGTCACTTTGAAATCCAGCAGATTACAGATATGGCTAAACTGACCATATAAGAGAACTGCCGAGGAAAATACACCCATGGATGGTACTTGATCTCTTACAGTATCTCACACAGAACTTGCCACTTAAATATGAAACAGGATCCAAGGACCAGACATTTACAAGAAGTTTTATTTAGAAAAAGATTAAAATACACTAAAGAAAGAAAGAAACTCCAAAACAATGGAAAATATAGGAACAATATTAGCAAGGGGAAAAAAGGGCCTGGTGGTGATGGCACGAGCCTTTAATCCCAGCAGGAGGCAATCTGAGTTCAAGTCAGCCTGGCCTACAGTGTGAGTTCTAGAACAGCCAGAGTTATACAGATGAGATAAATTCTCCCTGTGTATGCCAGGATATCCTGGAATTCCTGATCTTCATACCTTGCCTTATGAGTACTCCTGTTACAGATATGTTCCACCACATCCAGGCTTTAAAACAGGGCATTATTACAGAAGTTAAGAGCATTTATTGCTCCTCCAGAGGACTGGAATTCAGTTCCCAGAACCCAAGTAAGGTGGCTCAATCCCATCCACCTGTAACTCCAGCTCCCAGGCACTCACTATCTCTGGCCTCCTCAGGCACCTGCACTCACATCACATACCAACACAAAGCCTATTACTGAGCTAAAATGAAGGAATGTAAATATTAGATTTATTGTTGTTGCTGTTGTTTTGTTTTTAAAACAGGGTTTCTCCATATAAACTGTCCTGGCTGTCCTGGAACTCACTTTGTAGACCAGACTGGCCTTGAACTCACAGAGATACACCTGCCTCTGCCTCCCAAGTGCTGGGATTAAAGCCATGCACCACCACCACCTGGCTAGAATTTTTTTTTTAAACTGAAACTGGTTTCCTCTGAGTAGTCAGGGTCTAAAATAGAAAAGTGTGAAATAGACATTATATTATGGGTATTTATTAATTTGATGTTAAATAACATTTGAATTTAAAAGCATAACTATTCCCAATTCCCAGAACTATTAAACCAAGCTCTCAGCTAAGTCAAACCACTGTTACTATTGTCCAATTGGCCAGGTGTTAAGATGCAATCTATGAACTAGCACCCACCAACTGAAGAACACAAGGGAAGCGCATCCCTGTTCTCCAATCTCTGCTGCACAATGCACCATCTGCTGCTCTGCTTTCAGACATCCTGATGCCTCGCTCCTGCTGCAGATGCAGATCTAACTGCATGGATTACGGCCTGGGGATCAGGGATGTAAAGCAGTGCACATGACTCAAGAAGTAGCAGACTCTGGAACCACAGCCATGAGGTGAGACACAGTGATCTGAAACAGTCAGCCTCAAATAACTACACAGAGAAAACTACTTTAAAAGAACTTTCTCAAACTGCTAATAGCTTTTATTTCTTAAAGTATTCTTTAAAATGGAACAAATCTTTTTTTGCGTGTGAGACAAATCTTACCATGAGGCTGTCCTCAACTTCAGATGTGCCTATTCTCCATCCATGCATGCTGAGATTGGAGAGTGACACCGCTGCACCTGGCTAATGTCTGTATCTTTAAATATCTACCTTCAGAAAGGAATTTCATTGTTACATACTCAAAAACACTGATGGAAGTGGCCATGCGAATTTCCCCAACAACTGAATTTCCTGTAATTATCAAAGCTCTGCACTTCTCCAGTGCACAGCAGAACACAGAACTCACCTTCTTGGCATCACAGTATTGAGAACCATCCATAACTTATTGACAGTTTGAAGAATTCTCCGTGGAACCCCTGGATTCAGCAGCTGGTTCATATTGGATGTTAATACTTCTGCATACGGTATAAGTTCACTGGCAGAAAGTAGAGTCAAGTGCTCCATAATCTGCATCACTTGTGTGTGACTTACTGGCACAGCTGAAAATGCTGAAAAGAGAATGTCACTATCATTACCTAAATTCTGTAATGTTTACCAGGCAGAAATAGACACTGCTTTCTTAGAGAAGGGGACAAACAAAAATCAAGAAAGCAATGGTGTTAAAAGAAAAACTTTCCATCAATTTTCACTAAAGCTAATATAGTCATTAGAAAACTTCTTGGGGGCTGGAGAGATGGCTCAGAGGTTAAGAACATTGCCTGCTCTTCCAAGGGTCCTGAGTTCAATTCCCGGCAACCACATGGTGGCTCACAACCATCTGTAATGAGGTCTGGTGCCCTCTTCTGGCCTGCAGGCATACACAGACAGAATATTGTACACATAATAAATAAATATTTAAAAAAAAAAAAAAGAAAGAAAAAGAAAACTTCTTGGATGGCAGGTGAGATGGCTCAGAGGCTTTGGGCAAGTGAAGCCTGATGCCTGAGCTCACCCCTGTAACCCATGTGAAGAATAGAACCAGCTCCCAAAAGCTGTCCTGACTTCCACATGTGCAATGTGTCATGTGCAAGGCCCTACACAAACACATATGAAATAAATTAAAATGTAATAAAAATAAATGAAAATCCATAAAAGTGTAGATATTATTTCATAAAATTCAGGCCCCACCTCCCACGGAAGAGATGGTTCTCACTACAGGCATGGGAGAGCTGGACTGGATGACATGGGCTTCTATGAGCTGGGTCCACCTCCCATCTGAGTGGGACAGTCCCAGTGGCCCAGACTGACAAGCTCAGCTAGCACCCAGACCCACAGGCTGGGCCTGGAGCTGGCCCACCCTATCATCTACCCGATCTATGACCCGCTGGAGCATGTGAAGGGACTGGTCCTGCAGAACAGTAACTGCAGGATTTCTATGACTGGGCAACACTAGGAGATCTGAGGAGTTTCCGTGAAGCAGTGATGATGGTGAGCCAGAGACCCTGAACCAGCGAACATTTTGTGGGAGGAGCTGACTGGACAGAAGGGTACAATGTATGACACACCACAGCTCCTAATGCCACTAGGATGGATGAAGAGGTATTGGAAAGACAGAGGAGCGAGGTGGTTGTTTTGTATTGTTTTGTTGTTACTATTTTGGGTGGTTCTTTGGGGGGGGCATGCTGCAGAGCTGGGGTGGATGTAAAGGGACTAAGAGGTGAACATGATTGAGGTACATGATGTAAAATTCCCAATGAATCAATAAAGAATTATGTAAAACTAAAAATACATTTTAATTCTACATGAAAAAATAAATATCTATCTGCCACTCAAATTCACTTTTGTCTTTAATAAATGGTGAATTATATGTTAAAAAATCATGAGTGACACGTTGGCTAACCTCATTTTTTGGATAACTCAGGCTGTTCTTTAAAAACAGCACTGAAGCAGAAAAGTGGGCCTGAGTGTTGCTTCTGTGGCTTACTAATTTAGAAGTTTCAAACTCCTTAATACTTTCCTCCAGGAGTCCCATTGAAGGTTGCTGTTATTAAATATCTGGAATTATCTCTCCACTAGAGTGGCCACTAACTACATCTGGCTAGCAAGCATAAAATAAACACTAAGTGAAAACTGAGCATCTGTGAAAAAAGAGCAATCCCATTAACACTCTGATTTCATATGAAATAGTATACTGTAACTAAGAAATTAAATCTACAATAATAAGGCCAATGGCGTCACCTCAAAGAGGAGTAAAGATTATGCAAGGACAATCTTTCCAGTGGTTGTGCAACTCTTATGAACTGAAACTTTTTAATACAGCTAATGAAATTTTAATGTGTGGCTCACACTATTTGTGTTCAGGGATACTACTCTGGAATATCACCCATAACAGCAAGTAGACTGCCATGTTCTACTGCATTTATTTCTAATTTGGGATTAGAATTTTGGGATTTTTTCTAAAAAATTTTGTGATAGAACACAGAATATGGAAACAATACAAACACTAAATACCCAGCACAGCAAAGAACTGGTTCAAAATCCTTACCCCAAACAAATTGCTTACAATATAAGATTTCAATTAGCCTAGGACTATTACAGAATATTTGTTTAACAGTGCAAAGATGTGTTGCATTTGTTTAACTATGTAAAGATGTGTTACATTTGTTTAATTTATATAAAGTATGTTGCTGTTTTACTTTGCCTGCCTAAGGCACCTGATTGGTCTAATAAAAAGCTGACCAGCCAATAGCATAGTTGAGATATAGGTGAGACTTCCAGGCAGAGAGAATAAGTAGGAGGAAAATTTAGGCTTGAGGAAAAAAGAAGAGGAGATGCCAGGGAGATGCCAGGGGCCAGCAAGCAAGACAGAGGAAGCAGGAGAATAGGACATACAGAATGAAAGGGAGTAAGTCCCTAGGTAAAACATAGATGAATAAAAATAGTTTAAATTAACTTTAAAAAATATGTTTAAAAAGATAGTGGGACAAGCCTAAGCTAAGGCTGAGCACTTATAATCAATAATAGGTTTCTTTATTTGGGAAGCTGGTTGACAGAGCAAAGAAAATTCCAGCTACATAGCACTTCTTTACAGTAGTAATCAGAGGTAAGATGAGCAGCTACTGCACCTTCCTGCAGTTGTTTCGGAGAGTGGTTTTTGGCATTACTAGTCAGGAGCATCCGCCGTAACAGCGCATCAGTCCCTGTGATTTCTTCTTCACAGATCCAGTCATCCACAATACACAAATGTGGGTAATTGGTTGCTAGAAGACGCAGTAAAGCTGAGTGCAGCCCTTTCAAAACAAAAACAAAAAACAAAACAAAAAAAACCAGTAAGTTAACTGGACTCTTAGTCTCTCTCAAAGAATCCTCCCCACCCTATATGTTCAGCAGTCCACAGCCATAAGGAAGATAAGTGTCGCTAACAATGTTTGTCATAGCACTCTTTGAGCTCTCTAGCATCAGAACTTAAGAAACCGTCTTCATATGCAGAGTGAAGACACCATGCTTGGAACTAGGGCAGAAACAGCAGTCCAGAGCACTTCTGCAGGTACATACCAAGTTTCAGGAAGTTCTAGGTAGGCTTGGAGCTGGAATCATGGCTGTTCAGAAGTAGAGGTAATAACAGCCTAAATTCAAGGTCTTGCCTCAGATACACACTGAGTTCAAGGCGAGCCTGGCAACTTAGTGAGACATTACCTCAAAACAAAGACTGAAGTGTAGAAAAATGGCGGAGGACTTGCCTCACTTGTGGGAGGGCCTAAGTTCAATGCTAATAGCTGAAAAGATTTCTTTTTTTAATTTAAGAAAACAAATCTGTGTAGCATTTTAAATAAAAGTCCCAAGAAAACTAACTCGCAGTAAGCTCAGGATGACCTGGCAGCAAACCTTCCCCAGCTTTCTTTACCTTACCCCACTGCGCGACTCTCATCAGGAAAGCTGTTTCACATAGCTTGTTTCAGGAGCTCAAAAGAGAAAAAACAAAAACAAAAGCTTCTCAAGGGCTAAGATGATCATGTGCCACCATGGCTGACCTCAGGACTCTACACTAAAAAAGGCACTGTAACAACCCAAGTGCGCTGAACTTGAAATCTCTAAACACGTGGACAACTAAAACTACTCCCAACAGTCAGAGACATGCAAACCCATCTACATATTGTACTCTTTTCAGTAAAACATGTTAATTGGCCAGTGCTGCCAAATACTGTCCCAACTTCTTAGAAACAGACTATGTAAAGCTATAATAAACGCAGCCATCTGGCTGACCATGTCCAACAAAGGCTCATGTTCCTCTTCCAAACCAGCCACAACAATAAAAGAGAAGAAAAATCATAACTTCAAAGACAGAGGAAAACCACACTGAAACATGAAAGGTGGTTTATTAAAAAAAAATCGACTTTCTAAAATTATTACACATCTATTTAATAATATTTACAATTGAACTATTAAATCCATATTAATATTTCATGAACTATTATGGAGGAGTTTCAAAAAATAAAGTAAATCTGCATGAACTGATATGATACTTATCCAAGACTCCAAGAAAAATGACCTCAGAAGAGGCAGAGGGTTGAAGATATAGTTCAGTGATAGAGTACTAGCTTAATGTAAGGCCCTCAGTGCAAATTTCAAGTAATGAAAAAGGAAACATGAAAAAAGGAAGCAGTATATAATATCATTCATATTTTAATACATTATTATGTGAATATCTATTAGATTCAACCACATGAAATTGATGTTCTCTATGTCAAAGACAGCCTGCACCTTTAGGATAGTTGGATTAATGAGTTCTTAGATTTATAGTGTCGTGGAAGTGATATACACATGGTAAAGACTACACTCTGAAATCATTACAAGGTAGCAATATGAGACAAACTCTTGGGCTACAACCAGGCAGCAGCAGCAGGTAGCTCAGTTAGCCTTACACTCACGGGGGAAAACAGGCGCTACTCCAAGGTGCACTGGACTGCTGAGCCTCAGTGCCCTGTAGCTTAAAGGGAGCACATGTTTCATTGTTTTTGAAACAGGATCTCACTGTGTAGCTTGGGCTATTCTGGAACTCCCCTGTAGACCAGGATGACCTCGAACTTACAGAGACCTCACGGCCTGAGCCTCCCGAGCGCTATGATTACAGGTTGAGCCACTACACCTGGCCACAAATGCATTTTAGATTTGACATAATTACAGCTTACAACAGGGTTATATCCAAATAACCTCATCATAAGATGAAAGAAATTAAAAGTAGTGGGCACCCATACATAGCAGGTGTGTACCCCAATGCCCAAATATCAGCAATTGTATCTGGGTCACCCTATAAGGAAACAGCTGCAGTTCTACAGGGGAGAGGCGATCTGTAGGGGTAAAGTAATGGATTTAGTGAGAGAAGCAGAAATCATTTTCGTTTCTTAATTGTTTGTTTTGATTGGGTTTTTTGACACAGGGTTTCTCTGTAGCTTTGGAGACTGTCCTGGAACTAGCTCTTGTAGACCAGGCTGATCTCGAACTCACAGAGATCCGCCTGCCTCTGCCTCCTGAGTGCTGGGATTAAAGGCGTGCACCACCACTGTCCAGCGAATTGTTTACAATTTTAACACTGACTACAACTTATTATATATCTACATATATTGTATGTTGTATATTATATATACAACAAACTTTAGCAAAGAAAAATAAATAAAACAAGTAATACCTCCCAACTCTTGCTGCAGTCCTTGAGCCTGTCGAATAAGGAACTTGATAGGAATCTGGTCCATTAAAGAAGAAGAATATGATTTGGGTTTCCTTTGCATGGAAGCTGCCAGTAAAAGACAAAAAGTATGAAGTAAGAGAGTATCAAAAAAAAAAAAAAAAACCCTTAACTTTTAAAACAAACAGGAACAAGACAATTTGAAATTACTTTTAATTCACTTAATATATGGATGTTTTAAAGATGAAAACAGCTATGAAAATAGTGGCTATAAGGGAAAAACAGGGCAAGACTTAGAAAGCGCCCTGAATTGAAATGTGCTGCACTGAAAGAGCTCAGTCAAGACTTCCCCACGTCTATTAGGAAAGCCCAAAGCAGTCATAAACACAGACTTAGAGCATGATGATTCCAATACGAATTATAAAATACCAGGCGGGTGAGAAAAAAGGACTGAGGAGTTAAGAGCACTGGCTGTTCTTCCAGAGGATCCAGGTCTAATTCCCAGCACCCACATGGTATCTCACCAACTGTCTGTAACTCCACCTCCAGTGGATTCAACACTCCCCACACAGACATACATGCAGGCAAAACACCAAGGCACATAAAATAAAAATAAATCATAAAAAAATATAAATAAATCAATACATGAAACACCAGCATTACAGGCACACGTCTGTAATCCTAGCACATGGGAGGTGGAGGCAGGATCAGAAGTTCAAGGCATCTTCAGCTAAATAGTAAATTTATAGCCAGCCTGGGCTACCTAAGACACTATCTTTAAAGAACAAAAAGAGCTTTGAATACGTTATTTATGATACCTGGTGACTATCTATATAAAGGATGTTAAACAATGTGAATTTGACTTCCTTCTTGCCTATATCCTACCCCCTGTTAGCAACATCTACTCTTTTTATTTTTAACAAGTCCAACTTAATTCCTTTGTATGCTATTCCATTTTAAAGCCTATTTCACCCATGGTCACTATGGTCTGACTTTCCTGCCTCTAAGTTTTCATCTCCTTAATACAACCTTCATCCTGCAGCCACAGTCCTCTTCTGTAAACACCGTTCACCAAATCCTGTGCCTCTAACTCCACTCTCAAACCTCTGTGGAGTGCTGTAGCCACATACAGTCACGGTCTCTGCCAGCAACTGCCGCCTCACCTCTAGCTCATTCTTCTGTATTCGAATCTAAGTATTTTGCAGTAAACCATGTGAACATATGAAATTTTCAGGTTACCTATACTGTACAAAAGGATATCCAAATAGCCAATATAATTATTTATTCTTTTTCAAATGGCAAGATGTAAATCCTTTTTTTAAAAAAAGAATAAGATGTAGATCAGTGTTATTCGGGGCTGCAAAATGACTCTATGGGTAAGGACACTTGCCATCAACCCTGAAGATATAAACCCACTCCTAGTACCCACATGAGGGAAAAAGAAAACTAACTCTTTTTTTTAAAAGATTTATTTATTCATTTATTATGTATACAGTGTTTTGTCTGTATGTGCATCTGCAGGCCAGAAGAAGGCACCATATCTTATTACAGATGGTTGTGAGCCACCATGTGGTTGCTGGGAATTGAACTCAGGACCTCTGGAAGAACAGCCAGTGCTCTTAACCGCTGAGCCATGTCTCCAGCCCAAAAACTAACTCTTAAGTTGTCCTATTGAGTCCCTATCTACACTGTGTCATGGCACAGATGAATACACACCAGTGTAAGATAAATAAATAAAGAAATGAAATAATTGTCTGTTTAGACCAAATACCTCTTAATACAATTACCCACATAAGTTAGTAAATTTTCACCCTAGTTTGCTAAAAATCTTTTACAAACTAAGTAAGAATTTATCAGAAAACAGCTCAAATAATGGTTATAGGTTCCAGTATCCTGGTTCCAACACTCAGCGTCCCAGTGCCTCCCACAGACTCAGCAGCCTATCTCAGCACCACTGTGAAGGGTACATGAGGACACGGATGTCAACTGCCTGCTTCACAACAAGGACTCAAATGTTAATTTGTTTATCAAGATCTAAGGCTAGCGCTAAAGGTCTTCACCTCAAGGCTTGTGTGGGGCATGTGGTGTCTACCTGCTGAGGTATCTTGCTCCTCCACCTCCACCTTTTTGCCCTTTGAAATAGATTCTCTCTGTGGTCCAGAATGGTCTAAAATATGCTTTGGTTTTCTTGTTTCAACCTCTCATGTGGTTTAGCATGCACAAGTCTTTGGCCTCAAACTCAAAACCTCCTAAAAAACTTTATACTTAAAAAAAGATTGGGGTGGGGGGATAACTCAGTGATTAAGAACACTTGCTCTTCCTGAGGACCTGGGTTTGGTTCCTGGAAACCACATGGTAGCTCTCACTCCAGTTCCAGGAGATCTGATGTCCTTTCCTGACCTCCTCAGGCACCAGACATGTATGCAGTACACACACATACATGCAGGCAAAACACTCAAACACATAAAATAAAACAATAAATATTTTTACATTATTATTATTTTTTTTTTTTTTTTTTGGTTTTTCGAGACAGGGTTTCTCTGTGGTTTTGGAGCCTATCCTGGAACTAGCTCTTGTAGACCAGGCTGGTCTCAAACTCACAGAGATCCGCCTGCCTCTGCCTCCCGAGTGCTGGGATTAAAGGCGTGCGCCACCACCGCCTGACTTTACATTATTTTTTTAAAAGATGAAAATTTTTTACTTAAGTCTTCAAGATCAACTTAACGTGAAATATCAGTGTCGAAGTTTCTTGAGAGCTAGGAACTTGTTAGGATAATTGCTAGGCTTTAGAAGGCTCTGGGGTTGCCTGGTAAGACGGCTCAGTGTGCTCAAGGGCTTGAGTGCAATCCCCAAAACCCATATTAAAAACCAGCAGTGGGGCTGGAGAGATGGCTCAGAGGTTAAGAGCATTGCCTGCTCTTCCAAAGGTCCTGAGTTCAATTCCCAGCAACCACATGGTGGCTCACAACCATCTATAATGAGATTTGGTGCCCTCTTCTGGCATGTATGTATACTAAATAAATAAAGTCTAAAAAAATAAAAATAAAAAATAAAAAAAATAAAAAATAAAAACCAGCAGTGACTCATGCACTCTAGCAGGAGATGCAAGTAGGAAACGGGGCAACCAGTCAGAAGTTCAAGACATGGCCTCGAACACAAGATGGAAGGAGAGAAACAACTCTTGAAAAGTTGTCCTCTGACCTCCAACCATATTCAAACCATTCAAGCTTGTGATGTACGCAAAGCTTGGTTGAGAGAATACTTGCTTAGCATGCACAATCCCCTAGGGTTGAGTCATGAATGTGGCATAGCAGCAAACATGTGTACTCACAGCATTTGCAAGGTAGAGGCAAGAGAACCAGAAGTTCAAGGCCATCCACTGCAGCACAGTGAGTTTGAGACCAGCTGAAACACATGAGATCCGGTCTCAAAAGACAAAAGACGGCTCAGCAGGTAAAGTGGCTGCCACACAAGCCTGACAACCTAAGGTAAATTTACATAAAGGTAAAAGAGGAAGGGCTGGAGAGATGGCTCAGAGGTTAAGAGCATTGCCTGCTCTTCCAAAGGTCCCGAGTTCGATTCCCAGCAACCACATGGTGGCTCACAACCATCTGTAATGAGATCTGGTGCCCTCTTCTGGCCTGCAGGCATACAGACAGACAGAATATTGTATACATAATAAATAAATAGGTTCGGAACCGGGTGGAAACAAGCTTTAAAAGCCAGGCGGTAGTGGCGCACGCCTTTAATCCCAGCACTCGGGAGGCAGAGGCAGGCGGATCTCTGTGAGTTCGAGACCAGCCTGGTCTACAAGAGCTAGTTCCAGGACAGGCTCCAAAACCACAGAGAAACCCTGTCTCGAAAAACCAAAAAAAAAAAAAAAAAAAAAAAAAAAGAGGAAGATAAATTAGTGGATAAAGAGCTCCATGTGAAGTTATGTGTACCTGAACTTAGATGCTACCCAGAACTCCAATAGAATCAGGCTTGGCTGGAAAAGCCTATATTGCAAAGCCAGGAGGCACAGACAGGAGGACCCAGAGGATAGAGCAAGGCTCTTGGTATCAACTGCTCACTTCTAGACACTTGCAAACATGAACAAATATACATATGCTCTATGTAAACTCATGCAAGCAAACACACAGAACATAAGTGAAATCAATAATAAAATATATTAAAATTTTAACATTACAAATGCATCATATATACAAAAAGAAAAGATTTTCTAACAAAATTCTAATAGTGGTTTTACCTCTAAACAATAAAAATATAGTTTCGGGATTTTTTTCTCATTAAATTAAAATTTTAAAATTTGTAAAATTTTACTATTTATAAATTTTATGTGGTCTCAATACGTATCCTTGGTTGGTCTGGACTTGCTATGTAAACCAGGCTAGCCTTGAATTCAGAGATCTACCTGTCTCTGCCTCCTGGAATTAGAGGTAGCTGTTGCCAAGAAGCCCAGCAGTTCTGTTGTTTTTCGGTGGTTATTGCTGTTCTTTAAGAAAAAAAAGTGACCAAACATAGATACGAGTACTGCTCACCCTCTGAGTGCTAGTGCTACAGACATGAACACTATGCCCAGCAACATTACATAAATAATCAAATAAGTTGAAGATACTGTTGCTCTACAGACATGTAACCTTAGCACATTTCCTCTGTGAATGCTTGGTTTGACTCTAGGGTTGACAGCTGTAAAATTCCCATTTCCTAGCTGGACACAGCGGTTCCTATGTGCCAGACAATGAACAGTGAGTGAGTCTGTTCTGCTGGTGACCAGGAGGAAATTTACAGACAGTGGAAGGACACAGTAGAAAAAGGCAAGAATTCCTCTTCAGATGGCATGAAGCTGGAGGGTGAGTTAAACAAGCCATACTTGTAGCTACTGAGGAGTGAGACTGCAGCCAGGCACGGTGGTTCACACTTGTAATTCAAGACTTACTCGGGAAGTGTGCAGGCAAGAGGGTCAGGAGTTCAGGCAAAACTCGGTTACACAGAGAGTTCAAGCCCAGCCAGGTCTCTAAGAGACTCTGTCTCAAAAACAAAAAGCTAAATAATATATCTGAGACAGGCGGCGGTGGTGGCGCATGCCTTTAATCCCAGCACTCAAGAGGCAGAGGCAAGTGAATCTCTGTGAGTTCGAGGCCATCCTGGTCTAAAGAGTGAGTTCCAGGACAGCTAGGGCTGTTACATAGAGAAACCGTATCTTAAACAAACAAACAAAAAATTATATATCTGATGTTTTTCTTACTAGGTAAAGCAGTCTGTTTTGAGATACTTTTGATACAACTATACTGTACTATGCCCAATTTATAAAGTACTATGTACAGTGTTTTAAAAACAAACACTTGAAATATGCAAGGAGTATTCACATTGTAACTAAGTAATAAGTACAAAGGAAACCATCCTTTATTACTACACATCTTCTTTTGGATGGATACTTAAATTAATGGTATCCTATAAATGTGTACAATTTTTATCTTCTGTCTAAAAGATTTTTAAATGAACATTTAACTAGAATTCATATACATATCTATGTACATTAATATACTCATGTGTGTAAGTATTTTTGAACAAACAATAAATACATGCATGTGTGTTTTAACAGCTATAACACTCCAATATGGGATTCCACCTAGATTCTACCTCTGAACTTCTGTACCCACCGGGTGGTTGCTAATGTTTATTGTAAGGATTAAACCAAAAGACAATTAGCAAAGTGCTGAAACTACAACACAATTCACAGGTAGGAATATATTTGAGGCAAATAATCTCTTGCCTCCAGACAAAAACTGTCTTAACACTGTGACATGTTCTGAAGTTCTTCACACCCCTGGAAGACAAGAAACTAGACCAGAGAAAAGCCCCTAACCGGAGAAAGCTTTGTGAGGGACAGCATCTTCTCACCCACCTCTTTCCATCATCGGAGGACATACTCCAGAGACTGACTGGCTCCAACAGCCCCTCTCGGCACGACACCACTCTCAACAAGTAGTGACACGTACCCTTGTCATCTTAGAAAGTTAGGGCTAGACAGACAGCTCAGTGGTTGAAAGCACAGACACCCACATCAGGTTACTCATAAACTGCCTGTACTCTTAACTCCAGAGATCAATGGGTACCCACACATGTGGTGGACTAACACACACACACAAAATTAAAAATTTTTATAAACCTTTCCTGACCTTATTTCCCATCACAATTACCATATTGCTTCTCTCTTTTCCTTTAACAATTCCCCAAAGTGCATTCTCTACTCATGGTCTATAATGCTGGGTCCTCTAGCCCTCTTCTGAATTCATTACAATTAGGTTTTCTTTCCCTTTATTTCTTCTTTTATTTTTTTTTTTGTTTTTGTTTTTCAAGACTAAGTTTCTCTGTGTAGCCCTGGCTGTTCCTGAACTCACTCTGTAGTCCAGACCGGTCTCAGACTCAACAGAGATCCGCCTTCCTCTGCCCGCTGAGTGCTGGGATTAAAGGCGTGCACCACCATGCCTGGCCTTATAATTAGGTCCTCATCCTACCATTCTACAGGCAAAGTGATCTCTACCATGCTATTTGCAGACATCAGCTGAACCCCAGTCCTCATCTTCCTCCCTCATTCAAGCTCACCTGACAGCGCCCAGACAGCAGTCATCACTAACTCCTAGCCTCCTTCTTTCGGCATCTAGGACACCATATTGTCCTGGATTTCCTCTACACTCCACTGCTGAGAACCTATCGTAATATCATAATTTTAAATACCATATAGATGCAAAAGACATTCAGTCCTGTATCTACTAGGACACAGCTACCTACTCACTGTCCTCACTTCAAAGAAGGACATCTCTACATATCTAAAGCAGAGCTCCTGATCCCTGCAAACCTAACCTAGGTCCTACAGGTTCTTTCATTTCAAATGACATTTCTACCCCTTATGCCATGGCCCAAAGTCTCTAACCTGACCTTCCTCTCTCAAATCAGATTCATTAAAATAAAAAATAATGCAGCATCTTAGTCCCACAATATGATACCAACGGTCTGAAATCTAGGCTAAAAGAACTTCCTAGCATCTCTTTACTACCTACTCATTAGATTTCCCCGGGCTATCAGACTGACTGTGAGCAAACTACCAGAACCACTCAGCTCTGCTGGACTTACCCAAAGTCTTTGTGTTTGCCAGGAGCGCTTCCTCATAGGAAAGGGTGTAATAGAGCACCAAGAGCTGCGCCGTGATGCTGAAGCGCTGATTGAGGCGGGCGCTGTCACCCTGAGGGGATACAAGACTTTAACACAGTAAACTGCAAGAGCCGCTTTCTTTTTCAAAACAGACAGATTATCCAGTGCTGCTGCACCAAGCATAGCTGGACTGGGAGAGGACTGCTGGGTTAGCAGCAAACTCAAACAACTTTCTGCTCCACTGAAAGGAAGGTTGAGACCACAAAAGGAAACATCCTTTCTTGGTCATTTAAGACAGAGGAAATGTCACAAGGCTTCAGCTACTGCTTCTCCACAGTACTCCCACCAGGCTGCTTCTCAGAGACTTGAAGGAATGGAAGCACTATATGAAATTATCATAAAGAGAACAATTCATAAAATAGATCCTGTATATTTAACTGTGTCTGCGTAAACTGCTACTTTTTCCTGGCAAAATAAGGAAAAAGATTTTCACCCAACTGTCCACAACTGAATCCAAGTGTATCTTTGATTTCCAGGAAGCTAAACAACACCATGTTGGATATGATGAAACGCCCCACAGCCCTTTAGCAGTACATAATTTTCAAGGTACCCATTACACTTTAACAAGAGGCTTCAGCACAACTCCTTGAGCTGTGCACGGTGGAGTAAGCCTATTATTCCAGTATTCCAGAAACTGAGGAAGCAAGATTATGAGTTTGAGACCACCCAATTACAAAGTGAGACACTTTCTCAAAAACTATTCATTCAGGAATACATACAAAAGAGGAATAAATAATTTTTAAAATGATATATAAAAAAGAACTCTTCAATAAGTGCTATTTGACAAACTACTGGCAATTAACACTACTATATGTTTTATTAGTAAGCTAATAAAATCTCATTTGTGTGTGCATAGTATGTATGAGTTTGTAACTGTGTATACAAGGGTTCATACTTATGCATTAATCTGATTTTGAAATCAAAATTACCTATAAGACCTCTAAGGACAAAAAAATAAGGACTAAGCCAGAGATGTAACAGATGTAACGAAACATTATTTTATTTACCCCAATGACTTCCTGGAAAATGTTAAGTATCTCCTGTTCTGTGACTGGCTGATTTGTGGCTTCAGGATTTGATTTAGATGCTGGAGTAAGTATAGAGTTTATGTACACATCAATCAGAGGAAGTAGCTGAGGGTGGAGTGGAGTGGAGGTTTCACACAGCTGTCTGTAAATCCAGTCCTAGAAGAAAACAGCACTGAATCAAGGCAAAGAAAAAAGATCAAAACTATAGAACTGGCCGGGCGGTGGTGGCGCACGCCTTTAATCCCAGCACTTGGGAGGCAGAGGCAGGCGGATCTCTGTGAGTTCGAGACCAGCCTGGTCTACAAGAGCTAGTTCCAGGACAGGCTCCAAAAACCACAGAGAAACCCTGTCTCGAAAAACAAAAAAAAAAAAAAAAAAAAAAAAACTATAGAACTATGTACAGCTTTAAACTGTTTTCATATCAGTGTACTCACCATTAGTTTGGGGAGCTAAAATACACTATCTCTTTTATAATTGCCTTAAAGGTCCTTATCAAGGAATCGAAAAAGACAGTGAAAGACACATGTAAGACAATGAGAAGCCTGGCTCTGGTTGTACGGAGTTTTTGAACAGTCCCTACTCTGTACATTTAGAGATCTGTATGTGTCATGGAAGACTTCCCATCAGAACGAGATTGTGGCAGGGGGTTATTTCCTCTGAGAAACACCCTGATTAAGAAAGAAACTTAGGAGCTGGAGAGATGGCTCAGAGGTTAAGAGCACTGGCTGCTCTTCCAGAGGTCATGAGTTCAATTCCCAGCAACCACATGGTGGCTCACAACCATCTACAGTGCCCTCTTCCTGGCGTTCAGGCAAACATGCAGACAGAGCACTGTATATATAATAAATAAAATAAATCTTAAAAAAAAGAAAGTAACTTAGGTGAGGTGGTTGTGGTGGTGTACACCTTTAATTCTAGCATTGAGGAGGCAGAGGCAGGAGGATCTCTGTGAGTTCAAGGCCAGCCTGGTCTACAGAGCAAGTACCAGGACAGGCTCCAAAGCTACACAGAGGAAACTTGTCTTGAAAAAAAAAAAAAGAGAGAGAGAGAAAATAATACTGTACATTTTGTAAATAGGTTATGATATTGTTTTAAAAATCTAAAATTTGGTTCTTAATAATAATAAACTACATTATTACCTTAATACTAATAATTAATTAATTAACTACATAAATAAACTAGCAATTTATCTAACTACCAAACAGTATATATATATAAACCACAGGAAAGGACTACAGTTACAGTTGAAAATTTAAATGTAAAGTCCTACTTTTATTGACACTTTGTGCTTAGTAAACGATCGACTCCTGAGAAGTTGGTAAATACAATGAATGGGCAGAAACCCAGTAATGTTGGCACTCAGGTTGCTGGTGACAGGGACTCGAACTGCATGAGCTGTGACAACCTAAAAGGGAAAAACAGCATTAAGATAATAAAATAGTAACACATAAAATAACAAACTCAAAATTAGTTTGAGAAAAGGCGTAGTATACAGACTATCATCCATGAGGATGAATGATGAGAATCAACTGGTATAAGTTTTAATTTTTTTGTTTTATTTTAAGACAGGATCTCATGGAGATCAGTCTGGCCCTAACTCTCTATATCCTAAGGATGGTGACCCTGAACTCTTAATCCTCTTATTTCTTTGTCCTGAGTGCTAGATTACAGGCATGTATACAAACATTTTCATGGTTTTCAAGTGACAAAAAAGTAATTAGGTGTGGACATTCATCCGTAATCTCAGCCACAAGAAGCATGAGGCTCACAAGTTCAAGGCCATCTTGAAGAACTTACTGAGATTTTATCTCACTAAGGCTAGGAATACATCTCAGTGTTATGATGTTTGTCTAGCACATGCAAATTCCTGAGTACAATCCCCAGTACAATCCTAAATACAAATCTCTAATTTTCTATTTATTTTTACACAAACTCATCTAAAGGGCTTGAGGAGTAACTCAGTGTTGCAGCAGTAGCACAGCATACAAAGGCCAATGGCTCCATTTCCAACACTATCACAAAAACTGCAATGAAAAGAAATAAGTACACAAATGCACATGTGATAATATTAAAAACATAGCTTAGTAGCTGGGCTAATTTACTCTACAGAAGCCCCTTTTCCTTTCACATCTACTTTTGACATGAATAAAATACAAGACTACCATGTTACTTCTCTTTTGAAGGGTTGCTGTGAGGGCTAATTTCTTTTCTAGTAGTTAGATGAGCTGGACCTGCTGGCACACTGCTGAAATCTCAGCACTGAGGAGGCTGGGCAGGAGGACCGCAGAAAACTCAGAGCTTACAACAAGCTTAGCCTATATAATAAGTTCCAGTCCAGCCAGGACTTTAGAGTGAGGAAATTATATAATTTCCTCCTGAGACAGATATATACATGAGTGAATTGACAAATGAATATGAAAACTAATTTTTACTTTTAGAAGTAACTTACTGAAAAGAAAATTATTCCTGGATTTATCCACAGACAAGGGTGATAAAGCCAAATAGATATAAATAAAAGACTAAGGAACCAAAGTAAAGACTTAAGCTGTTTTCTCAGAGAAATCCAAATGGTTAGCCCACATAAATACAACACCAATATCTACAACCACACCCTTAAGTAACCACTTAAAGTTTTCAAGAATATATAAACTCAACATACACTGTTTGTAGTGGTATTTTGTTTGTTTTTTAACAAATAAAGTTTGCCTAAACATCAGAGTGTAGAGCTAAACCACTAGGGGCCAGGCGGTGGGGGCCCACACCTTTAATCACAGTATTTGGGAGTCCCAAGCCTTTAATCCCAGCACTAGGGAGGTGGAGATGGGAAGGGATATGGCTGGGCAGAGAGAGGAATATAAGGCAGGAGGAGACAGGAGCTCAGTGCAGTCTGAGGAGGCAGTCTGAGGACGGGATCGCCCCTTTGGTCTGAGGATTCAGTAGAGGTAAAAGGTCTCGAGTGGCTGCTGCACTGCTTCTCTGATCTCTCAGCTTTCACCCCGATATCTGACTCCAGGTTTTATTTAGTAAGAGCAACTAGAACTCGTGCTACAACTGTTTTATAATGAGTTATGTTAAGTGAATTATTCACAGAGAGTTTAAAGATGAAATAAATTATCATTAAAAATTTAAGATGGCAAAAAAAAAAAAAGACCACTTTATTCTTCTAAGTAGTTTAGTCAGTAGCTAACAAAAGGAAGTACCTGCTCAGTAAAGATCTCCTGTGTGAAGATGGTCTTCATCCTGCTCAAGGAGCTTGGCTTAATCACAATCTACAACAGTAAAAAGAGTTCCAACAGCATGTAAAACTGGATGAAATACAATTACTCTCATGAATTTATTATCCAAAACGGGTATGATGTACAATATTAATGTTCAAAAGTTAAACTTTTCTTTCAAGCCTGACACAAGAGATGCACTTGTATGTATGCTTGTAGTCTCAGGCACCTTGGAGGATGAGGCAGGAAGAACGAGAACCCAGGAGATCAGAAGCAACCTGGGCAATATAGAGAATGTCTGTCAAAAATAAACATAAAACATCTTTTTAAATTACTTAATAAAGAGTACTAACTATTGGCACTAGCTAATAGCTACTACCACTAACTACCAGGGAAGAGGTTTATCCAAGAAATGGAGACAAGAAACATACATATTTCATATACATATACACTTTGTTATACACGTGACACTCCACACCATGTACTTCAAATGGACTAACATTTAAAATCAATGGAGAACTGAAGTATATATAACTCAGTGAAAGGGTGCTTGCCTACTATAAGTGAAGTCCTGTGTTTGTTCACTAGAACTGAGAAAAAAGATTTAAATGCAGAGCATAAAACCACAAGTAAACTAGAAGAAAGTCTAGTAAGCTGAGTGTGGCGACTCACACCTATAAACCAGCACCTATGTGGAAAAGGAGGGGAATCACATGACAGGTTGAGCCAGTCTGAGCTACAAAGCAAGTCCTTCTCTCAAAAAAACAAAAAGAATGAAAGAACTAGCTTTACTAATAATCAACAAAATATAAAACAAGTGGGACCATTCTTCACCAATCAAATTTGCAGGCCAGACATAGTGATGCACGCCATTAATCCCAGCACTCAGGAGGCAGAAGCAGGCCAATCTCTATAGGTTTGAGGTCAGCAAGGTCTATATACCAAGTTCCAGGACAGTCCAGGTTATATAGAGAGACCTCATCTCAATGAATAAATATATAAATAAATTTAAAAGAAAAAGATAAAAAGAACGGGGCTGTCTAGACATGGTAAGATATCAGGAAATCAAGGGCTCTCATGCATCAATGTGAACAATGATACTGGAAAAATCTCTACAAAAAATAACCTGACAGTATTCAGCAGACTCACATTTTTATTTAGTAACTGCTTGCCACAGTTTTATCTTAAACAGTTTGAGAAATATTAAGAGGGGCTGGAGTGATGGCTCAGTGGTTAAGAGCATTGCCTGCTCTTCCAAAGGTCCTGAGTTCAATTCCCAGCAACCACATGGTGGCTCACAACCATCTGTAATGGGGTCTGGTGCCCTCTTCTGGCCTGCAGACATACACACAAACAGAATATTGTATACATAATAAGCAAATAAAAAAAAGAGAAATATTAAGATACAGATGTATGACTGCCTATGTGTATATTTACATAAATGAGTTTATTCATTTAAGCTTTATAATAAATTAGAAAATCTACGTAGGAAATAAAAAAAGCCATTGAGACTAGCATGAGTTCCAAGCCAGCCTGTTTCAATCAACAACAAAGAGGACTGGAAGATGACTTAGCAATGGACTGCACCTGCAAAGGACACAAGTTTGGTTCCTAACACCCATGTCAGGTGGCTCACAGCAGCTTGGGACTCCAGCGCCATAAGTTCCCATTCCTCCTCTGACTTCTATCAGCAGTTGTACACATATGCACATACAGACACATACATACATAAAGTTTGAATAAATGTTCTAAAAATTCCTATTTTTCTAGGAATTTTTTTTTTTTTTTTTTTTGGTTTTTTGAGACAGGGTTTTTCTGTGGTTTTGGAGCCTGTCCTGGAACTACCTCTTGTAGACCAGGCTGGCCTCGAACTCACAGAAATCTGCCTGCCTCTGCCTCCCAAGTGCTGGGATTAAAGGCGTGCGCCACCACCGCCCGGCTTTCTAGGAATTTTTTAATAAAACTTCAAACTAGCAAACATCTAAAACTACTTAAAAGAACACAATGTATTTATTTTATACTATTACAGAATGTTCAGTTTAGACACATTTTCTTTCAGAAAAAAAAGATTATTAAAAATTACCTTCATGCCCAGAGTGGAACAGACTAAGTCAATGATAGCGCTAAGCTGGTTGCTATGGAAATACATGGCCACCAATAACAGCATCTCCCCAAAAGAAGCAGAGACCCCTGATGTACTGTCAAAACAGGAGAAAAACTGTGAATTTCCAAGGAGGAGATGAATAAGAGCTTTCTGAACTGAGGGGACACACACGGCTCCTCACCTCTCAAAGTACGCCTCCTCTTTGATCATCCAGCTGAGCCACACCACCATCAGCTGCTCCTGCTCTGGGGTGCTGCGGAGACAACGCGGCGGCAGCTGTGAGCCAGACAGCAAGAAGAAAGCAGTCTGACAGCATTTCTCCCCCCCGCTTTTTTTTTGGATTTTCGAGACAGGGTTTCTCTGTAGCTTTTTGGTTCCTGTCCTGGAACTAGCTCTTGTAGACCAGGCTGGCCTCGAATTCACAGAGATCCGCCTGCCTCTGCCTCCCGAGTGCTGGGATTAAAGGCGTGCGCCACCACCGCCCAGCTTTCCCCTTATTTTTAAAGATTTATTTATTCTTACTTTACACGTATGAGGAATATGCTTACATGTGTACATTTGTACTATGTCATGCCTGGTGTCCCTGAATTCCCTGGAACTAGAATTACAATGGTTCTGAGCCACTATGTGGATGCTAAGAACTGAACCCAGGTCTTCTGCAAGAGCACCAACTGTTATTAACCACTGTGCAATCTCTCCAATCCTGAAGTTATTTTTCCTAGGAGTTATTTTTCTCCTTTATTTTGAAATAGCAACTCAAATTAATGGTTTGCAAATCTGGACCATTAATTATAATTGAAACATGAGACAGTTCTAGAATTCAAGAGATGAAGGATTTGGCCGGGCGGTGGTGGCGCACGCCTTTAATCCCAGCACTCGGGAGGCAGAGGCAGGCGGATCTCTGTGAGTTCGAGACCAGCCTGGTCTACAGAGCTAGTTCCAGGACAGGCTCCAAAACCACAGAGAAACCCTGTCTCGAAAAACCAAAAAAAAAAAAAAAAAAAAAAAAAAAAAGAGATGAAGGATTTGGTTTCATGAATCTAAACTGTCAAAACCTCAAATCTTAGTATATTTGCAAGGTGGAGAGAGTGACATTACTTCATATTCCTTTGAAAAACAAAGGTCTCTGAGGTTAAAATGTTAAAAGAACTATACTAAGGACTGATCACTTACTCCATATAAGAAAATAAAAATCTGGTGAAAATAAAAATCTGATGTTAAAACATAAGCAACAGCTGGGCCAGATTTAATGACTTTAATCCCAGTACTCGGGAGACAGAAGCAGGCAGATCTCTGAGTTCAAAGTGTACAATTATGTAAATTTTCCGATATGCTTTATGGTTTTTTTTTTTTTCCCAAAAAGAACAAGCAACACGCAGAAGATTGTGGGAGGGGAAAATTCAATGACCATCTCTGAAAGTCACTCAAGCAGAGGTGTTAGAGCCAGGCAGTGGTGGCACACGCCTTTAATTTCAGCATTCGGGAGGCAGAGGCAGATGAATCTTTGTGAGTTCAAGGCCAGCTTGGTCTATAGAGTGAGTTCCAGGACAGGCTCCAAACCTACACAGAGAAACTCTGTCTCAAAAAACTAAATAAATAAATAAATAAAATAACTAAATAAATAAATAATTATTATTTCTTTAGGGGGCTGGAGAAATAGCTCAGGGGTTAAGAGCACTGACTGTTCTTCCAGAGGACCCAAGTTCAATTCCCAGCACCCACATGGCAGCTCACAACTGTCTGTAACTCCAGGGATTCTGACAACCTTACAGACATGGATGCAGGCAAAACACCAATGCACATAAAACAATGCACATATATATAAAACAAAAATAAAAGAAGTGTTAGACAAAGAAACCCCAAGAGAAGAACACTGTCATCAAATTAATTCAGGAATATTTCCTAGAACTAACATCTGTTTGTATTAGCAAGGACCGACTGGGTGCTGAGGGTGATACAAACTGGGACAGGAAGTGAAGGAGCATGTGCAATCCCAGAACAGGGGGCTGAACAAGAGCACTGCAGTAAGGGCCAGGCCTACTACACGTTTGCACAGTGAAAGAGGACACCTAAAGGGAGCAGGAATCGGGATGATGTCAGGGAAGCACAACATGGGTAGTTAGAAGACAATGGAACACACATTTTCAAAATCCTCAAAAGAAATTACTTCCTGCTTAAAATTCTACATGCCACCAAACCATTAGCCAAATGTCAGAATGGAGGCCTTTTCAGAAGTCCACCCCTGCTCTGAAGAATTTACCTCCCACATGTCTGCTCTCTAAAGATGCTCAATGAAGAACAATTTCTGTGTATAGCTGCAGAACACTAGATACAGAGGGATCTAGTCAAGACCGGGCAAGATTTCCAAGAAAGATTCAACTGTCTAATGAGTCGGATTAGGTCCAGAGATTTAGCTACACTTTGTTTTTCTGTTGTTCAGTTTTGTGTGTCTGTGTTGCTTTGCTTTGTTTTGTTGTTATTGGTTTTTTGAGACAGGATATCACTATGTAGCCTTGGCTAGTCTCAAACTCATGGTAATCTTACAGGCTTGATCTCCTATGGCTGGGATTAGAAGCATGAATTACCACAACCAGCAAAATTTAGTTTCTCAGGCAGTGGTGATGTATGCCTTTAATTCCAGCACTTGAGAGGCAGGGGTAAGGTGGATCTCTGAGTTCGAGGCCGGGGCCGGCCTGGTCTACAGAGTGAGTTCCAGGGCAGCCAGGACTACACAGAGAAACACTGCCTCAATAAAGGGAAAAAAAAAAAAGAGAGAGAGAGAGAGAGAAACATTTAGTTAATTGTTATTACATAGACTACCAAGAAAATTTAAAACAAAACTGTTTTAAAAGACAGATAAGTAATTACTTAGTCATAATTGAGCTATCAATGTTTACACAGTCATAATATAAACATAAACAACTATATATTGTTCAAATTAAAATTATTCTAACTGTACTAAGATAACAGAAGGAAAAGAAGAAAAGGAAGATATGTAGTATTTCCAGACAGAGAAAAAAATAATAATTGTTCATCTTTGAGAATGGGAATTCAATTAGCTAATACCTAGAAGGGTCATCACCAAAGAAGTAGTGGGGCCAGTGAGATCACTCAAGAGGTGATTTGCCAACAAACCTGACAACCAGAGTTCCATCTTTGAAGCCCACATGGCAGAAAAGGAGAAATGACTCCTGCGAGTTGTCCTCTGACCTCCACACATACATCACAGCACTGGTGTACAAATCACACACACACACACACACACACACACACACACCCCAAGGAGCGAAACACAAAATAAACAGGTATTGAAGTTTGTAAAAAGTTTTTAAACAATGTATTACTAACCCAAAACTACTCAAGAACTAAAAGATAATACCTCCAAAGAAGAAAAAGTAGGAAGGAAAGTTATAAGCCTTCTAAAACTCTTGAAGAACGCTGACTCTTTAAACGATGTTCAGCAGAGACTCTGACAAAGATTAGTAAAACGGTAGTATTCAGAAGATGCTGCTGTCCTTCCACCGAAGGGGACCGTGACTGTCCATGCCTAGGCCAGTCTCTGTGGCAAACTTCTAATAACACACTCTACATTTTCTGGTGGCAGCATACATGCCAGGCAAGCACACCAGCTGCACTGCACACTCGCCCCCATGCATACATTTTTATTTTTTTTTAAATTTATTTATTTATTATGTATACAGTATTCTATCTGTGTGTATGCCTGAGAGCACCAGACCTTATTACAGATGGTTGTGAGCCACCATGTGGTTGCTGGGAATTGAACTCAGGACCTTTGGAAGAGCAGGCAATGCTCTTAACCGCTGAGCCATCTCTCCAGCCCCCCATGCATACATTTTGATAAGGAAAAAAGAGCATATCTCTTTTTTTTTTTTTTCGAGACAGGGTTTCTGTGTGGTTTTGGAGCCTACCCTGGAACTAGCTCTTGTAGACCAGGTTGGTCTCGAACTCACAGAGATCCACCTGCCTCTGCCTCCCAAGTGCTGGGATTAAAGGCGTGCGCCACCACCGCCCGGCTAAGAGCATATCTTGAATGAGCAGAGCGACTATACGGTAAGGTACCTGACAAGTGTAGAAAAGGCCAGCAGCATACAGAAGGAAAGGGAGACAAATCGAACCCCAGCCGGTGTGGCAGGCGGGCGGCTGGTCATCAGCTGCAGCAACTGCTCAGCTTCTTCTTCAGTTGGTCTGAAAGGAGAGAGAAACACAGCGAGAGTTTACACTTATTTATTTGCTTATCTACTTTTAGTTCATGAAGGAAGTGAGTTTTCCAACATTTTAATCCTTCAAGTACAAACTTTTTAACATCACTTTAAAAAAAAATACATTCAGCCAGGCAGTGTTGGCTCACACCTTTAATCCCAGCACTCAGGAGGCAGAGGCAGGTGGGTCTCTGTGAGTTCAAAGCCAGCCTGGTCTACAGAGTGAGTTCCAAGACAGGCTCCAAAGCTACAGAAAATCTCTGTTTCACAAAAACAAAACAAAACAAAACCATTCAATTACCTATTGTGTGTGTGTGTGTGCATATGTATGTGTACATGCACACATGCAAGTATGTAGTACAGTGAGTGCAGAGTACACATCTATTGTGTTGTATGTATATGGTGTGTGTATGTGTGGTGTATGATAGTGCACATGTATGGGCATGTTCATGTCTGTGAACACATGAAGGAGGGTAATTGCCTTGAGGCAAGGTGGATCACTGAAACAGAAACTAGGTGTTCCCACCAGGCTCGATGACCAGAAAGTTCTTGGGACATTTGTATCCCTACCTCACAACAGTGAGGTTACAGGTTTGTACAGCCATGCCCAGTGTTTTAGGTGAGTGCTGGGGATTCAAAACAAGTCATCAAGGTTACAGAGGAAGCATTCTTAAACCCTGAGACATTACCCTGTACTTTCATCATTATTGGCCAATTCTCTTTTCAATTATGTGCTTTTTTAATGGCATATGGATTTATCACTGAGAAATGGAAAACTGTTGTCTCTGCAAAAACCAAATAACGAATAAACTGGGTTCAATGACCAATAGCGTTTCAAGGGAGCAATAGCAGAGGTCACAGACATAACAAGCACATGTTACTCATATGTGGTTATGTGTCCTGCAGAGCTCACGGCAGTTTATACATTATAGAATCATGGGGTTAATGGATTGTATCAACTTAGATTTGAGCCAAACTGATGGGCTAGCATTTGCTTAACTCAGCCATCAGAACTGAAAGGCACATGGGCTGGAGACACACGCAGGAATGTCCCCACACCAGCTGAGGACACTATTAGGAAAGATCTAGTGCAGAGACTTGGAACCTTGTGCTAAAGAACCACATCCTGGGGGCTGGAGAGATGGCTCAGAGGTTAAGAACACTAGCTGCTCTTCCAGAGGTCCTGAGTTCAATTCCCAGCACCCATATGACAGCTCACAACTGTCTGTAACTCCAGTTCCAAGGGATCTGACACCTTCACACAGACACACATGTAGGGAAGACACCAATGCACATGAAATAAATAAAATCAAAAGAAGTATTATGAGAGAGAGCATGCACAGTCCGAGTCAAGGACATGAGGTGCACCCCCCTCTTAAAAAAAAAAAAAAAGAATCTGAAACAGAGGGGTCTTCACCTGACCCGGAGTGGTCGTGGGTCACTCACAGATCTCTCAGAGGTGTCTTCTCAAAGTGGTAAAATCACAGGGTCCTTTACACTGTGATTAAAATCTGATAAAATACTCTCATCCCTCCAATATCTACATAATTCTATTTGTAATCAGAAATTAGATCAAATATTCCTTAAGGACAGTTGGCCTTAGCACCTTCAATCTTGACATAAGCTAGTAAAATTCAAAGCCGGAGCCTCTTAATAAAAGGCCTTGGCTCACTGCTCAGGGATTAGAAACAAGAAGAAAAAGATAAAAGGGTAAAATATAGGATTGAGTACTTGAGTCCAGCAATCCCCATCAAGGCACAGTACAGACGTAAGAGTGCGCTGGCTTTCACAACATGCTCTTCCTTCAGCCCCGAGTACACAGACACAGTGGGCTCCATCTCCACCTCGGCTTCTTCGACAATGCGGGTGCTCCTGACTGTAGGAAGAATGCCCATCAACTCCAGGAGAAGCTGTCTCCTCATCTGCCAAAGGACAGAACCGCTGGGCTCCCTTTTCCTCTGTAAGTGTGAATTGAGAAAAGAGAGAGAGCACAGAGCATTTATCATATTAAAAGGAAGCTGAAGAGAGTTCATCACGCGAGCACTTGCAGTTGAACTCACATGAGGAGCCTGTCATACTGCAGTTCCATTTAAACAAGAAAACGCAAAATCCACACATCCACTCACCCCATGCTGCACGACTGCAGGGGAAAAGCTAAACTAATGCAAACTGAGTTGTGACTAATGTTTAAATAGTACTTTCATCTGAGTACGGCGGCCCACTCTGGAGGCAGAGACAGGATAACTGCTGCACCCAGGCCGGTCTACATGGCAAACTCCAGTACAGCCAGGGCTATAGAACAAAAAACTCAAGTGGGGGGGTGGTGGCTGGAGAGAGGGCTCAAGTGTGCAGAGGACCCGGGCTCAGCCCCACACGGGGAGTCCACCACATGAGGCAGTGCAGCAGCACTTGGTGTCTGGAGACCTCAGAGCCTCAGCTCTGGCTCACCACTAATTATGTGCTGCACGTGTTTTAGTGAACTGCTCTGAACCCCAAGTTCCTTCCTAACAAGGAAGTAAATATCAGTACTGTTTGTGTACCTTTAAAGATACCAGAATTAAGAGCTTATAAATCTATAACCACCACCCCAACCCCAGCTCTTGAGGCAGGGCTATTTCAGTCTTCACTCACTCTTCAAGCTACACTGTACTGGACATGTAGCAAGCACTCAGTGCCTACTAAGAGATGAACAAAGAAAGAGCACACATATGGAAGCAATTCTAAACTATAAAAGGACAGGTGTTTCCTTAGCCAGGGATGGTGGCATATACCTTCAATCATTGCTTGTTACTCTTTTGTTTGGTTTTTGGCCTTTGTTTTTCGACACAGGGTTACTCTGCACAACAGACTTAGTGATACTGGAAGTTACTCTGTAGACCAGACTGGCCTCGAAATCACAGAGATCCACTTGCCTCTGCCTCCCAAGTGCTAGGATCAAAGGTGTGTGTCACCACCGCCCAGCAGTGCTTGTTATACTTAAGACTGATGTCAAAGTAAAGTATAATAAACCTGCCTGAACAAAAACATTAAATTCCGGCCGGGCGATGGTGGCGCATGCCTTTAATCCCAGCACTCGGGAGACAGAGGCAGGCGGATCTCTGTGAATTCGAGACCAGCCTGGTCTGCAGAGCTAGTTCCAGGACAGGTTCCAAAGCCACAGAGAAATCCTGTCTCGAAAAACCAAAAAAAAAAAAAAAAAAAAAAAATTCCAAGAAGAAAAGTGTGTTGTGCACAATGGATGGGCATAGTGACTGCTCAGCACACAGCCACACAACAATCACACAGTGGACATGTGTTTCCTTTCCTTTTAAAAAGCAAAGCTGAAGAGCAGTCTTTAATGGACTGTAAAGAAGTGACTCCTAGCCGGGTGGTGGTGGTGCACGCCTTTAATCCCAGCACTCGGGAGGCAGAGGCAGGCGGATCTCTGTGAGTTCGAGACCAGCCTGGTCTACAGAGCTAGTTCCAGGACAGGCTCCAAAACCACAGAGAAACCCTGTCTCGAAAAACAAAAAAACAAAAAAATAAAATAAAATAAATAAAAAGAAGTGCGTCCTGGATGTAAAATAATGTGATTTCATGGTATAACATACGCATGCTGTCCACCAGAGTGAAACGTGTTGAAAGTCAGTCTGCACAAGCAATTCTACTCAGCAGCACTAAATAAGTGTTTCACAAAAACTAAAGTATTCTCTAAGTTAAAAACTGTTGAGGGGGAAAAAAACATTCAACACAGAAGTCATGCCTATAATCAAACCCAATATTCAAGAGGATTACTTCAAACTTAAATTTGAGGTCAGCCTGGGCTACTATGTTGCAGGGCAGCCTAGGCAACAAAGAAAGAGCCTATTTCAAGAACACAGAAAACAAACAAAAACCTTGTTGTAAAATATAACATAGAGACCAAGCATGCTAACATATACCTATAATCTCATCTACTCAAAGGTAGAGACAGAGGACGCCAAAATCAGTCTAGGCAATCTTGAAAAAGAAGGAAATTGCTTTGCGAGGGTGTTTTCTATAGAGGAGAAGGTTTTCATAATGTAGCCCAGCTGGCACTGAATGTGAGCTGTATCTATTCCACAATCCTGCTTCTAGCTACTAAAGGTATATGTCACCATACCTGGCCAAGGAAAGTCTGACACATGCTACAGAATGAACCTTGAAATCATTAAGGAAATAACATACACAAAATGACAAGTATCCTATGATTTGACCCATAGGAGGTATCTAGAATGGTATCCATAATTCACCGAGAATAAAGATAGAGCCACGATTACCAGTTTACAGGAAAGAAGTCTAGGCAGTTTAAGGTTCAGCGTCTATAGAGCACAGGATATAGAACTCAGTGACAGAATACTGACCTAACAAGTGTAAAGGCCAGACCACAAAAAAAAGAAAATCCTAAAAACAGATGATGGTTATGCATGCATAATATTACCAATGGTCCTTTTCTTTCCCTTTGTGTGTGTGTGTGTGTGCATGTGTAAGCATACAAGCTGCATGTGTCTTTGTGTATATATGTACAGGTCGGAAACACAGGCTGCAGAGAGCATCAGATCCCCTGGAAGAGGCATTGCAGACAGTTGTGAGCGGCCCACAATGGGTGCCAAGCATGGGACTCGAGTCCTCCAGAAGAGCAGGAAGGGCCCCTAGCCACTGGGCCATCTTTTCAGCTGCCCCACCTTATGTCTTCATAGTGAACCTGGAACATGACATTTCAGCTACACTGGCTATCCAGGAAGCGTCCAGGTCATCTGTACCTGCCCCCACAACACCGGGATACAGACAAATGCAGTCACACCTGCTTTTACATGGTTACGAGGGTTCTAAACTCAAGTCCTTATGTTTGCCTAGCAAACATTTACTACTGAGTCTCTAGCCCCACAAGGTGAATGTTCTTAATACCACTGAATTGTGTTCTTAAAAAATGACTAAATGCATATTTTGTTATATATATTTTACCACCACACACACAAGTGATAAACATATAGATTAAATTATAAAATATAAATTACTTAGAAGTTCTTATGTAACAGGACCTTAGAGAGTCCCCAAATTGTTTCAACATGACCAGAAAGTACAAAGAGTCCTTCATAAAATTAAGATGCGTGCCTTTGTCCCTCCCATTCTCACTCGTGTCCAGTACATTCTCCAAAGGGCTCTACTAAACCAGATACTGAAGAGATAGGAAAACCTATAAACAGTACTGCTATTCTCGCTAGGGGTTTCCCCCCTTTGGAGGGACGATTATTTATATTTTTAAAAATGTAATGCTTAGGGCTGGAGAGATGGTTCAGTGGTTAAGAGCACTGGCTGCTCTTTCAGAGGACCTGAGTTCAATTCCGAGCAACCACATGGTGGCTCACAACCATCTGTAATGAGACCTGGTGCCTTCCTTGCCAGCAGTACATTGTATGCTTAATAAATAAAATTAAAAAATATATATATATATAATGCTTACTAAGCATGGTGGGCATTTCTAGGATCTTTGTAATCAAGAGGCTTAGGCACAAAGATCAGGAGGAATTCAGGGCCAGCCTTGACTAAATCTAGTAAATACCAAGACCAAACTCAAAAATAAAAAAGCATACACACACACTCTCTCTCCCTCTCTCTTATTTACATTTAAATGAGGTTATTTCATTTTTAATAAACTCCATATTTCAAAATTTTTAATTTCTAATATTGGAAATATCAAAAAACAAAAGTCATATGAACAAAACTTTTCATATCCTTCATGGTTCTTATTACTGTAAAGAGGTTTCTAAAACTAAATCTGACAACCACTAATTTAAACATATCTTTCTTTCTTTTTTTTCTTTTATTTTTTCCCCCATGGCTTTTTGTTTGTTTGAGACACAGTCTCTCTCTATAGCGTTGGCTGGCCTGAAACTATAGACCAGGTTGACCTAAAATTCATAGAGGTCTACCTGCCTCTGACTCCAGTGTGCTGGGCTAAAGGTGTGTGCTACCACATCTGGCTCCCATAGCTTTTGGCCTTGAAATCATAGCAATCCTCCTGCCTCAGTCTTCCAAATACAGGGACTGCAGGTATGAGCCACCAGGCCTAGCTAAAGCCATCCTCTAAAGCAGTTTCTTCACTCGTAGTAACTGCTCCTAAGCAATGATCCTACCCTACCCATACACTTGACTCTCACCTGTTGTCCATTTCGAATAAAGGTTCCAAACCAAGTCCTGACTTTTGCATTTGTTCCAAGAAGCAAGCCACTAACAAAGCAAACCAAGTCACTCACTCCATCTTCACAAGTTTCAGTTTTAGTATGATCCAATGTCAAAGCTACTCCAAGGCCTGGCAAGTGACATTCTTCCACCTAACACAGCAGAGAAAACAAATTAAACTCAACACAATAAGAAAAAAAGCCAGGACATTTCAAAATTGAATGCAGCTCAAGTTCTGAGGATCTCACAAAACATAAAGCCACAAAGGGAAGGCAGCAAACTGAGAGCATTGGAACTCTCAATTTCTGTAAGATCTTCAAACAGCCTCAAGGAAAACCCTCTTAGGAAAAATGCAGTCCCACTGAGACAAGAGCATCTCTTACCACCACGCCCCGGACCTTCAGGGCCTGAGAAGGGTTCATTCTGCATAAGAATCGCAAGGCTTCTGTCCTGCGCCTCCCTCCAAGACTTTCTTCATCTTGTCGTTCTCCATTTTTGATCAGGCCCCTACAAACTATTATTTTAAGCTTTGTTAAGCTTTTATAAGTAAGGTGTTATAAGCCATTTGTTCATCCTTGAAAATTAATCATTTATGCAGCTTAAACAGTGTAGGAGGAAAACATTGGGAACTTGATAGTACAGCATCAGAAACAAAGACACAAGGAACAAAGGAATGGAAAAGACCTAAGCAATAACAACATGGAAGACCACACAGAGCCACACCAGCAACTACAAACCCACAAGGACAAAGGTAGCAAACAACTAAACATAGTCAAGCTGGCTATGGTGGTACACAACCTGGAACCACAGCACTACGGAGATAGAGGGGTATCTCTAATTGGAAGCCAGCCTGGGCTACACACGCAAGATCAAGGCCAACTGGCACTAAATAGTGATTCGGTGCCACAAGAAAAAAAAGCTAAACCGGGCGGTGGTGGCGCACGCCTTTAATCCCAGCACTCAGGAGGCAGAGGCAGGCGGATCTCTGTGAGTTCGAGACCAGCCTGGTCTACAGAGCTAGTTCCAGGACAGGCTCCAAAGCCACAGAGAAAACCTGTCTCGAAAAAACCAAAAAAAAAAAAAAAAAAAAAAAAAAAAAAACAAAGAATCTACCCTTCAAAGTTAAAGGGATAACCCACTGACAAAGCAAGCAGCTCTGGGTTCAATCCCAAACACACATAAATAAAAACAAAATAAAAATATGTTTAAATAATCTACACTACATGAAATGAAGGTGATTCAATGAAGAACACCAAAAGTAATAACTATGTAGATAAAGCCTTTTCCCCGCGTTTTAAAAAGGGCTTTAAAGTGCCGGGCCCACACCTGTAATGCCAGCATTGGGAAGGAAGAGGCAGGCAGATTACTTGAAGTTCAAGGCCACCTAGGCTATACAGTGAGACACTGTCAAAAAAAAAAAAAAATTGGAAGTGGGCTAGTGAAGTGGCTCAGCAAGTCAAGGTGTCTGTCACCAAGACTTACTACTGAGTTCAACGCCTGGGACCCACAAGTTAGGGCGGTGCCTACTAGTGGAAGTTGTCCTCAGACCTCCACATATGCGTGCATGTGCACAGGAGCGCGCGCACACACACACACACACACACAATAAATAAATAAATCAGAAGAAAAAAGAATTAACTACTTAAAATAAAAGCAGCAAGAATACACTCTGGGACTCATAATACCCGTAAATTAAATGTATGGCTAAAAATTAATTCAAAGGAAGAAAGAGATAAAAGTAACAAGATATACCTAACTACCACAATAATTAAATGGCTTATATAAATTGTATAAATTCTTCAGTTAAAAGCCAGACTGGTCGCCGGGCGGTGGTGGCGCACGCCTTTAATCCCAGCACTCGGGAGGCAGAGGCAGGCGGATCTCTGGGAGTTCGAGGCCAGCCTGGTCTACAGAGCTAGTTCCAGGACAGGCTCCAAAGCTACAGAGAAACCCTGTCTCGAAAAACCAAAAAAAAAAAAAAAAAAAGCCAGACTGGTCTAGATGTAGATCAGAGGCAGAGTACTTGGCTAGCGTGTTAGCCACTGGGTTCCAGCTCAGCAAAGAAGGGAGGGGACGCAGCAGGAAGTACGGTGCTTTGCACCTGCAATGCCAGCAACACTCAGAAGGTAGAGACAAAAGAATCACAACTTCAAAGACAGCCCAGAATACAAAGTAAGAAAGATTGAAAGATGTCTTTAAAAAAAAAAAAAAAAAAAAAAAAAAGCTAAACAAGTCAAACCAAAGTTCTCCAATATTCCAATATTTTGTTTTTAAATTATATTTACCTTCGTTAAAACTATCAGGAACATTGGCTACCAAGAGACATAAGAACCAGGCACCATTTCTAACATGTAGCAAGGCTTCGGCTACATCAACTATAGGAAGCAAGGAAGGGAGCTCTGGAAGAAAAAAAGCCACTGTCACTACTGAGGCGTGACTCCTAAAGTGTTATCTTCAACAGCTGGCATTTCAAAGATGTCACCAGAACGCAACTCACTTAGAGTACTAGTTCTCAGTCATACTAGCTACACTCAGCTACTCTACAGCCACAGGAGCAGGGCGGGGCTACTAACTGCACGACACACAGAGACTATGGCAGAAGCTTCCCTAAACAGCACTGCTCTAAGAAGTTATTTTCATAAAATCTTTACATTTCTATAGTTTCTTATATTTATTTTAGCATATACCTATGAAAAAGAATCTGGAAAGGCAAAAAAAAAAGGTACAAAGGAAAAATATATGTTAGCTCTAATCGTATATATATATATGCATTTAATATATTTACAATAATAAATGTATTTAATTTCTAGTTTTAATCCTCTCATTCGTAATTTTAACATTAAGTAAAACTGAGGTTATATTTACCTCCTCTGTCCTTTGCTTTCTGATCTAACACATTAGGAACATTTATAAAATCACGAAAATTATGAATCATTAAATCAGATATACAATGCTAATGTTTACATAATATGGCATACTATATAAACAGTCTAAGTCACTGAATCTTTGCTCTAATTAGTCATTTTTAATTTAAACTTTTTTTTCGAGACAGGGTTTCTCTGTGGGTTTGGAGCCTGTCCTGGAATTAGCTCTTGTAGACCAGGCTGGTCTCGAACTCACAGAGATCCGCCTGCCTCTGCCTCCCAAGTACTGGGATTAAAGGCGTGCGCCACCACCGCCTGGCAATTTAAACTTCTTTTAAGAATGAATTTATGCGCATGTGGGTATGTCTATGTGAGGCTGCGAGACGCCAAGGAGTTGGAGTTACAGGCAGCTGAGTCACCTGAACCAAACTAAGGTACTCTGTTAGAGCATCAAGTGCTCTTAACCACCACAGCCATTTCTCCAGCCCTTGTGCTTAAAATTTTAAGCCATATTTTTAGTAAATAACTTTTACATTTTTAAGGTTTTTGTTGGGGGAGGGGGGCTGTTGTTTGAGACATGATCACACTCCATTCCCCAAGCTGGTCAGGATTTTGTCACAATACCCTTGTCTCAGCCTCCCACATGCTGCCCCCCCCCCCCCCCCCAGTTTTGATAATCCTCAAATACCAAACTTGGGGCTGAAAAAAAGGTACTGTCCTTGGCAAGGACCTGAGCCCCAGCACCCACATCCGGCAGCTCACCACTGCCTATGCCTCCAGTCTCAGGATCCCCAATGCACAGCCACAGACACCCATCCAGCACTGCAGGCTGAGGCGTCACAGTAACACTTCACTTGACACTATGTCTGAAATGTATCTTGGCACCAGGTCAGCAAAGTACCTGCTTGTAAAATACAAAGAACATCTGCAGCTTCCTCCAAGTACACTGGACTCTCAAAGAGCTCAGACGACTTAAAGAAAAACTCTCCATTGGACTCCGATACCTTAGAGAAAAAGGAAAAAAAGAAGCCAAGAACTATTAATTTAAAGTAACTTTTAATAATTTTTATTGTTTTTTGAGCTCATAAATCATGCGTTTATGCTGTGATTATTTGGCATAGGGTTCTTACCATGTACCCTGAACTCAGCAGATAGACCAGGCTAGCCTTTAATCTATTGGCCTAGGATGGTATAAAACTCCTGATCTTGTCTCTGCCTCTCTAGTGCTGGGACTGAGGGTATGAATGTCATCACTTTTTTTTTTAAAGGTTTATTTATTTATTATGTATACAATGTTCTGCCTGCAGGCCAGAAGAGGGCAGCAGATCTCATTATATATTGGTTATGAGCCACCCACAATGTGGGTGTGGGAATTGAACTCAGGACCTCTGGAAGAACAGGAAGCCTTCTTAACCTCTGAGCCATCCCGCCAGCCCCCAAATAATCACTTTTAACGTGATTAATATATTGCAACAAAGAATGTGGGACCCTGTCAATTTTATGCAGTTTTACCATGATTATTACTCAGACAGGGAAGCATTAGTCTCAGGAACTGCATAGTGGCTGCATTTTATAATCCCACCATCTGAGAGGCTGAGGTAAAAGAATCTCAAGTTACAAAGCCACCTTGGCACCTAGGTGCAACTCTGTCTCCCACAAAAAAAGAAGGAAGAGTGGGGAGAAACAGTTATTCCAATCTACATTTTTAGAGGTACTTGAAATTAAAGTATAAGGCAAGCCAAGAAACAATGTAGTAACGTTACCCATATAAACCGTTGATTAAAAAAAAACCCAAAACTGAAGCCTGGTGGTGGTGGCACACATCTTTAATCTCAGAACTTAGGAGGCAGAAGCAAGTGGATCTCTGTGAAATTGAGGCTAGCCTGGTCTACAGAGCAAGTTCCAGGACAGCCAAGACTACACAGAGAAACCTTGTCTTGGAGGGAAGAAAAAAAAAAAACCTCATTTTAGTCCTTAAGGAACACAAATCAAACAGAAAAACTAGTGGAACACATAACCTATGTGCCTTCTTGCTTATATATTTTTTTAAAGATTTTCTAGATCTAGATATCAAATCATGAATACTTTGGGCTGGGTTTTTTTAAGCACCTTATTCATAATGGCCAACAGTTCACTAAGCACAAGCCGTAATCGACGAGGTGAATCACTGTGTTCAAATTCTAGTGTCAGTCCATGCTGAAGCTGTGATACCAGGATGCTCTCTCCACTGCCTCCGCCAAGTTTATGCCTAGTAAAGTCCAAACATGGAGAAAAGTTACACCACTGGCCAGGCAATCAGTCAGTACCTGTTACTGCAATAATGTTCTCCATTTCTTCTGAAATGCTTGGTTTCTCTATGTTTTCCAAGAGTTCACAAACAGTAAACTAACAAAGGCTACTGAATTCTATATCAATGGCTTAATAACAGATACACGACAGTCCAGGAAGGATTTGACACCAGGCGAGAGTCTCGGAGAATAAACTGTAATGTTAAAAAACTTAGGGATTCCAATAAAACCTTTCACCCTAGCCAGGTAGCACACACCTTTAATCCCAGCACCTGGGAGGCAGAGGCAAGCTGATCTCTATGAATTTGAGGCCAGCCTGGCCTCCAAAGTGAGTTTAGCCAGGACTGTTACACAGAGAAACCCCATCTGAAAAAAAAGAAAAAAAAAAAAAAACCTTCCACACTAGAAGTTTTCCTTCTCACGTCCCACTGAGAGTAAACTGGCCTAATACGTAGCTAGTCCTCACTACACAACATCATAACATTTTACAACACAGAAAGACCTCAGTAAAATGTTCTCCAAGTTTAAGTTTCCACTCTCTCATTTCTGGAGCTCTGAGCACAGAGGATGGCTTTACCTGAGCTGCTGCTCCTTGCTGGCGTCTTGTTCCAGAGCATGGAAGTCCACAGACAGGAGAGCAACAATGGAGTTGACGGCTTCCACTCCAGACAGAAGGCGAAGAATAAGTTTCTTATCCTGAGCCCAGCTTTGACTCTGGTCAGCAGGGGCACAAAGTGCCATCCTCACCAAGCAGGGCAAGAGAAGCCTTAGTTCCGGGTCACTTAGAGATGCCAAGCGAACAACATCCACCTTCTGCATGGCTTCAAAAGCAAAAGGGCTGACAAACTGAAGGCTGGCACACTCAGTCATCATCGCCTTGATCCTAACGAGTTAAAAACAGCGAAATGAGAGCAGGCATCGAATCCCACATATATGAAAACCCTTCTTAAAAATCTGAAAAGGTGTACTGGATATTTAGTAGGTCCCTGTGTTGGCAATGTTGCTGGCACGATTAAAGACCAGGTTTCTCTGTCTTCCTGTTTCTACTGACATCTAGAATATGAGAAGGAAAACTGAAAATTAAGGTCTCTCCCAAACTTGGGGATCCTTGCCCTAATACTCTTTGTTTTATAAATACTGCGTGAGCCCCAGAGAATAAAGTAACAGTGACACTACTTGGAAAAACCCCAGGTTGAACCCTCCTGTCTACACACCAGTACAAGACTTTTCTCTCTATGCCGTTTCGGTGAGCTCTATGAAATAGGGAGAGAAAATGAACGCAGGCAGATTAGTTTCACAAGCCTACAATATAAATTAGTTGAACTTCTCTTTCCACTTCCCAACACTGGGGAATCATCTCACAGACCAAAAGCCACAACGCTATCCTATATCCCTGTTATACGGGGAGTACTGAGCAGATGTATAGGCACAATCAGCTGAGGGATGAAAAGAAAGAATCCCAATTGGACACTTGTGGGTCTTGAATAATCTTAAAGGCAGCAAAGGAGAGATGACACTGAACAGATAGCAGAAGCCAGCCCGTCTGAAGACCCACTCACTAACAGAGCTGTGGGTAATGAGTCCTGAACAGAAATGTTGCTCTGTTTTCCATTGGAAGAGCTGGTCTTTTAACAGGAGAGTGAGCTCGAGTGACAAGACCTGTGTGCTCTTGGGTAGCAATGAGAGAACCGAGTGCTCCGGGCTAAGAAGAGTCAGGCAGACTTCAGCGACACTTGGGCCCGAGAAGCCGACGCTTCATACCTTAAGATCTACCCTCCAGCCTCAAGGGACCCACTCGGATTCCGCGTCCGAGCGCCGGACGAGACAGAAATCGAGAGCGCGGTCCGAAGTTGGGCCTAGGCGATTATCCGGATCACCAAACCCCGGCTGTGCCCGGGGTCGACTCCGGCACTAAGAACTCAGACGCTGGGACCAACCAAGTCGTAGAATTGGGACACTGCAAAGGCTTGGGGGGGCAGAAACAGCTGGGAGAGAGGGGGAAGCAGAGAAGACTTATTTCAACCTGCACCATGCACCTCCATTCATCGCCAGCGTCTGGCCCGCGCCGGCCACCGTACAGCACTGAGACGACGTCAGCGGCGAGGGAGAAACCAGCTTGAGGCGTGAGGCCGCTCTGCTCGTGCGCGGCTCCGCCCCTTCCTCTTTCTCGGTTCTCTGCGCTTCCGAAAATGTGGAGTGTAGCTGTTACTTCACCCAGTGCTTTCCCCTTGGGACCTGTGAGATGAGTCGCTAACCGTCAGAACTAAATCCCCCAGTGGGATTATCGCGACATTTAAATAATAATATATTTAATTATAATAAATAATAATGTATGTAAAAAGAATTGGTAAAGGTTGTCCCTTCCGTTCCTCTACCGAAACTTGCCTAATGAGACTCGGCGGTAGCCTCCTTTAAAGCCCTGTCGGTGACATCTTCGCACCAAAGTTCTAGAACCTCAGGACCTGTGTTTATGAGAGTTTTAAAAGTAATGTGACCCGAGCCTACACACGAGCCAAGTGTAATATCTTGCGTTGGGGGTTTGCATTGTTTAGTTTTGTGTTTTGTACCTCAGATTACTAGCGCGTGCCACCACTCCCGGATTGCTTTCGGGATTTGTTTTTCAGCCTGAAGACCATTCTGTAGGCAAGGCTGGCCTGGAACTTGTCGCAAGCCCTGTCTCCCAAATGCTGTGTCAAAGTCGCCATGGCTTTCCCGGTTCTTTAGGCTAGAAAAATCCTTTGGGGTGGGGTGAATTTTGGGAATTCACTGAAATCGTCTTAAAATTATATTTGGTAATTCGCGAAAACTTTCATCAACTTCTAAAAAATTAAGTCTCACCGTCTTGAAAACCTCAAATCTATATATCTCATATTAAATGTTTCTGGGTGATGGAACCTAACTATGAGCTCAGGCTGGTCAGAAACTCCAGCATTTTGGGATTACAGAATTATGCCACCTTGCAGGGCGGTGGTGGCGCACGCCTTTAATTCCAGCACTCGGGAGGCAGAGGCAGGCAGATCTCTGTGAGTTCGAGGCCAGCCTGGTCTACAAGAGCTAGTTCTGGGACAGGCTCCAAAACCACAGAGAAACCCTGCCTCGAAAAACAAAAACAAAAAACAAACAAAAAAAATTATGCCACCTTCACCAGCTCATGTTTCTTGTTCCTGGTTCAGCCAAGGTGTATGTCACCTTTTCAAGTAATATGCTAGGGGTAAGAAACAAAAACTTTATTATTTTTATTTATTTATTTGGTTTTTCGAGACAGGGTTTCTCTGTAGCTTTGGAGCCTGTCCTGGAACTAAACAAAATTCTTTTAGAAAATTATATCCGTACACAGAGACATGTAGTGGCGTTTGTAGTATATGTGTGTTTGCATGTGGAGGTCAGAAAACAATTGATGGAAGCTGGATTTTTCCTTTCACCATGTGTGTCCTGGGGCTTGAATTCAGGACATAGGGCTCAGCAACCAGCACATGACAATGAGCCATCTTTGATGCCCCTAAAGTATTTTATAAAAACTGCTGCTCTTCAGAGGACCTGACTTCAGTTCCCAGTACCTACACCTGGTGTTTCACGGCCACCCATAATTCCAGGTCCAAGGGGTCTGGCACCCTCTTCTGGCCTCTACAGGGTGCACAACACAAATAACATGATTTAAAAGTACTTCTGAGCCAGGTGGTGGTGGCGCACCCCTTTATTCCCAGCACTCGGGAGACAGAGCAGATCCCTGTGAGTTCGAGGCCAGCCTGGTCTACAAGAGCTAGTTCTAGGACAGGCTCCAAAGCTATAGAGAAACCCTGCCTTGGGGGGAAAAAAGTATTTCTGGGGCTAGAGAGATAGTTAAGGAGTTAAGAGCCCTGGCTGATCTTCCAGAGGACCTGGGCTTGGTTCCAAAGCCCACAGAGCAGTTGACAAGTTGACAGCAGTCTGTAACTCTATTTCCAGAAGATCCAATGTCCTCTTCTGGCCTCACTGGACACTAACAAAATGTAGTACACAGAGAGAACATTCAGGCAAAAACACCTATATGCATAAAAGAAAATAAATGGGGCTGGAGAGATGGCTCAGCGGTTAAGAGCAGTGACTGTTCTTCCGGAGGACCTGAGTTCAATTCCCAGCAACCACATGGTGGCTCACAACCATCTGTAATGAGATCTGGCGCCCTCTGGCCTGCAGGCATCCATGGAGGCAGAATGTTGTATACATAATAAATAAAATCTTAAAAAAAAAAAAAAAGAAAATAAATGAATCTTAAAAGCCAAAAAGAATAAAGCATCACTCAGATCACTCAGTTGATCATTTCTTTTTTAAAGAATTAAAGTATTTTTAAGGATCTGATAGAAGGATAATCTCTGAAAAATAAACTGAACTTTCAGGGTAAAAAATCAGCAAAGGAATAAAAGAATTAAGTTGTGATGTAGTGTTTCTCAAATTTTTCCACTTGCTTCAGAATGCCTTTAGTCCTGTGAACCAAAACATACACATGTATCTGGAACATATAAATTTATATATCATATATATACACGTGTATCTGTAACATAAATTTATATATCATATACATACACATGTGTCTGTAACATATAAATTTATATATCATATACACTTATATGCCATAATGACATAACATGTTTACATTCAGATGGTAACAATTGTCTTATCAAATACACATAGTACTTGCCATAAGGCCTATTACTTGGAGGGTGGTAGTGAGACAGCGTCTATATATGAAGCCTTAGCACTCATAATCCTCCTCCCTCAGCTTTCCAGTTTTTGGAATTACAAATGTACACCATAAGGTCCAATTTTACATACTTTTTAAAAAATTTGACTAGTCACTATATAATTAAAAGCAATTTCACAAGTGTTAGTGGGTCACAAAGTATACAATCACTGGCCTAACATGGTAGTATATGCCTTTAATCCCAACATTCAGGGGGCAAACTCTGAGTTTGGTACCAGGCAGTAGTGGTACTCCCTTTAATCCCAGTGCTCGGGAGGCAGAGGCAGGGAGATTTCTTGAGTTTGAGGCCAGCCTGGTCTATAGAGCAAGTTCCAGGACAGGTTACACAGAGAAACACTGCCCTGAAAAACAAACCAAAACAAAGGGGTGGCGGGGGGGGGGGGGGACTGGAGAAAAGGAGGAGGGAGTAAAGGGAGAACACTATTTATTTGGAATCTCAGCACAAGTGAGGCCTAAGCAAAAGATTACAAATTAGAGGCCCGCCCAAGCTATGTAGTGACTACCGCCAAATAAATAAATAAATAAATAAATAAATAATAAAAAAAAAGAAAGAAAGAAAGAAAAGAAAAGAAACAGACTGGGAGATGAAGCAATTTAACTTTCCTGGGTAGTCGTTACGAAAAAGGTTTGAGGGACTATGAGGAAGCTAGCCAGGAACTATGTGATCCAACCCTCAGTTGTCTAGGAGTTAAGGGTCACTAACACATAGGCGGCATGCAGATCTAGCATCTCCACCTCAAGCTACAGAACATAAAATTAAACCAGCATAAATGACTCAGAGGCAAGTGCCTAAACTTACCTATCTCAAGGTCCCCCCTGCTCCACTTTCCGTCCAGTAGCTATGAGCACAGCTGGAATTCTTTTTTTTCATGTTTCACAACTTTAATAGGCTATTCTAACTATCCTGTACAAATTGAAAACACCATATTCAGTTACAAATGTGTTATCAGGTAAGGCTGAGCACGCTCTACATGGCTGGTCACTGTGGACATGGCTGTCCTGGCTGCTGAAGACCACAACCACACAAACGGAAACTCCACACACACCAACTGGTTGCCAAACACAGGTGTGGCCCTGGTGTGCAAGCAGAAGCTGCGCTCCACAGGCCAGCCGTCCCTAGTGAGGGGGGGGGGACTTTAGCCCCCTGGCTACAGCCTAGCACACTCCAGAGGCAGCAACAAAACATGGTCTGCAAGGTAGGAGGCAGCAGGGCTTCCTCCATGGGCCTCACTCCATTTGATGCCACATCCTCCTGGTCAAGTCAGCAACCTGGTCTCGTAAGCGGGAGGAGGAGGACAGTGAAGTTCAAAGCCCGCAAGTACAAATGAATAAATAAGTACAAGGATGAACCAGACAGTTCTGGTCTCAGAGGTGTGTGCCACAACCCACCCAGCCCTGAAACCAAAACTCAAGGGAGGGGAGTGGGGAGGGGAACAAAAAGAAAAGTACAAAACAAAAAAACCCACACACTTTTTTTTTTTTTTTTTTTTTGGTTTTTCGAGACAGGGTTTCTCTGTGGTTTTGGAGCCTGTCCTGGAACTAGCTCTTGTAGACCAGGCTGGTCTCGAACTCACAGAGATCCGCCTGCCTCTGCCTCCCAAGTGCTGGGATTAAAGGTGTGCGCCACCACCGCCCGGCCTTTTTTTTATACATATATTTATTTTTTTGAACCCACACACTTTAAGGCGAGCACAGCCTCTTCTGCAGCGCTTGGGAGATGACTAGGTACAGCAGCTGGAAACCACGAGCCTCTTCAGTAGCATACACAGAATCACCAGGCTCTGTCAATCGCAGGCACAACCCCAGCCCACCCTACATGGTCTTTAGGCACCAAGGCTGCAGGTGCTACAACTAAATCTCCTATTCTGAACTGCAGCCTAGTCTCCATTGTACAAGCAAAGTAAGAAGGGAAGGGGGAGAGGAATCATGCACTTGTAAATGGTTAGATGTCACAGCACTGTCAACAAAATTCTGCTTTGTCAGGGACTGAGGACCCTGGCTGTGACCTGGGGTCCTGACATCCGTCCACAAGATGGCCCCTCAGGGTCGCTGCTTCTTACTGCTGCTTGCACTCTGCTGGCTGGCTGGGTTCTTTCTTGGGGTTAATATCGGCATCATCCTCTTCTTCTCCCTCCTCATCTCCTTCCAATTCCTCCTCTTCTCCCTCCTCGCCTTCTTCAAAACTGTCATCACCCTCCATGGCTTCCCCAGTGAAGTAGAGAGCAGTCACTGACACAATTCACTCACAATAAAAGCTCCCAATTTCAAAGTCGGAGGCTAAGGTGAACTCAGAATCTTCACCCAGAGATTCTCCATCTCCAGAGGCTTTCGGGGGGCTAAAGTTGTTGAAGACGGACTCATTGAGCACTTGCTTGGTGGTGGTTCGCATGGTACCCCGACCCTTGGGCTTCTGGTTTTGACTGTGACATTTTTTCCCCTTCTTTCAGTCAATTGTGCACCCATCACAGGCCAGAGTCTCAGGACCTTCAAAAGAAAATGGCTCAGACTTGTCTGGTTCTGATTTCATCTTGTGTTTTCATCAAGACAAGATTAGTGAAGTTAGGTTCAAAGTGGAACTCTAGCTCAAAAGACATAGGCTGTCCAGGGTCTGAAAACTTGACTTTAATATCTTGCTGGTGTTTCAAGACTGGTTCATCATATTCCTGCACCAGCTCACTAAGCATATCTACGTTTCTGAAGATGGTGAACCAGAACTCAGGGATGCCTTTGGGGGTCAGCTCTTCTGTTTCTACTTCTTTGTCAGCCATAACTACTTTATTCTATATCTCCAGCCAACTTGTCTTCTTCCTCGTTCTGTGCCACTCTGACTCTACATTCGTGGGCTCCACGTCACCAATGATGAATTCTCTTTTCAAAGAGAGGTTGGTACAAGACTACATACTTCCTCTCCAGGTCATGAACTTCCTTGTAGAACTTGGCTTCTATGTGCACACCTCACCTGGAGCTGTGTCAGAGCATGAACTCTCCTTTTGACCGCTTTGGGTAAAGTTCCTATGTAGCTAGGAGTGTGAGCGATATTGTCGAGACGTTCCTGCAAAACTGCCAGCACTTGTGGGTTCTGCATCACCTGGTCTGTGAGCTTTTGTGTACTACTGGCATTTCTAGCAGTTTCCATCTGAAACTGTTTTCTGCCATCTGAATGTCTTCGTCCCTTTGCGCGTCCTGCGGCACTGGCGCCCCTGTAAAACCATAGCTGGATTTCTTAAGCCAGGAATAATACGGAACCCTGAACTCTCTCTCCTTATCTGCTTGGGAAAAGTCCTTCAAATCAGAGACATAATGCTTGCCAATCGAACTAATTGGATAATCATACAGAATTTGGCCACCCGACTGAAAGATTATGTAGTCACGAACTTGAGGATTTTTTGTTTTGTTTTGTTTTGTTTTAATTTATTATGTACACAATATCCTGTCTGCATGTATGCCTGAAGGCCAGAAGAGGGCACCAGACCTCATTACAGATGGTTGTGAGCCACCATGTGGTGGCTGGGAATTGAACTCAGGACCTTTGGAAGAGCAGGCAATACTCTTAACCACTGAGCCATCTCTCCAGCCCTTGGTTTGGTTTTTGAGACAGACAGGTTTTCTCTGTAGCTTGGAGTCTGTCCTGGAACTGACTCTGTAGACCATGCTGGCCTTGAACTCAGAGATTCGCCTGTCTCTGCCTCCCAAGTGCTAGGAACTTTGGAGTTTTAGTCCTGTTTCCACACATTTTAATTCCTTAACTAAACTTATGACTGCTTTTACAAACAACTTGCAGCTTAAATGTTTAGTTAGACAGATTATCTTCACAAATAGTAAATAACCCTTCGAAGTAGCACTAAGTTTAGTTGCCTCTAAATTGCACTTATTTTTTTGGGGGGTGGGGTGTGATTTGAAGACAGGGTCTCTCTGTGTAGCTTTGGAACCTGTCCTGGAGCTCACTCTGTAGAGCAGGCTGGCTTCAAACTCACAGAGCTCTGCCTGCCTCTGCCCCTGCCCCAAATGCTGGGATTAAAGGTATGCGCCGCAACTGCTCAGCTAAATTACACTTTTGTTTATCACATGACAATCTCGCATGTTCAATGACAGCATTTTTCAGTGACGATTGTCGCACAAAGCTCGTTGTCATCAATTCTGTAGCAACATTTATTTCCAGTGTTAACACCCCTGAGCTGGGCTGTGTTATAAGTGACGGTTACTTAATAACATTTTAACTCAGTGGTACACAACAGTGCCATAATTATTGATGGCTTGGATTAGGTGAAACACTGCTAGTTCTTACATTTTGTTAAATCAAGAGAAGTCTTTCCCAGAGCAAGTAAACATTCTTCTTGAGTGGGTCATTCTCCCTACCACCAGGAGGAATAAACAACAAAAACTTCCACATTTGTTTCAGGTAGAGCAGGTGCTTTTATACATAAGAGAGCTTCAAGAAATTAAAGGTCAAACTAATAAGAAGGGTCAGTACTCTTGGGAAATAAAGCTCCAGAAATACAAGGATCTTAGAGGACATTTTTCTTAATGGGCAATAGTAATCTCAGCACTCTGGAAGCAAAGACTGGAGGAGAGAGCTCAAGGCCAGTTGGGGCGCTGGAACAAGAACGTCTCAAAACCAACAAAAATCACTGCCCTTCTGCGTGCGTTCATTCAAATAAACTGTCCGTTTATCGGTGTTCAACAGTTCACTTGCTACTCATTTCTGGGCCCTACTTTGTAAAATCTTTAAAAAACTGTTTAGATTGATTAATGTGTATATTATTTGTGTTTTGCTTAAAATCTTTTTTTTTTTTTTTTTTTTTTGGTTTTTCGAGACAGGGTTTCTCTGTGGCTTTGGAGCCTGTCCTGGAACTAGCTCTGTAGACCAGGCTGGTCTCGAACTCACAGAGATCCGCCTGCCTCTGCCTCCCGAGTGCTGGGATTAAAGGCGTGCGCCACCACCGCCCGGGTGCTTAAAATCTTAAAAACAAGGAAACTACCTGTTTCCACTCTTGTTCCTTTGCATTTTTTTCACAGATTTCCTTAACCCTGTCTGCAAACCACTCAGGAAGTGATTCAAGTAAATTGGCTGTCTCAGGTTTGATTGCCATTGTGTTTAACACTTTATAAGCTAGAATCCTTCATGCCAACCTTTGTTGCTGGAGCGGGCAGAGGAATAGAGGAAAGTTGTCCATTGTTTATCAGGAACTATCTAAACCTAACACCTTTAACATTTCTTACAACCTTTGAACAATCGAAGTAAGAATTCTAAGTAACTGTTAGAACTTCATTCATTTATAGACAAAATTCCCATTTTCACTAAGTATTATCATAAAAGGTTTGAAGTATTAAAGAATAGGTAAATGCCCTTCAACAATGTTAAGTGTGCTAGATTCCGACCATAACAATAGTTAAACAAAGTAAACCCAATTTCTTACCCTCATGGAGGTTTTGGCGGAGACAAATAATCATGTAAGTACAAACCAGGAAGCAGTATAGAGGCTGCACACAGGTTGTTATAATTAAGACTGTGTTTCAAGGGAACTTGATCAGAGGTTATGTGGAAACAGGAGGGAACACTGAGGATCCCCTTTGTGAAGCCACAGAAGCAAAATGGCCTTGGTATTGGTATTCTTCCTCACAGCAAGGCGCCAATAAAGGGTTTTTGGTCACCAAAACCACTCCAAGAGCAGAAGGACCAAGTTAAGGTATATTGTAAGCCGGGTGGTGGTGGTGCTCAACTTGAATTTCAGAACTCAGGAGGGAGATGCAAGCAGATCTCTCGAAGTTTGAAGTCGACCTGATCTATAGAGTTCCAAAACAGCCAAGGACAGCTAAGGCTACATAGAGAAACCCTGCCTTTAAAACTCAAAAGCATATATTTCAGGCTAGTTGTGGTAGTGCATGCTTGTAATTCTACTTACTTGGCCGAGCAAAGGGTATGGTGTTCTCAAGGTCAGTGTGGGTTACAACAAGAGATTGAGACTATGTCTGAAAATAAGTGTATTTTAGTGGCCAACACAGATAAAGTAGTTTCATTTAGTTCTTGACGTAGCATTGGAAAGGGCTAATTGAGATTAAAGTCAGTCCAACACATATAAACATTTGATAATCAACACATAGGCCAACGATTACCAACATTATCATTACTATTATTTGTGATTTAGTTTTCCAGACAAGGTTTTGCCATTTAGCTCAGCCAGGACTCAAACCAATGTCCTGCTTAGTTTCCTAAGTATTCACAATCTCCCGCTATCTTTCCATTTTCCCCCTTCTTTTCTTTTCTGAGACAGTCTTGCTACATGGCCCATCCTCTTGCCTTCACTTTCCGAATGCTGAGATTACAGACCTGCATCACCATGTTCTTGTAATCAACCAGTAATTGGCTACAAGGAAGAGACTTTTATGGTCTATATAACCAGACGGCAGTCTCATTCAGTGACAAAAAACACAATGAGAACCAGATGGATTTTTGTGAAAAATTCATGTTATACTCTCTCAGAACAAAAAGAATTAAAGAGCCAAAGCCTATACTATACTTAGGCATTAATGAGCAAACAATACATGCTTTGAGAGCTATTTAAATTAACTTTTTCTTTCCTTCCTGTTTAGTAGGTAGGAGCAAAGTAAGAAAATCTTTGGTTTTTACCTATATAAAAGGTCATTCTTTAATGCATTACAATTGGGCCAGTCTTGCAAAGAGAACAAAAAAAAAAAAAAAAAAAAACCCACTAATCTCCTGGGCTGAAGAGAGTACTCAAGTCAGGAAAGTGCTTGCCATATAAGCACTAAGACCTGAGTTGGACCCTAGAGTTCATGTTTAAAAGCTAGGTGTAGCTGGGTGGTGGTGGCACACGCCTTTAATCCCAGTACTAGGGAGGAGAGGCAGGTAGATTTCTTGAGTTTCTGCAGAGAGTTCCAGAACAGCCAGGGCTGTTACACAGAGAAAACCTGGGTAACAGGATAAAAACAAAACCAAACGAAAAGCCAAGTGTGAGCCTGACCAGTCTACCAGCACTGAGAGGCAGAGACAGAAGAATCGCAGGCTTGGGTGTGACACTGAACACTTTATCTGTGAGCACCAGGTCACAGGAGAATTTGCCTCCAACAAAACTGTGGACAGATAGGGCCTTAGAAACAGGCAAGGGAGTACTATGGACTCCACACACGTATTAACTTGAACACACCCATACCAACAACAAATCAATTTCCTTTTTTCTCATACCAAATTTGTTTAATACCTATAGGCAAGAGTTCTTTAATCTTTGGTCCAGGATTGGCACCATCCTACATTATACACAGAAACATACTGAACACTATAAGAGTAATAGAATAATGTCCCAGTAATACACACAGTTGAGATAGTCTTAAAACAATAATGTTAACAATGACGACAATAATAACTTTCAGGGCCGAAGAGATGGCTCATCTATAATAAAATTTGGTGCCTCCTGGTGTGCAGGCATACATGCAGGCAAAATACTGTATGCATAATAAATAAATCCTTAAAAAATAAAAAAGGCTTTCACCATGAGTTAAAAACAAAATTTTCTTAGGTAGTTAAAAACAAGGCAGGTGGTGGCAGCACACGCCTTTAATCCCAGCACTTGGGAAGCAGAGGCAATCGGCCTCTGTGAGGCCAGCCTGGTCTACAGAGTAAATTTTAGGACAGCAAGGCTACACAAAGAAACCTTGTCTTGAAAAAACAAAGCAAACCTTTTGGAATCTTTTTGTTTTTTGTTTTTCCTGACAGAGTTTCTCTATAGCCCTGGCTGTCCTGAAACTCACTCTGTAGACCAGGCTGCCTCTGCTTTCTAAATGCCGGGATTAAAAGTATGTGCTACCATTGCCCTTGTAACCCTGGTTTGTTAACCTATATATGTAGTCCCAGTATTCTGGAAGGAGGCAAGAAAGTCAGAAGTTCAGGATGACCATCGGATACATAACAAGTTCAAGGCCAGCTTGGGCTATGTGAGACCCAAAATAAAAATCTGAAACAAAGAGAAATAAAATACTGAATGGAAAAAGCTGCCAGAATCTCGCAACATTTACTCTAGCAGCGAATGAATGCATTAATACTCCAAATAGAAAATGTATTTCAGTTTACCTCACCAATCTAACAAATACATCTGTGACTATTTGGTCTATGTGTGCTACTAATACCAAGGGTCTAGACAACTTCCACAAGTAAATTATCTGTTCCTTGAAAATGCTCACCACCCTCCCCCATGCTTCTGTCCTCATTCCTTCAAAGAAACTAACATGGAGAACTCTGACAGGAAAATTTTCAGGAAAGGAACCAACTACCATTCTTCAATTTTACTCTTGGTTTATAAAAGAATCATGAATCACACAGGTCCAATATAGAACTCTTTGCTAGGGGTGATCAACAGAAGTATCACTAAACAACTAGTATTACTTATAAGTATCAATACCTTATGCATATCGCAAATGAAAGTAAACAAGCAAACCGCCCAATAGTTATGCTGAGGCACTGTTTGCATTGTTGTGGATTAAGCCGAGGGTCTTGCATACATTAGCCAAATGCTCCACCAATGAGGTATTATTTACAGTCCCCAAACACTGGTTTTGAACCACAATAGAAAACAACAGAAAAGATGTGTGTAGCTGTCGAAACAATAAATACCCTTCACTTATAAGAATGCTTAATTTTCAAAAGGCCAGGCGGTGGTGGCACATGCCTTTAATCCCAGCACTGGTGAGGCAGAGGCAGGTGGAGCTCAAGGTGAGTTCGAGGCCAGCCTGGTCTACAGAGTGAGTTCCAGGACAGCCGGGAATGTTACACAGAAAAACCTTGTCTCAGAAAAAAAAACAAAAACAAAAAAATGCTTCAGAGGAAAACTATAAGACAGAATATTTGAGGTACAAAGTTTCAATGCCATATGCCTTCATTTATAGAAGTTTTTGAAATTGTTGGCAGAAACCTTTCAAGTGACCACAATAATTAGGGTATATCTTTAGCTTAACTCTGAACAAAGCATTTTATACAACTGCTTACAGGACTCAGGCACAAATATTTTTGATACATTATTCATATCTTAAGGCTTTTCCTCATGTTTCAGGCATGTTAATGTGATCATTCTTAGGCGTGCGCACACACACACACTGTGATCACTCTGACACACACTAATGTGAGCACTCTTAGGCCCACACGCGAATGTGATCATTCTTAGGTGCACACACACTAATGTGATCTCTTAGGTGCACACACACACACAAGATAACGTATTACAATTTCAAGATAACTCTTTTGTTAAATAGTTAACACAAATTAATCAGCAAAAAAGGAGCTGCTGGCCGGGCGATGGTGGCACACGCCTTTAATCCCAGCACTCGGGAGGCCGAGGCAGGCGGATCTCTGTGAGTTCGAGACCAGCCTGGTCTACGGAGCTAGTTCCAGGACAGGCTCCAAAGCCACAGAGAAACCCTGTCTCGAAAAAAACCAAAAAAAAAAAAAAAAAAAAAAAAAAAAGGAGCTGCTGTGTGTACACGCACACATTTATCATAAACACTGGACATTTGAAGAATTAACATTCTCTTAGAAAAAATTACTCCTGAACCAGGCAGTGGTGCCGTACGCCTTTAATCCCAGCACTCAGGAGGCATAGGCAGGCGGATTTCTGTGAGTTCGAGGTCAGCCTGGTCTACAAGAGCTAGTTCCAGGACAGGCTCCAAAGCTAAAGAGAAAACCTTTCTCAAAAAACAGAAACAACAACAACAAATTACTCCTTTACTCCTTTAATTTGGAAAACACAGGCAAGGAAATCTCTGTGAGTTCAAAACCAACCTGGTTTAAACAGCATTACCCTGCCTCAAACTGACCCTCCAAAAACAGCCTACTAACTGTCTAAGTGAGCTCCTACTCTTGATAAGCGATTCAAAAATAATCTTCTCCTAATGATGGAAAAATTTTAAGATGAAAATATTTTCAACACAATGAGACACCACAATGAAGGCTTCATGAATAATTTATTCCATTTGAAGTTTTGTTTTTTTGTTTTTTTTTTAAAAAGTATAAACTTTTTCATTTCCTCAATCACAATTTGTACAACTCAGTGTTATGGCATTCGGCAGCAATAGTGTTTGTTCCTTATTCTTTTTTAAAATTTTTTTGTCACGTTAAAAAGAAAAGCAATTGGACCATATTAAATGTCACTGCTAAACAACAACTTAAAAACGCCCCTTCATAAAGTGACCAAGCTATTCTGAGAGGGTTGATGCTGACATGTCCAGTAATGATGTTACAATTTGTAGTTTAAACTCAGTAACTTTAAGGTCCACAAATCCAGTTTACTTTAAAAACTAAAGCTATTTTAAAACTTCAAGAATATCTCAACCTGAGGAGTATTTTAGGTCCCAAATCCAGTTTTTCAAATTTATACTCCACAAAAAGAGAGAGAGAGAGAGAGAGAGAGAGAGAGAGAGAGAGAGAGAGAGAGAGAGAGAGAGAGAATGAGTGAATACATATATAAAAATTTAAACCACAGTTCTGGGCCCATTAATACACTAAGAAATACCAAAAGGTAAGATTTTTCCCGCTGATTTGGTGACAATGGGATAAAATTAAAATGTTTGTTAAACACATTTTTTCTTAATTTTAATTAAACTAAAATATTAAGAGGAAACCCAGACCAAATGTCAGTCAAGCAACACTGAATGTCTCAACAGACTAATATGCAATGCCACAGTGGGTAGGAGCAGATTCTATGATGCAAAAGCATTTAAAGACTTTCTTTTAACCTATTCAATCTGAACATTTGAAATAATGTGACATAATATTTTGATATTACAGTAATAACATAGTGCTTGATTAAAGATCTGCAAATCTTTGTAGTAACACATTAAGTTAAAAAAAATTACCTCAGAAGTAAATATGAAGACGAAAGAGAATATTTGAATACAGTAATCTGTGCCATACTGACAATTGAGGACGAATACAGCTGAGGATAGTTGGCTAAGTAGTAAGAGCTTAATTTTAGTGGTTTAAGAAAAGTTTAGAAATATTTAAAAATTACAAGCTATTTTAAAATTTAAGGATTACATATAAGTACACTTGGTGGCCTTCTGGCCAAACAATAAGGTGTACAGAAATGTATTCATACAGTGTTAATTCACAGTCCTGATAACTGAATGGCTTGCATAAGAAAGGTATGGCTAGATGTTTCAGACTGGCTGGAAGCAGACATTATATAACTAATCTTTTAAAATGCTAACATACGGAATTTCACCTGCTTCATACTGAATAACTGCACACAAAACAGGCATTAGCATTGAAATGAGGAAATCAAGGTTTGGGAACTCAATGGGAGAAAGTGTAACAATTTTGCTTACCTACTCAAAACGATTACCCATGCTTGTCTGTGACAGTACATTAGTAAGTTAAATCTATCACATCTTGCACAAAAGGCTTCATTTTTTCTTCTAATGGCTATTTAGCAACTTCCTATTTGAGCAAGAACTGATGTGTGAAGGGGAGGAAAAAGACCTTATGAATAAATTCTGTATATCTGGGATTAGATCCTGATTGCCAGGTAAGAAGAATTGTGTGTGGGATTCCTGCTTATGGCTACATGAAAGAGACTGCTAGGGAATACTCTTGTTAAGTCTATTTTCAAACTGAGGTGTGGTTATTAGAGGTTAGTAATTTTAAATTGGGATTATAGTCTTCTATTTTCTTGAATCATTATTGAGCTAATAAAATAACAAGGATAGTTTGTAAATAGAAATTCCAAATAAGCATCTTTTATCTCAAATCAAGTTCCTCCCACCAAGAAAATACAGAACAAAATATGTCAACACAATTCGTGGTGGTGTTAGCATAATTTAAAAACAGACGTGATCTTTAAATATCAAAATATGCTCAACATTTGGATCGCTCTATTAAGGTTGAAGGAATAATTTGAAAACTTGTTACTAATTGTGTTTCTTTATAGAAAAACAAGAGTTGCTAATGTTTTCATTTACCCAATTTAAAGAAAATACACTGTAAGAAAATGTTTTTATACTAAATAATATTAAATGCATACTATTTACAAAACAGGTTTCAGTTTAAAAAAACATACTGAATTATTGAGTTTTGTAAATACAACTGATTTTGTCCTTGTTGACAATTAATGAATATACAAGTAGGAATTTTGAAAGACTGCTTCCAAGAAAGATAGGTAGACTTGGCGACTGTGAATTCAAGTCAGTGATGCAGGCAGGAGACTAACTGGGCTCTTGTGAGCAGCACTGTAGAAGGATTATTTGAGGGGTAAAGCCTGCGTAAAAGCAGTTATCTTGGCATGTGCAAACAAGAAGGGGGAACGTTGTATTGAAGGAAGGGGTGAATTAAAGTCCCTAAAATTCAAGTCCCTTCTTTAGGGAGGTGAGAACCTCCTTGGCATATGCCCTACCATAATTTGAGCTGTGTCATAGAAAAGTACAGACTCTGGTGTTTGGGACTCCCATCTCCAAACCAAGAAAATTCAATAAATAAAAAAGTCAAAGGGAAACAGTTTAGAAAATGGTTCTTTCACTAGTGGAACAGAGTCTGAATACCAGAATTCACTGAGGATCTATTTACACCACAGTTTGATTGCACACACACTCACACTTTCACACCCATACATATGCATACTCTCACACACATTCCCAATCTTTAATTTAAAAAAAAAAAAAGTAAAACAATCAAGAGTGACTGCCCTTAAAATAATTTGTAAAATGCCTAGAGCTGGGCTAAATTTCAACCTTATAACAGATCCTGCAGATAAATTTCATAATTAGTTATATCCCCATGCCTAAATGTGCCACTGTGAAAACTGAAAAAAATTTAAGCATGTAACATTAAACACCAAAATTAGTTTAAGCATTCAGTAGCAAATTTTTTTTCTTTTTTGTAAAACTAAGTTTCTTTCACTGGAAATGGCCTGAAATATTAGTCATAGCCCTAAACCATAGTACAAAATATAACTGAAGATTTCTCATTTTATCCTAAGTTAATCCACCTAACAATATCACATATGTGTATTGCCATCATGTTATTCTGCAAATGTGTGATATATAAAATGTTGTAAGACCGGTACCTTTTCAATTTATAAACACAGTGAACTTCATTACTGTACATGTACTCTGCAACTACAGCTTAGCTGTAAATCTTCCACACACAATGGTATGGACATTATCCCTCTATCCCTGTTAAACTGTACATTGAGACAATACAAATTTACTGTCCGACCCACCCCCTTACAAAAAAATAATACTCTAAAAGCAACCCTACTGCAACTTTTTAATTAAGACGATTACATATATTTTAGACCAATTGCTTTAAAGCAAGAAGGCAGTATAAACCTTCTAGGAAAATTTTTATAAAAGAGGTTAAGAAATATAAGACAATTTATACATTTAAAAACTTACAATAAATAAGAGATGCAGGCATTTTTGAATACTAGATACTATATCCAATACAAGAACATCTTGATGTTCTAAAGCCATATGTTGAAATTCATTGTTCCTCATGTTTCCTCTCCATGCTTTTAATATTCTTTAACATGAATGGGTACTATGGCTCATTACTTTTCACAAATACTGTGACTGGAAAAAAAAGGTTAATTTTTGCTACGAAAATGTTATAATACGTTTTGAATAATCAGTCATCACCCTAAAGAGCTCAGTATAGTCAATGAAAAATAGGGTTATAGCCCCGCCCCCAAAGTCAAAACAATATTTGTTGAAGTAATAAGAATTAGACCCCATCACAAATGACTTCCACTGAGAACTGTAACTTAATCCTGCAGCAAAATAGCCTTTCTTCCTGTTCTTTCCTTGCGCAATTCCATCAAACGAAGATCACAGCATATTCATGATAAAGTTATATAACTGATTCAGCACCACAAAATGAATTGGGAGACACGAGCGTCTGTCCTGGATTGCAGGGTCACAGGTTAGCCATGAGAGTGCATTGTACTGTTCCAAAACAAACCTGAAAAGCAAATAAACTGTAAATCCATCTATTCCAACAAAGACGTTAGCAACACTCTTATGATTCAAAGTGCTGGTGGGTGTGCGCATATGACAAGATATTGCCATGCATGCCACTCTGGCTTCTAACTCATCATGAGGCCAAGGCTAGCTTTAAAACTCAATGGTCCTTCTGCCTCTGCCACATAAGTACTATGACTACATCAGTACCACAACCACAAAACCTCTCTTTCTTTGCTAAGAATTTCACACTGTGACCCAGGCTAGCCTCAAACTCATGACAAGCCTTTTGTTCTGGCTTCCTGAGTGGCATCACACCTGGCTAAAGTCACTGTATTTGTTGTTTTGTTCCATTTCTTGTGCGGTTTTTGTTTGTTTGTTTTTTAAGCTGGGCTAGTCTCAAACTTGTAGTAATTCTCTTTTCTTATCCTCCCAAATCCTGATATTATAGGTATGAATCACCAAATACAGATAAAGACATCTTTTAAAAAGGAATAGTAAAGTTTGATTTAGCAGCACATGCCTTTAATCCTGGCACCCAAGACACAAGGCTGATGAATCTCTGTCCAAGGTCAGCCTATTCTCTATGAGCTCCAGGCCAATTAGAAACGACTCAAAAAGGAGGGGGAAAAGCAATAAGCTGAGTGCAGTGCAGTGGGAGAAGCAGATACAGTTCTGTAAATTCAAGAACAGCCTGGTTCCAGGGAGCCAAAAACAACACAGTGAAACCCTGTCTCAAAAAACACACGCCGTTAATCCCAGCACTCAGGAGGCAGAGGCAGAGGCAGGCGGATCTCTGTGAGTTCCAGGCCAGCCTGCTCTACAGAAAGAGTTCTAGGACAGGCTTCAAAGCTACATAGAGAAACCCTTGTCTCAAAAAATAAAATAAAATAAAAAATAAATAAAACAAAACAATAAAAGTAAAATAGTAAGGAATGACATAACTAACTTCATCACATAGTAAGTTTGAAACTAGCCTGGGATACATAAAACCCCTTTTCAAAAATTAAGGGGAGAAATGTATTCATGTTAGAAAATGACTTATATTCTGGGAGCCGGAGAGATAGCTCAGCAGATAAGAGGACTGGCTATTCTTCCAGAGGACCGGGGTTCAATTACCAACACCCACATGGCAGTTCACAACCTTCTGTAACTCCAGTTCCAGGGGACCAACACCCATAGCAAATAAACAAAAAAACAAAGTACAGCACTCATTCCCAGTAATTTAATAAGGTTTGGGGCTTACCAGCCCAAACTTAAGAGTAATGCAGCAGGGATCAGTGCTTAAGAGCATTAATTGCTTTTCCAGAGGACCATAGTTCAATTCCTAGTACCCACATGGCTGCTAACATGTCTGTAACTCCAGTTCCTGGGAATCTGGTGCCCTCGCCTGGCCTCTATTGGCACTGCATGTATAAGGTACACAGACATGCAAGCAGACCCCAAAATAAAAATAATAAAATAGTTTTTAAGAAGTAATATTCAATGAGATTTTAGCTCGAGGTAGATCATGAGTGGATAGAAAAAAACTTAAGTCCCAAACACAAAACCATCTAAAAGAAAATTCATCCAGGGATTCAAAACTAAAAAGCTGTCAACTTGCCGGGCGATGGTGGCGCACGTCTTTAATCCCAGCACTCGGGAGGCAGAGGCAGGCGGATCTCTGTGAGTTCGAGACCAGCCTGGTCTACAAGAGCTAGTTCCAGGACAGGCTCCAAAACCACAGAGAAACCCTGTCTCGAAAAACCAAAAAAAAAAAAAAAAAAAAAAAAAAAAGCTGTCAACTTTTACCCAATAAAGATATTTAATAATAAACATTCTTATTTTACCCAAACTAAAACAGAGAGCAGGCAATGTTCCAAGAGCTGTACCTGAGGACATCTGAAGTCTGATTTGAGTCAAGTGGGTGGGAGTGTTTACTGTGAAGCAGTTCGTCAGATTGCACTGAAGGCACGTGGAGGTGCAAAGAGGCCTAAAAAGGTAAGGTAATCAGTCAGCCATGTGGGAAATCAGTTATTTAGTTTCAATGTGCTCTCCTACTCGATTGTCCTTGATGAAACTGATTTTATGACAATGTTAGCAGTAAGAGCTTCTATGAAAATTCAAGGTTTTGATGGAAACATTAAGGTGCAAAACTTACATTGGGTCTCTCTACAATTTTTGCTTTAACTTCTTTTAGTACCATATAGCAATCCTTAAAGACAGATAAAGAAAAGAAGGGAGGGAGGGAGGGAGGGAGGGAGGGAGGGAGGGAGGGAGGGAGGGAGGGAGGGAGGGAGGGAGGGAGGGAGGGAGGGAGGGAGGGAAGAGCTTTCCAGTTATCTTCTAATTTCACAGACTTTAGACTATGCAGCTATACTTGGATACTAAGCACTAAAAAGAAGCCAAGGGAGTAACCCTGCACAATATTTTACTTAGGAAGTTGTGATTTTAACAAAGCTTCCACTGGATGAACACTTTACAATCAAAACAATGTATAAATACTTGCTTGCCCAATGCATTTCTTAGCAGAGGTTTCTAACAATTGCACACACAATTAGGGATAGCAGTGAGTAATGGGCAGAAGGAATGTGCTACTATTCTTCACATTCATGTAGTGAAATCAGTCATCTAGTGTGTACGTCGTACGCAGTATTAACACTATGACAAGGTGGTGTTGTTCACCGCAATCCTTCACAAGCTTTCTTCATGCTATAAAGATACTTCTTTATACTGATCTGTGTTCTCCATCACAACAGCATACATGTATACAAGCTCATATACAGTATATTCAGGAATATAATAAAAATATGTATGTTTGAACTGTCTATAAATTCTTGATCTATAAATTATTAGTAAGTCTCACTCAGCAGATCACTACAGAGTAAATGGATGTTGACAATTCTTATAATAAAACTACTTTTAAGCATCTACAGAACCCACTGACTTCTCACGCACAGAGAAATATACCAAGTGGTTTTATTGATTACAGTACAGAATTAAAATGGGATATATGAAAAACATAATAAAATTATTTTTAAGTTATGCCTTACCTGTGATTCAGAACCAGAAGTCCTAATCTTGTTACACTGTATCTGAGGGTGAATGCTCACTTTACACTATCCTCTCTGCAAATAAATATTGAGTAGAAAAGAATCTGGATAGTCCCTTGGACTTTTCATAAAAAGTGTTTACTAAACAAAAGTGTGCCCTGAGTCTCTTAGGTCATGAACTACAATAGGTATTATACTAAATTTGGAAATAAGCAGGGTCATTTACTGCTATTTTGAAAACTTTTAGTGTGCACACAGGCTCTGTGACTACATGTGGGAGGAGACAGCAAGTGCAGCACTTCCCAAAGGACCAAGGAGGCTCCAAACACTACTTACTATACTGCAGAAAACCCTGGAAGATGTTCATGTAATGAGACATGATAGAGCAATAAACATCTGGAAGAGGAATAAAAGTCACAGAATAAACTAACATTTTATTAATAGTCAATTAAAGGGCAAGGACAGGTCAGAATACTTGCCTGACATTCACTGTCTGGGCAGGGGAAGGAGAGCTACAGATTCAGTTCTTGTAATCTTTATGAATGCGCTACATAAATCCATTGTTTAATCTCAAATGCTTAGACACAATGGGATATGGGCCTAAGGTAACAAGATTTGACTGGCATAAATGATCCAAGAAATTTCTATGCTCAGGAACTACTAAAATATTATCTCAAGAAATGGAAGCATACAATCTGACCTGAAATGTGAAGAGCCCACAGTGACTTTTACATTGTTTGAGGCAGATCTTCATATACTATTTTTGAGCAGTAATAGCAATGATAACAATCAACCACAGAGAGCTTTCATATCTCATTTTCCTTCCCCATCTTATAACACATAAGATGGACACTGGAAAAGTAAGTATCAATAGGTCTGGGAGTATCACTTCTTAAAAACTCCTCACCAGTTTTTCATTTACGTTTTGTACCACTGGCTTATAAACCAGGCTGACCTCCAATTCCTAGGGAGTCTTCTTGCCTCCGCATCCCAAGTCATAAGATTGTAAGTCACAACACTCACTAGTTGTATGCTTGTTTCTGGGACAGGGAATTCACTATGTAGCCCTGGCTGGTATGGAACTCCCTGTGTATACCAGCCTTGTGCTTAAGGACATCTTCCTACCTTTGGCTACTGGATGCTGAGATTAAAGGCATGTGTTATCACATCCATTCTACTCAATAGTAATTTATACAAGGAAAACTTTTTAGAATAGGTAAATTAAAGTATAAAAAAGATTGCTAAATTTTCTTTTAAAAATTTATTTATGTATGTATGTATGTATACAATATTCTGTCTTTATGTATGCCTGCACGCCAGAAGAGGGCACCAGACCCCATTACAGGTGGTTGTGAGCCACCATGTGGTTACTGGGAATTGAACTCAGGACCTTTGGAAGAGCAGGCAATGCTCTTAACCTCTGAGACATCTCTCCAGCCCCAAAACTTTTTAATTCTCAAAATAATGAAATGAAATAGAAATGCAGTATCATCCTATTCAAATAACATAATTATCATTAAGAGATCCAGGTTTTACTCTAGATGTCTACTACAAATGTATGACTTTAGATAAGTGAGTTTCCTGAATTAAAGTACGTTCAGCTGGAGAATAAGACTAGAAGAAGACACGGTAATGTTTATCAGCTCTAAACTTCTACAATGCAACTGAAAATATAACTTCAAACCAAGAGTTCCAGAAGTCTGACTTAAGAAATGTTTAAACTTAATATAAATTTTATAATTACTTGTTTCATATTAGATAATTATTTTTTATGAGATCATCTAAAGAAATACATACAACAATGTATTTAAGAACTTGGAATTCAGATGAGCTATAAAGCTTTAAAATGTCACTTCAATAGTTCTCAGAACTAAAACTATCAATAAGGATTAGTTAGGAATTGCCACAGAAATAGTAATACCTTAAGAAAAAGGGGACATTGATATTGTGCTTGAGGACATGCTGACCAGAACCAGTCAGGTAGTGGACCCGCTTTGGCAGTTGATACAAAGTATCCAAGGGCCAATGGTTGCTGAAGAATATTAGTTACTTCATCATGAGACTCTGTTGAAAGTAGCCGGTCAGTACCCTGACCCTTGGAAAGAAAAGAATATTAGTTCATTCAGTATATCCAGACAACGAACATAAATACAAAAGGACTTAGAACAATTAATATAATTATTGCAATAAACCACACAAAACACTAAAACTTAAATGGTGATAGGCCAATAATCTCTACTGCTGAGAGACTGAAGCAAGAGGATCAGTTCAAGACTTGTACTACAAAGTAAGTTTAAGGCTAACCTGAACAACTTATCTAGATCATCTCAAAATTTGAGGATTGAGGATGTGAGTCCATAGCAGCTCATGTGTGAGGTCAAATTTAGGCCCGATAGTTAAATTAGTAATGCCATAAAAACAGTATATTATGAAACAGCAAAACAAAGTGAGTATGTCTAAGGTCAAAGTGAGTACAAAACACAAATCACTCACTGTAACTGCTATTTCCTAACAGTTCAACTAATTCCTCAACCCCAATGCAAAAGACAAATTCAACTTGCTTTGCTCTTCTAGCATCATCTATAAAATGTCATTAATTTCAATAATGTTTTAGAAGGCATTATGGCAATATAGACTATTGTTCATTCCATCTGAATTGGTCAACAAATTTCTCAGCATTATTTTAAGAAAACAAACAAAAGGAAATTAATTCATAATGAAACTATTCTTTATATCAGTGCTTTTTAAGCACCAGAAATTGTACCCCCTTTTTATTATTTCTTTGAGAATTTCCTATAATATATTTTGATCATAGGATTATGGTTACTTTTAATGTTAGGGGGAAAAAAGAGAAACAAACATATTGGTACGATGCCTACACAGTGGAGGCTCAAACCCCAAAAACAAACAAAAGAGACCATGGGCAGCATACGCCTTTGAGACAGAAGTAGGGAAATCATAGCCCTCCCCCCAAAAAATATTAATATCTAAACAAAAGTGCATGAGCTCAGTTGATCTCATCTCTTTGCTAATTTTAAAGGGAAAAATGGTGTTCTAGTTCATAGAATGATGGATGGATGGATGGATGGATGGATGGATGGATGGATGGCATTTACATACACTAAAACTTTTTTAGCATAATTACCTTGCCAGCATCACCTCCATGGGGGTAATGAGAACCTGGAGAATGTACAGGAGATGCAGTTGGAGATGCAGGAAGGATATTAATGATATCAGGATCAAGATCATCTCCTGTGTCTAATAAATCAAAGATACCCATTCCATCTGCTCCATCTGTACAGAGAAAAGAAATTAATATTTTATTTTCTGTATACCATGATCATTCATAGTAAAATATTATAATAAATTTTAACCAAAGTGGGACTGGCAAGGCATGTTGGCACATGCCTATAATCCCACCACTTAGAAGACTGAGTGATAAGGACTGCTATGGCTTGGACAGTCAGCCTAGGCTATACAAGCAGTGAGAACCAGTCTCAAAACAACAACTGGGGCATGTTGATGCACACCGTTAGTCTCAACACACAGAGCAGTGGCAAGAAGATTTCTGTGAGCTCCAGCCTAGCCAGTGCTACATAGTAAGACCCTGAAAAACATCTTAAAGTAAAATGGGTTAATATAACCAACATTTACTAAAGCATCAATTAATTGTGTGCCACGAATTGTGCTAACAGTCATATAAAGGATCTTGCAGTATTGATCAATCTAAAAAGATGTATGAAGAGATTAATCTAATGGTCCCTGTGATTATAGGGTCATACAAATAACAGGCAAGCACTACACCACTGATAGGAAGGAGAGAGTAGAGTGGGAGACAGTGAAAGGACCACTGCTGATACGACTTCTCTCCATTCAAAATGGAGAGAAAGGTAGAAGCCAAAGAGCATAGGCTTTGTAATCTTCACACAAACTATCCGCTACAAGCTGGCAAAGGCAAGGAAACAGATTTACCTAAGACTCTAGAAGGAATCAACCTTAAGACACATTGATATTAACCCACAGAGAATGATTGAGCTTTATAACAAATTCATGTTCTTTTAAGATACTAATATAATAATGTTACAGAAACAACGGGTAATAAAACCAACATAACATCAAGAAATATAAATGTGTTTTAAATGGTACTATTCATTACCAAGTAAAATATTTAAGTCATTACATAATAAAATAATAAAGTAATAAACTATGCCAGGCAGAGGTGGCACACGCCTTTAATCCCACCACTCAGGAGGCAGAGGCAGGTGAATTTTTGTGCGTTTGGGGCTAGTCTGGCCTTCTGGGCAGCCAGAACAAGGAGAAACTCTATCTCAAGGAAAGAAAAACAGATAGAGCAAATAAACTGTATGTGTATTGCCGGGTGGTGGTAGTACACACCTTTAATCCCAGCATTTGGAAAGCAGAGGCTGGTGGATCTCGATGAATTTGAGGCCAGCCTAGTCAGAAGAGTGAGTAACAGGACAGCCAGGGATACACGAGAAACCCTGTCTCAAAAAAGAAAAATAAAAGCAAAACAAAACAAAACAAAACAGTATGTGTATTTTTGAAGATCTACCATTTTCAAAAGTAATTTAGAGTAACAATAAACACTATATTAGTCTCTTCTATTAAATACAACCTAAAAGGTTCACCAAGTTCCATCTCTATTCTAGCAGTTTATACAAAGCATTGTTCGCACAAACTGACATATAAAGGACTATGAATAAGGCACAGTGTAGAAACAGTTTGCCTAACATGCAGAAAGCCCTAAATCAATCTCCAGTATTGTTTTGAGGGAGGGAAGGAGGAGGGAAAACGTTGTGGATGTATGAAGAGAAGAGAGATTTTTTTTATATATGTATTATATATGCCTGGTAAAATTTATGTATAAGTAGCTCGAAACAACAACATATACAAAAATTTTAAGATCAATCAAAATAAAATTTACAGAATTCATATCAATGACCAATTCTGATACAATAATATAAAATGGTAAGGTCATTTCCTGGAGCCACCTACACCATGCACTTATTAGAATAAAACAAAACAAATTTTTTTTTTTAAAGATTTATTTATTAATTATGTATACAGCATTTTCCCTACATATATGGTGCAGACCAGTAGAGGGCACCAGATCTCATTACAGATGGTTGTAATGAGCCACCATGTGGTTGCTGGGAATTGAACTCAGGACCTCTGGAAGAGCAGTCAGTGCTCTTAACCTCTGAGCCATCTCTCCAGCCCAACAAAACAAATTTTTTCATTTATGTTTGGGAGTCAAAATTCTTAGTGATCTGTTTCCTTGTCTTTTCTGGAGACTTGAACTTCTGCATTGGCTCGCAGCCTTCTCTCCGAATTTGTATCCTTCCATCAAATAGCTTTTTCCTCTTGTGTATATATAAAGCTTTCTCTTTGCTACCTTGTTATAAGATGTTTTATTGCTTTTTAAGTCCTATATGCATAGTATACAATAAAACTTTCCATCTCAATGGTCTTAACAAATCTTTAAAACTCTTTTTTCTTAAGAAGGTAAATGTCAGGGCATGCTATTCAGCCTACTTAAATTGTCAATATTTTAAAAAAAAAAAAATACTCGGAGTCCAGGCATAATGATGTGTGCCTGTAGTCCCAGCTACTTGGGAGACTGAAACAGGAGGGTGGCTTGAGCATGGGAAAAATAACAATAAAACAGCCAGAGTCGTACATGCCTGTAAGTCCAGCACCTTCAGACTGAATCAGGAGGATTGCTGAGAGCTCAAGACCAAACCTGGGCTAAATAGCAAGCAGCAGGCCAGACAGGGGTACATAGCAAGATATTTCAAAACAAAATAGAATTTCTAAGGCTCCATTAACTTACCATTGTTGGGATTGAAAGCTAAATCCAAATTTTCAGTGGTATAAGTAGCTGAAGCTACTTGCACAGAAGCAGAAGTGGGAAACACAAGTATATGAGTACATGATGTATCTTGTGGAGTATTTAGCTGAGGCGTCTGCATATTTAGAGTGGTGCTTCTTCCAAAAACAGAACCAGTTGACACAGAATCTGAAGAGAGATGCATTTTTCCTTTTTTCGTAAGTGAAGAATTTTATGTAACACTTAAAAACTTAAAGAGTACAATGAATAATGAAATCTGGCATATACTGAAGTGAACTAACCTGGCATGATAACAAAAGAACCTTGGGGTTCCATTGCAACCAAACAAGCACTAAGGATGCTCGGAGAGTCTGCAGCAGATATGCCACACATCCTACACATGTCTTTGAGCCTTTTGCTAAGAGACTGCAAGTTTCGACGACTCAGCAAACAACTCCAATCTGCAGGTATCAACAGGGGCAAAAGGAAACAGTGCTAGAAGCAAGTGTTCTGTTATAGTATTTACCCAAGATTACAATGAAAGAAATGCATAGCAACACTTCAATTAGCATATTTCTAATAAAGAAATTATCAAAGCTAAAACTCTTTTTTTTTTTTTTTTTTTTGGTTTTTTCGAGACAGGGTTTCTCTGTGGTTTTGGAGCCTATCCTGGAACTAGCTCTTGTAGACCAGGCTGGTCTCGAACTCACAGAGATCCGCCTGCCTCTGCCTCCCAAGTGCTGGGATTAAAGGCGTGCGCCACCACCGCCCGGCTAAAGCTAAAACTCTTATAGTGCTTCCTGGCATTTCTTATCCCTTTACCTCCAGTAAGCATCACACACAAGCCATTACATATTTACACGACTTTATATATGCTCCTTCTTACACGCAATGTTTTACTGATAACTTTTAGCATTTTAAAAGAAGATGTTTTTATTTTTTGTGTGAGTTTTGCCTGTACACTACATGTGTGCAGTGCCGGCAGCGCTAAAAAAGGGCATTAGACCCCTGAAGTGCAGATATCGTGAGCCTCCAGGTTGAGTGCTGAGGATCCAACTTGGGTCTACTGGAAGAGCTCTTAACTGTTGAGAACTTTAGCATTTTATTCAATGTATTACATAATGTGTTCTGAACCAAACGTACATCACCATAAAACAGAGTTTAAAAAAATAAACTAGATAAAAACATAATTTACCTTTCAATTCTCCATGTCCAATCCTACCCAGGCGACCAATTACCACTCTCCATGGTAAGGAACTCATCTGAATAAGTCCTAAGCACCACTCCCAAAGTTTCTGTAGACCAAACCTTCTGGCAGAACCCTTTTTCCGACGAGCCCTATTGAATGAAATGTTTGTAAATATTTCTAAAATTAACATAATGAAATTTTATGAGGGTTCAAATATGTGACAAACTGGTTCATCAATTTCATTTTATCCTGTTTTATTGACTGGTACCAGGGTATATAAACTGGTACCAGGTATCATATTGTATATGATATGCCTATACTTCCATTACAGGGTTATATTCCCACTTCCTGGTCCTTTACTTAATTTAAATGTTTCAAACCTTTATAAAAAACCAAGTCCTGATATACACATATTTGCCATTCAGGTTCCTAAGTTTTTGATATGGGATCTCTTTAGGTTGCCCAAAATGATTTCCTAAATTCAAATAATCCATCCTCCTGGCTTAGCTCCCTGAGTTGGAGGAAACACAGGTATATGGTATCAAATGCAGCTTCAAATTTATGGATTATTTTGTTATTCTTACTGTTTTACAATACACATTAGGGGCCTGAAGAGATAGCTAATTTGATATAACATGCTTTCCTGACAAGCATCAGGACTTGAATTCAATTCCCTAAACCTAAAGAAATAAATGTGCAGTGTTAATCTCAGAGCTGAGGAAGCAGACAGGTGAATCCTAGGAGCACACTAGCCAGTCAGTCTAGTCTACTTGGCAAAGTTCAGGCTGTCTAGCCAGTCTCAAAGAAGGAGAAGGTTGGATGGAGAGCACCTGAGGAATGGCAGTTAAGGTTGTCCTCTGACCTCCACAAACACACATAAATAAATTCTCAAAATATATTTGAAGGGCTGGAGAGATGGCTCAGCAGTTAAGAGCATTAGCTGTTCTTCCAGAGAACTCGGGTTCAATTCCCAGCATCCACATGGCAGCTCACAACTGTCTATAATTCCAGTTCCAGGGAATCTGACACCTTCATACACATGAACAACGAACGCCATGAACAAGAACTAGAAAATAAAATGATGAGTTGTCCAATTTTGGCCAACAATTTGTACTAAACCAATTTCAATACCTTAAAAAGTAAAGAATACCCAAGCCAGGCGGATCTCTGGGAGTTCGAGGCCAGCCTGGTCTACAAGAGCTACTTCCAGGACAGGCTCCAAAACTACAGAGAAACCCTATCTCGAAAATCCAAGAAAAAAAAAGTAAAGAATATCCAACACAAACTACATTTCTCAGCCCAAATAACATTTTTGTATGTTTCTAATACATGTCCTTTATTAGGTAGGCAAGTGTGCAACACAAGTACTTTGCAAATGAGCAATATCAGCTAACATTTATTTATTTATATATTTATTTATTTATTTATATATGTTACAAATATATAGCAGAGCCACTGTGCAAGCAATACTCACTTCATCCTAACAATCTGATGAGGCAGATAAAACTATTCGACAGCTATTATAAATAAATAAGCTGTAGCTCACTGCCTAAATTTCCCACTATCATAAACCAGCAAGAAACCAGGAAGGAGTTACATTTCAAGACAGGTCTCATTATATCTTATTAGAATTATTTTAATTTGTGCAGGAGAAGGCATATTCCACGGCCCAGGCATAAAGATCAGAGAACAATTTTTGGGAGTTGGCTCTCTTCATCATTTGTGTCCCAGGGGTCAAATCCATAATGTCAGGTTTGGAGGCAAGCATCTTTTACCCACTGAGCCATCTTGCCTACCCCTACAAATCTTAATCATTGTTCCATTTCTACTTTTCTCAAAGATTTAATTTGTTTTATGCATATGATTGTTGTGCTTACATATATGTATATGCACCACATGTAGGCCTGATCTTCAGAGACCAGAATAAAAGATTAGATTCCTTGGAACCAGAATTATAGATGATTGTGAACCACCATGTAGGTGCCAGGAATGGAACCCAGTCCTCTACAAAAGCAGCTAGTACTTTTTTTTTTTTTTTTTGAGACAGGGTTTCTCTGTGGTTTTGGAGTCTGTCCTGGAACTAGCTCTTGTAGACCAGGCTGGTCTCGAACTCACAGAGATCCGCCTGTCTCTGCCTCCCGAGTGCTGGGATTAAAGGCGTGCGCCACCACCGCCCGGTAGTACTTTTTTTTTGTATGAGTTTATTTCTACCTTTTGATCAAAGAAGTAAAATGACAACCAAAGCCTGATTATGGTGGTATGCGTTCACTTCCTTCAGATAAAACATTCTTTCCAAATTATCATGACTAAAGCAAATATATCACCAAAAAACAAATCAAACACCTTCCTGGACCTGGGGGGAGCAGGGAGGACCTTGGACTTCCCATAGGGTAGGGAACCCTGACTGCTCCTTGGACTGGAGAGGGAGGGGGAGGGGGAGAAGGGGAGGGAAGTGGGAGGAGGTGGAAATTTTCAATAAAAAATCAATTTAAAAAAACAAAGAAAAAACAAAACAAAAACCAAACAAACAGTATACAGCTTATGTTACAAGCAGTATTTATTCGTTTATTGGGTTTTTGAGACGTACTTTCTCTGTGTAAACCTGGCTGTCCTGGAATTACCTCTGTAGACCACGATGGCCTTGAACTCAAGAGATCCGCCTGCCTCTGCCTTTGAAGTGCTGGAATTAAAGGTGTGTGCCACCACCGCCCAGATCCACTTTTATGAGTAGGAGGGCTTTCAATAATATTTAAAAATATTTTAAGGGAGCTGGAGAGATGGCTCAGAGGTTAAGAGAACTGGCGGCTCTTCCAGAGGACCTGAGTTCAATTCCCAAAACCTACATGGCAGCTAGCAAATGTCTGAAACTCCAGTTCCAGGGCTTCTAACACCTTTGTTTACAGACACACATGCAGGGAAAACACCAGTGCACATAAAAGTTTTAAAAATAGTTTTAAATTATATGTATTAGGGGGTATGTGCACATGAGCACAGGAGCCTGCGGAAGCCAGAGTTAACAGGTATTGTGAACCAAGAACTAACTCTAGTCCTCTGGGGAGAGTAGCAAACACTCTTAACTGTTATAACATCTCTCAGTCCCTATAATAGTTCAAATTCTTCATCTAAAATCACTGTCATAACCTTTAAAACATAAAAGTTAGGGATTTTTAGGACATAAAAATTAGATTAAAAATTCAGTGTAACAAATTAATTAAGGGGAGACAGTATTTGTTTATGAGATATAATCTCACTAAGTAGCCCTGCCTGGCCTCAAACTCAGAGATTCACCTGACTCTATCTCCCAATGCTGGGATTAAAGACATGTGACAACATGCCTGGCCAGAATTGTTTTTAATTATCTTAATTATACAATAAAAGTACTAACTATAAAAATATACCCAGCTGGGCGATGGTGGCGCACGCCTTTAATCCCAGCACTTGGGAGGCAGAGGCAGGCGAATCTCTGTGAGTTTGAGACCAGCCTGGTCTACAAGAGCTAGTTCCAGGACAGGCTCCAAAACCACAGAGAAACCTTGTCTCGAAAAACCAAAAAAAAAAAAAAAAAAAAAAAAAAAAAAATTATATATATCCAGAATCTCAACAATTACTATCAAAATGTATATAAGCTTCAAATGGTTACCTACTGAGTATGAGACACTGTGTGTTGGACCTGTGCACATTTACTAACATTTCAAATTGGGATAATTATATTTCAGGAACTATAAGTACCTATTTGGAACATCGATGTTAATAATACAAGTTTCTAGAAGCTCTCCATATAGATCTGTGCAAGACGCAAGAATCCACCTTTGATCATGTGATAAACAGTAGCCCACAAAAAGAACATTGTATTTCTGTCCAGCTTCTCCAAATGTCTCTCCTAGCTCTGTCTGTTTATCCTTCACAGGAGCCAGAATAAAAGGTGGTGTATAAAGTCGAATACATTCTGGTCTCTGTTTAAAAAAAAAAAAAAAGCCATCTTACAACTAGAAATGAAAATAAAACAAAGCATTATTATTTAGTTTTATATAAGATCTTAAAATCTAAGTCATCTTAATAACATCATTCATGGAAAACATAATACTTACATCAGGACTTTTAAGAGCAGTTTCCAGAGCTAAGCCTGGACCAAACCCAGTCAGTGTTTTTACATTGGTTGATGTTGGAAGTGGTCTCCGGCACTGAGTAAAGGCCGAAAAAGCCAGAGATTTTAAATGCTGGGTGTAGATTTGTCTGTCTTCATGTTTCACGGGTTGTAATAGGTATTGACAAGGAACAATCTACAGATAAAGTGAGTATTACAAACATTAAAAGAGTAACTTGCAACATAGTAAAAGAAATCCCTTCAGACAAAACTTCAACAGCATATAATTGACTATAAAAAACTACGGTTTCTATCATACAGGGTTTCTACTTTTTATGGTTATGTGCATGAGTGTTCTGCTTGCATATATGTATATATACCTTATACATTATTATTAGCAGAAACCAGACAAGAGCATTGGATCCACCAAGACTGGGGCTATGGATAGCTGTTAGCTGCTATATGGGTGTTTGAAATAAAATACTGGGATTGGAGAGATGGCTCAGGGGCTAAAAACATTGGCTGCTCTTGACAAGGACCTGGGTCCAATTTCCAGTACCTACATGATGGCTCACAAACATCTATAACTTCAGTTTCAGAGGATCCAAAGCCCTCTTCTGGCCTCTGTGGCACCAGGCATATGATAGTATAATACATACACAAAAGCAAACTGACAAATAATAAAAAATAAAAAAATAGAAAAAGAAATTGAAAACTGGTCTTCTGAAGAGCGGTCAGTATCCTAACACTGAGCCACCTCTTGCACCACTATTATTTAGAATTAAATAGACAGGCAATTTACATGGACCCTGAACCACCTAGAAATCTTTTATATTTTCTATGCACAGAAATTATATTTATTAAGACTCCCATGAGACCTACTGATCAAAATTTCCTTTTCTTCTACTTTTACTTGCAACTTATCTCAATTAAAACTAACTTACATAGAATGCAGGCACTATTTTCCTTTTTAGGCTCTACTTTGTAACTCTGCTTACAAAAGTAATATAGAAAAAACAGTATTCTCAATACAATCTTTCTATAGGGGTGCTAACAAACAATGTTATTATTATGTAGTCCAAGCTAGCCTGGAACTATATACAGATGCTGTCTTCAAATTTATGATCCTCCTACCTCAGTTTCCTGGGATTAAAAGCACAAACATACAGTCAACATAATTTTTTATTTCTCATGATAACAGGACAATGAAGTTTATTAAAGATTTATGTGTCTGTCTGTCTGTCTGTCTGTGTGTATACCATGTGGATGACAGCATCTACAGAACAGATCCCCTGTTGCTGGAATCAGTCAGTCAGTCTGTCTATGTGTGTACACCATGTGGATGACAGCATCTACAGAACAGATCCCCTGTTGCTGGAATCAGTCAGTCAGTCTGTCTATGTGTACACCATGTGGATGACAGCATCTACAGAACAGATCCCCTGTTGCTGGAATCAGTCAGTCAGTCTGTCTATGTGTACACCATGTGGATGACAGCATCTACAGAACAGATCCCCTGTTGCTGGAATCAGTCAGTCAGTCTGTCTATGTGTACACCATGTGGATGACAGCATCTACAGAACAGATCCCCTGTTGCTGGAATCAGTCAGTCAGTCTGTCTGTGTGTGTACACCATGTGGATGACAGCATCTACAGAACAGATCCCCTGTTGCTGGAATCAGTCAGTCAGTCTGTCTATGTGTACACCATGTGGATGACAGCATCTACAGAACAGATCCCCTGTTGCTGGAATCAGTCAGTCAGTCTGTCTGTGTGTGTACACCATGTGGATGACAGCATCTACAGAACAGATCCCCTGTTGCTGGAATCAGTCAGTCAGTCTGTCTATGTGTGTACACCATGTGGATGACAGCATCTACAGAACAGATCCCCTGTTGCTGGAATCAGTCAGTCAGTCTGTCTATGTGTACACCATGTGGATGACAGCATCTACAGAACAGATCCCCTGTTGCTGGAATCAGTCAGTCAGTCTGTCTGTGTGTGTACACCATGTGGATGACAGCATCTACAGAACAGATCCCCTGTTCCTGGAATCAGTCAGTCAGTCTGTCTGTGTGTGTATACCATGTGGATGACAGCACCTAGAGCAGATCCCCTGTTCCTGGAATTACAGTTCTGAGCCACTGGATGTGAGATGAGGCAACTGAACTTGGGTTCTGTTAGAATAACAAGCACTCTTAACTGCTAAGCCATCTCATCAGCCTCCATGACTATAAAATTTATCTTTTATAAACTCTCTTAAAATTTTTATTACAATATTTAAGTAAAATCAATAGAACCTGGTTTTTATTTGCTTGTTTGTTTTTCAAGACAGGGTTTCTCTCCGTAGCACTGGCTGTCCTAGAACACACTATAAACCAGGATAGTCTCAAACTCACAGAGACCCACCCAACTCTGCCTCCAAAATATGGGGATTAAAGGTTTGCACCACCATGCCCAGGTTACAACCTGTTATTTTAACAAAATTATTTTGCATAGAGAAAAGTACCTCTGAAAGTTCTAAAGCCTCGCAGTCTTACCTGTACAGAAACAGTACTCTTGATATGAGGAGGAAGAGTCTGGGCCATTTCCAGGAAGCATCGAAGTAGCCCCAACGTCCATACATTAGACGAGTTAGTGCTCTCATCTTTATTTTCATATGTGAAAGGATCAATTATATAAACTACAATTGCAGGTGGGTAGGTAATTGCATGTGAATCACCATCTGTGGGAATTCCCACTTTATCACGATCCATTGTGCTGAAAATTGAAGTAGAAATAGAACAGAAGGCTGTATTTCATTTGCCTGGGACAGCATCAAAGCAACTCCTTAGATCCCTCTCATTTACTGGCAAGGTATCAGAAAACTTTTCTGGAAATCAGAATACTCCTTCCCATCCAAAGAGAACAGCTCTGTATATACCCTTTCACACTTCACACCTTATGAAATCCCTTGAAGAGGCTTTGTGCTTTTAAAAGAAACAAAGAAAAAGACTTCTTAAACAGTTTAACAGCAGAAATTAAACTGAGATGACAAAGGTCAGTCTGACAGTCATCTCAGAAACAGGTCCTGCCAGAAACATAGTTAAGCCAGAAGGAAGCCAGGGTTATCTGTTCAATGTTCTGGTTTCCAGACTGGACATATTAATTTCCTAAATTTAGTGGTGAATAAGCACCTTTCATTGATAGGTAATTTTTATTTTCTTTAACCTTCCGATCTATGTAGCTATTCAAGATGGGAAAATCAATTCAGGTAAGTTTATTTTTGTCCACATTTAAAGAGTGTGACTTTTGGAACAACCGCATTCTAGGTAGCTGAAAAATAACTAGGTTCAGGCTAGCTGAACTCAGAAAACATGGGAATTTTCACAGCATTTTCATTATAAAAACAGTGAGATCTATTACTGTTAAAGTACTTACCGTGCATTATACCATATTACTTCCATACTATAAGACAAGGATACATGCTCAAAGAGGTTAGACCTTCCCCTAATCACAAAGTGGGTAAATGACAGAGCTGAAATTCAAAATTCTTAAGAATCTAAAGTCTCCATGCCAGGGCTGAGGTACAACACAGTAGTAGACTGCATGCCTAGCATATGTAAGGCCCAGGGTGAGGTCACACACACGCGCACGCACACTCACACGCACACTCACACGCGCACTCACACACACACACACACACACACACACACACTGAGGAAGGGCGGGGGGGGTGGATATGACACTCCAAAGTGATTGTTCAAACATTTATGCAGCGTATATAAGCAATTACATTTGCTTATGTCACAGGCCAGACATAATCATAGGGATAAGTAGAATTGAATGTTTTTAAAGATCATAATACTAATCCTGTGATTCTATAATACTTTTTAAACAATCATGATAATTTTGTACCTATAATCCTTAACATGACTAAACTAAATTCCAAGATAAGATCAAGAAGCACTTTATATACATTTATGACTATCTAACTTAGATGAAAAGAGGGGATTATAGATTCTGAATTTCCACAAACTTAAATTTGTTTTTCTTTATTCATTCATTCATTGTACACAGGCTTCAAAGCAGGCTAAACACATGTTACTTACTGCTCAGCTATCTCTCAACCCCAGTATCAATATTTTTAAAGGTACCTTTCTGACACATCAAGATGTGGCTGAGTGGGAAGCGAAGCCGACTCCCCTGACATTCCTGCTGCCTGCAGAGATGATGACTGCTGTCCTAGCTGGCCACTCTGAACTGTACTTGCTTGTGCAGACATGGATCCTGAACCACTAGTGTTCATACTGCCAAAGGGTGGAAACGAAGGCAGTTTATTTGATGACACTCCACTACTCATATTGGAAGATGATGAAGATGAAGTTGTGGTCAAAGTTGAATTAGCTGTGGCAACTGAAGTAGATATGGCAACACCTGAAGTCACTGTCATAGTGCTACTTGCCGCAGATGCTAAGGTGGCAGATGTAGTATTAGCGTTTCCAGTATTTGTCATCTGAGGTGCGGTTAGCAAAGACTGATTTGTAGGGGCAACTAAATTTGGCTGGGAGAGCAGAGAGCTGTCCAACGGCTGAGAAGCAAGATATGGACCTAAAGAACAAAAACGGGTATTTAATTCTTGATTTCACTGACTTATTTTTATTCTACTAAAGAAATAACAATTTATTCTTTAATTGATACTTTGATGGCAATTATCTTTCCTTAACTGTTTTACTAACAGTGCAGCATGTTCTAGCTTTCAAGAAACAAGTTTAAAATGGAACTATAATAGTAAACCTGCATTTTTATTCAAATTTAAGATAATAAGAATGAAATTGTGAGAAATTCTATTTCCTTGGCAAAATTAAATGTAAACAAAGGCTGACAGGATGGCTCAGTGATTAAGTTAATCACCAGGAACAACATGGTGGAGAGAGAGAAGCAATCTTGCAAGCAGTCCTCTGACTTTCATTGATTCAGGGGCACATACATACCCCACCATACTCAAGTAGTTAATGCTAATAAAAAATTAGAATACATCAACAAACGTGACAACAGTACGTAGCAATTTTTCATCAAACCACTGCAAGTTTTGTTAAATCAACAAGTTGAAGAAACACCATCCAGATTGCTTGATAGATAACTAAAATATAAAGTGGAGAAATAGTACCATGAGGCTCAATTTACAAAAATGTCTAATTAGGTTCAGGAATTTGGTATTGCATTTCTTTGGAATAAGTGTAAAGGAAGTTCACTGATATTTAATTTAAAAGTACTACATTAAAAAATAGGCTTTTAAATACCACTCATTCTCTTAGCTACAATAAGACTTTTCCTGGAGTTGCATAGTTACTTAGAAATTACGTGAATCTGAACAAATCACAGATCTTGAAGTGCATAAAACATCAGACCCCACAGAAGTAGCAGAAAATATTTTGGAATCCATAATGTCTACTTGATAGGATGCCCACATACGAAGCTAGCAGAATTTCTATGTGGACAGTCAGACAGTACATGTTTAACTTTGAAACCACAGTCTTTGCCACATCTACTCAGTTCTGATTTTACAGGACAAAAGCAGGCAGAGACAGCGCGTGTTTGAAAAAATGGAGATGGCTACATGACACTGGGATATTATATACAAAAACAGGTGAATGAACACAAATGTAATACCTAAATCGTATCTGCAGACTTGCGCATAAAGCTTGAGTTTAGAAAATGCTTCATTGTTACCATCCGCCACCTGAGAAAACCATTCTGTTACAGACTTTTCTGAAAGCTTCTTTGATGCAGTAGCTCCCACTTTCATGATCCCATCCGTCAACAGCCGAGAAATAGGTCTGTGTTGGCCCAATCGACAGGACTATAAATGCATACACAAAAGACAGAATTAGGGAATTTACTACACTAAAGGGTACAGGTAATAATTTAAAGCACTTAAGCTTCTTTAAAACAAGCTTTCATTACTTATAAATAATCACTGAGTCAAAATATCATGGGTAAGTATGGGGACATTGATCTTTTTCCTTTAGAATTTCAAGTTGCTTTGTTGTTTTTTGTTTTGTTTTGTTTTGTTTTTGACACAGGGTCTCAAGTAGCCCAGGATGGCTTCAAACTTGCTATGTAGCTAAGGATGACCATGAATTTCTGATCTTCCTGTCTTCATTTCCCAAATGCTGAAATTACAAGCATATACCATCATTCCAAACAATACACTTCTTCCCCCAAGATATGGTCTCACTGTGTAGCCTAGACTAGCCTGGAGACTCGCTCCTTGTCTCAACTACCCAAGTACACGAGTTATAGGTATGCATCACCGCACCCCAGATACCAAGGGTTACTTTAAATGGACAAATACGTCCTTGATAGTTCCTCCAACACTATGTTTTCCACTGTGACCCATGGCACACACACCTAACAAAGTCTAGTGAAAATGTGGCAGACTATCGTTCGCGAGTAAGACAAATGGCAAAATCAGCATTCCTCATCAACTGGTGTATTGCCCAGTACATTTTGAACATGAAAATATAAATTATAAAATACCTACCTCATATATTGCAGTAAGATCTCTAAAAAAGCTTTTGGCTCCATTTAACAAAGCATCATTCTCTGGACAGAGTACAACATAGGCTATATCTCTTTGAGATCCATAAGGTTCCAGCATAAGTTTCTCCCAGTAAGGGAGAGCAAATGGAGAAAGCACCAGAAAATCATAATCATAACCCAACAAAAACGTGGGAATTGGCAGTGGTTCCGGGGATTCATCAGTTCCTAAGTGATAAAGAAGGAAGTTAGGAAAAGGCCAATTCATGTCATCTTTCTTATTTCCAAAGCTAATAAATAAAGTATTAGGAAAATATTGAAGACAGAAACATATAAAGCTAGTAATGAAATATTTTCAGAATTAAAAATACCCTAAAGAGGTCATTTTAAAACATTTTCTGATATTTTGTTTAAGGCAGTCTTTTTCTATAGCCCCATCAGGTCCAATCTGTAGCAAGCCTCCTTCCCTCAGCCTGTTAAATGCTGGGAAATATAGGAACAAATCATCACACCTGGCATTAATTAATTAAAAGTAAACAAATTTTAATTAATATGAAGTTAATTTTGTTGCCATAAAAAGGGGACATATGAGAAAACCATAAGATATACTATATAGCATTGCATAGAAATCAACAATACTGATTTTTATTACTTAAACTTGATTAAAACAGTAGATGTCAAGTGAAATGTTCTTATCACAGAATATTTTTACACAAAGAAAATGGCAAATTACCTTATTTTAAAATGAATAAAGGACATGAACAAAGACAAAAAATTAAAATACCTCTTAGATATTGGAAAATGATGGATCTCTTAAAGAAAGTAACTTAAAATGAACACTAAGAAATAACTGCAGCACTACATTTTAGGTAGTAGTCAAAGCTCTTTACATTTCTATATTAACTAATTCTCATGAACACCATACATTGACAGACAATTTTATTAAACTCATTTTAAACACAGAAACAGGAGCAGAGAAGGTAAACAACTTGTCCAGTATGATAAAAGAAGTCATTTCAGGAATCTGGACCCAGGAAACATAACTTCACCCTCTCAAATTATAGTGTTCAACTACCAGACAATCTACTGGCAAGTTTGAGATAGATATTTTATCTGACGAACTCTAAATTGATACTTTTGAGTATAATTTAGAAAATATACATTTTAAACTACCCATATGCTTTATCAAGCATACATGAATTACTGAAAATAATTGGAATGATAACGGAAACAATCTATATATCTACAAATAGTATATTGGTAAAATACATATACAAACTACATACAAAAATTACATATATAAAAATGCTGTAGACCATCATTTAAAAAAAAAAGGAAGTTAATTATGGCTGTGTTAACAAATAATCTCAAAAATCAGGTGCAGAAATAAATCTCTATACTGTGTTGTAGAATGTGATTTTAAGATGTGTTACATTTATTTATGCTGTGGAACATTTGTTTAATGATGCAAAGATGTCTTGCATTCTTTAATGCTGCATTTGTTTAACTCCTTGAAACTGCATTATTGTGCCTGCCTAAAACACCTGATTGAACAGCCAATAGCAAGGCAGGAAAAAGAACTTAGGTGGGGGGCTGGCAGAGAAAATAAATAGAAGAGGGAAAAGAGCAAGAGGAAAAACAGAGGAGAGGAGTACGTCAGCGGCCAGCCATCCAGGTACACAGCCACCCAGCCAGCCACAGAAGAAGAGTAAAAGATGTACAGAAATAAGAAAAGGAAAAAACATAGAGGCAAAAGGTAGATGAGATAATTTAAATTAAGGAAAGCTGGCAAGAAACAAGTCAAGCTAAGGCCAGACATTAATAAGTAAGAATAAGACTCTGTGTATATTTATTTGGAAGCTGGGTGGCAGGCCTGCAAAGAGTTTAAAAAAAAAAAAAAAAAAACTGGTTTTGGAAAGAATGCAAAGTTTCTACTACAAAGTATCACTAACCTGAAATTTTCAAGGAGTATCAATTTATATGACTTTTAAATCACCCAGCCATTAATAAAAAAGAAAAATACAAGAAGTCAACTACTGTAAACAATGCTGGTAATGTGGTTTGGTATTTGCCTATTGTGTGTGGCTCTGGGTTCAAACCCAACACTCCATATAAACAACCAGCTATGATTTCAAACATACTCCCTAATGCTATTTCAGAAACAACCAATATTTAAACATTTAAATAGTCTCCTATATCACCCAGGCCATAAACAACTGTATACCTATTCAGTCACCACTGTTACCGTTGACTGCAAGTTTCTATTTTTGTTCAAACTTTTTATGAGAGAAACCTTGTGTCTTTAAAAAAAAAAATCAATAGCTCCAACCTGTCCCATTTCATTCACCTTAGAACTCAAGTCATCTGGGGATTTACAAAAATCATCGTAGCAATATGACCCTTTCTTCACATAAAATCACAGTGGATATCAAGCATGTACAAATAGTGAAGCTACTCGTACTGATGTGAGAGTAAAGAACCAAAGAAAACGAAATGCTACAAATGTAGAAAGGCATTCTAGAATTAGAAATGGACCACAGTGGCCTTAGATGTTTAATACAAAAATACCTGAAAACTAAGTGCTTATTCTAGTTTGGAATATCTGAGAACAGATATAAAATCAATGATTATCTATTACAATATATAACTTACCATAAGAGCCTCGGCCAGCCATTTTGTGAAACTGTTGCCAAGTAAGAGGACCCTGAACCCCCCAAGGCCTCACTGTTCTTTTTTTCTGAATAGCATCTTGAAGAACTGGCTGGAGAGAGAGGAGCATTCGAAGTATATCCTGTGAACACTGCATACTCACGTCTACAATCACAAAAAAAAAAAAAAAAAAAGTAGTAATTGCTATCGGTGACTCAAAATTCAGAGCCAAACCCAGAGAGACACATAAAGCAGAGATTCTTTCAGAGAGCCAAAACCACTGAAAAGTAACTCCTCTTAATAAAATCGTTTTTATCCAATCAATCAATTTATATTTATTTTGGCTGTTCCTAGTACATAAGATTCTGTACTGCACTGAAATGAGTTACAGATCATTTCTCTGAATCCTACTACTAAGGTATAATGATGAGGTAACACTAGTCACAATGATGAATTAATCTGAGAAGTCACAGACTATAACAACAACATTCGGCTGGGAATAGAACAGTGGTGGACCAAGACTGCCCAGCAGCACTAGCACTGGTTTCAACCTGCAGCACAGCAAAGCAAAGCCATGTAACAGAGAAAACCTGTTTACACTGCTAAAGACTGTTATCGACAAATATTTTGTAATCTTGGATATAACAGTATCAAATTTTTTGAAATGCATTTTTAAGCAAATATCAAAATTTATCAAAATAGGAATAAACCATGTGGCCCATAAATGTTAAAAGGCTACAGAAAAGTACTACTAAATATTACTGATATTAATCTGGATAATAATTTTGCCTGACCATACTATTACATTAAATCACTCAGCTTTAATTATTACCTCTGCTTATCTTATTATTGGTGGCTTTAATTTTCTGTAACTTATGAAATAATTTAGTTCTAAATATATGCTTAATAACAATTTTGAGCCAAGCATGGTGGGCACATGGCAGTAATTCCAGCATTGAAGAAGCTAACGAAAGAGGACTGATGCAAGTACCAGATCATCCTGGGCTACATAGTAAGACCCTGTTTCAAAACACAAAACAAAAAATTATATATACTGTTATATACATAGTAGAATACTAATTAATCACTATTAAGTTATAAAACTACCTGACAAGGAATACTGGCTAATATAATAAAATAATAATAATGGGGGGGCATTAGGAAAGTGCTCAGTGGTTAAGAGTAATTACTGATGTGGGAGTCCCCTCTGTATGCTGTGATTACCATTAATGAATAAAGAAAACTGCCTTGGCCTGTTGGTGGGGCAGAACTTAGGTAGACAGGGAGAACTGGACTGAATGCTGGGAGAAAGAAGGGCCAAGTCAGGGAAACACCATGAACCCACCGCAGGAGTAAGACATGCCAAAATTTTGCCAGTAAGCCACTGCCACGTGGCGATACACAGATTAATGGAAATGGGTTAAATTAAGATGTAAGAGTTAGCCAATAAGAAGCTAGAGCTAATGGGCCAAGCAGTGATTTATTTAATACAGTTTCTGTGTAATTATTTAAGGTAGAAGCTAGCTGGGCGGCCAGGACAAACAAGTGGGCCCTCCTCCTACAGATGACTGCTCTTACAGAGGACCCAAGTTCAAGCCCCTATATCAGGCAGCTTACAACCACCTGTAAACCCAGCTTCACAAGATCTGGTCTCTGCAGGAATCTGCACCCCTGTGCACATACACACAGATACATAATTAAAATTGTAAATAAATCTTAAATAACTAAAGCAAAAGCTAGACTATGACATACTATTAAATATTAGTAAAAAAAAGACAAATATAAAACTATAGAGTATATTTTATGCTATGAAATTAGTATAAATATTCACATGTGATTAGAAAAAGTTATCAGCTAGAGCTGTTAATTGTAATTACATGGGAGCTTCTAAAAATCACAAGGTGACAGAGGCAGGTGGATCTATGAGTTCAAGGTCAGCCTGATCTACAAAGCAATTTCCAAGACAGAGTTACAAAAGAAGCGGTAGGTAGGTAGGTAGGTAGGTAGGTAGGTAGGTAGGTAGGTAGGTAGGTAGGTAGGTAAGAAGGAAGGAAGGAAGGAAGGAAGGAAGGAAGGAAGGAAGGAAGGAAGGAAGGAAGGAAGGAAGGAAGGAAGGAAGGAAATGTCATTAAAAATACAAAATTCTGGGCCAGTAAGATGACTTATTAAAAGCTGGTGAAGCTGAAGGATCACAAATCTGAGGGCAGCCAGGGCTGCAGGATCAGATATGTCTGTCACCTGCACACTCATCCCTTCTCACCCCTCAATAAAGCAAAAGATCTTAAGAAGCATTTCTCTAAATATACACAAATGTATGTTAAGTCTAAGAAAAGACACTGAGCATCATTCATCACTAGGGAAATTCCAGCCCAACCACAAGACACCACTTCATAACCACTAGGATGTCTTCAATAAAAAAGAACTAGACTGCAAGTATTGGTGCGGTTTTGGAGAAAGTAGAACCATCTAATGCAAAAATTTAAAATAATGCAGATGCTTTGAAAGATTATTAGTTAGATGACCCAGGAAATCAATTTAAGTATAATGCAAACACAAGCATACATCATATAAAATTGTATACAAATGTCCACAGAAGCATTATCTGTAACAGCCAAAAGAACATACATACTATAAAATGTCCAATTTGTAGGCTTGAAAAAAAGATATATTTATATCACAATAGAATATTGTGTCATTAAAGTACTAATATGTGCTTTTAAGAACTCTGAAAACAATCTGAGTATAAGGTGGGAAAAAGTCAGGGGCTGGAGAGGTGGCTCAGTGGTTAAGAGCACTGGCTGCTTTTCCAGAGGACCCAGGTTCTATTATTCCCTGTTCCCAAATGTCTGTAGGGTACTCAACACCCTCACATAGACATATATGCAGGCAAAATGCCAATGAGATGACCATACACTGCACTGTTCTATTTACATACAATAACCCTAAATGCAAACATATACAGACAGAACCCTAACTAGACTAATGGTTGCTTATAGTTCCAAGAAAGGGACAGACAGAAATAGGGAATGATTACTAAAATGTTTCAAAATTGTTTGTACTGATAGTTACATGATTCTATGTCTTATATAGGTGAATTATATGGTATGGTTATGAAAGTATGAAGTGATTACGAAGTGCTGTGATAGAGAGCATGAGAAAACTAAGAGCAACTTTTTGTTGTTGTTGTTGGAGCCTTGGCTGTACTGAAACTTACACTGCAGACCTGGTTGGCCTTGAACTCAGAGATCCACTTGTCTCTGCCCCAAGTGCTGGGATTCAAAGTGTACACCACCACCGCCATGCTCTAACAGCACCTTTTACTTATTGTCTCAAGACAGAGTTTCTCTGTAGCTTTTGAAGCATGTCCTGGAACTACCTCTTGTAGACCAGGTTGGCCTCGAACTCAGAGCCTGCCTCTTCCTCCTGAGTGCTGGGATTAAAGGCGTGCGCCACCACTGCCGGGCTTATTGTCTCAATTCTTAAAAGTTCTCAAAATTATTATATTTTGGACAAAATAAAAGTTGCCATTGAAATATAAACTGTATTTTGTAGATTTCCCCCCCTTTTGTAGTAATAAGGATTAAACCCAGGACAATATATGTCAGTCAAACTGCTCTGCCACAGAGCTACATTCTCAATCTCTTTTAGACTTTTAAATTAATTTGAACAAACATTCATTATTCTGATCATGAACTAAATGCCAAGCACTATTCTCAGTGTTGGAAATATGACTATCCTTACATAGAAATTGCACAGCATGTAATTATGGGATAAGAGATCAATTAATAAATTCTATTGCATGAGAAATAAACACACACTATGAAAAATGCAGAACACGAGGAAGGATTTCCAATTTTGTATTAATAAGATAACATCTAACAATACTTAAACAATAAAGATCCCAAGTAAATATGTGGGAGAAAGGTATTCAAGGCAGAGGGCACAATCCATTGGCCCTAACCTATAAGTCCTAATTCTGTTGTATAACATCTCAAGGATGTTATACTTTAATCAGAGTATAAATACGCACCAGGTAAAATCCAGTATTTATTTGGCAAACAGGTTGTTCCCAATAAACTACTAATAAAGAGCACCACTGAAGCTACTGCTGGCACTGGAGTTAGTAACACTGTAGATGCTATGTGCTAGGTACTCACTGACTCAGTTCTGTTCTATTTGGCACTTCCCTACAGTATAATGAATTAGATGAATCATGATATTTTCATGTATAAGAATGAGCTCATGTGTGCGGTCTTCTTGCTTTATTTCACAAATTACTTTTAATACCACGATGAAAATAATTAAGAGTTATGATTATACAGTCCAAGAACTATTTTTGTTTTGTTTTATTTAGACAGAATCTCACTATGTAGTAATGGCTGTCCAAAACTCCGTCATCCGCCTGCTTTTGCCTCTTGAGTACTGGGATTAAACATGTGTGCCATGATGCCCAGCCTGCTCAACAACTATTATACTTCCTCAAACAGTCCTATTAAATGCCTCCTCCTCCTGTTCTATTCCCTGCTCATTTTCATACACGTGTAAATCTCAAGAGTTAATCAGCACCCAGAGATTTATGTGCACACCAACACCACACTTCCTTCTGCTTGCTTCAGAACTGAACTGAAAGGGAAGTGAGTTGTTTAACTTAGGCAGTGAGTTGTTTCAGTGAGGAAAGATACTTTCACCTAAGCCTGCACACCTGAGCCGAAGAAAGATAAGCAACTCCTGCAAAGGTCCTCTGATTTCCACATGCACACACAAACAATATGCAATAAAAAAAAAATACCTGTGACTTCCGAATTATTCTGACATAACCCCAAACTACTATGCTATAATTCACTTATCTGCTACATATAACCGTCTTCAATTTCAGGGCTTGTTAATACTGTATCTGTACCACTGTAATTATTTATCCTTCTATCAATAGAAATTTGTATTTATCTGATTATAATTGCAAATACCAAGTCCACTGTTCTATGTATGTCTGAAAGCAGCTGAATTAGTAAATTATGTAATAGCTACATAAAATCTAGTATGTTTACATGAATGAGCACAATAAATCTTTACAATGCTTTCCAAGTCAATTATTAGTTTTATTTCATTAGTACAAATGAAGTAAGTAGAGGATATAGTTCAGTTATAAAGTATCTGCTTATATACAGAAGTTCCTGGGTTCAAACACTCCCCAAACATACAAACATATTCTCTCTCTCTCTCTCTCTCTCTCTCTCTCTCTCTCTCTCTCTCTCTCTCTCTCTCTCTCTCTCTCTCTGTGTGTGTGTGTGTCTGTGTGTGTTTATACAGATAAAAAATTGCTTTTTCAAAGACATCATTAGTAATGAATGGGACAACGAATTCCTGTCTCTAGAATTTGACTTAGAAGATCATGTGCAGTGTGAAAATGCACACATCTAACGAAGTGATGATGTCTGAAGCCGCTAGTATGGGAAATTAGGCAGCAGTATCATATGACTCTGTCACTGTCTCCCATTGCTCTCATCCATAACTACAAAAGCAATCGCTACAAACTTTCCCTCTATTGTCCAAAGAAATAACTTCTCTTCTTATTGCAATGAACATATCCCTATATAAAAGTCTACATATACCTCTACTTGAAATGGAGTGATTCTATTACCCTCACTTCTCACTTATTCAGTGACTTTGATCCTACCATGACACCTTTTGTTCTGTGGCATTTCTTCCCATGGAGGAAGGCTGGACTGTAAAGAGGAACTGAGGCTCCAGTTAGGTAGGAAGAGTAAGTTTTAGAGGTCCGTTTAAGTGACAGGATGACCACAGCTAGTAATGTTGTATTCTGTATTTTAAAACTACTAAAAGATTTTAAATGATAAGCTTATTAGCTTGGTTTATTATTTCTATTGTGTATCCATACAGCAAAATACCACAGTGTACTCAACTCATGAAATACAAATGAATACATTGCACAAATATATAAAATTATTGTCAATCATTGCCAATTTAAAATTTTCATCTAGATGAACTCTCCATGTATTTTATGTATGTATATATATTAATACTGTAATTATTAACCCGAACATAAAATTTATATTTATACCAAATATCTCCCTAAATTTTAACTTTGTTTCTCATTCCCTCATACCCAACCTAATCAGGATGACAGAACTGATTATCAAGTTCTTTAACTACCTTCAGGAGGCCACATCCAGTGGTCTTGTTACGCTGTAGCTTTACCAAGACATTGTTTATACATACAATCACACTCTTTCAAATATTTTCACACATGAGTACCCTATTTCCTGGTTCCTTCTCAGATTCCTTTCTGATCCTCTCTTTCCCAAAGCTTCCCATCAAGCTTCAGGCTTTTAAAGGGGCCCCAATATCTCAGGGCGGCCTTGAACTTACCATGTAGACAAAGATGACCTTGAATTTCTGATTCAGTCCTCCACTTTCCTAGTGCTGGTAATACAGATGTGCTGCACACCTGGCATCCCATTGTGTTTAATACTGACAACCCACATATAAAACATGTTTCACCTCCAGACTCATCAGTCTTTGGAATTTAAAACTCCTACCTTCAAATATATACTTGACCTCCTCCTATTTTTCTCCTCTGTACTCAGCACCAACATTCACACAAACCATGCTTAAGGCTTCATCTCTTCTTACATGGATCAGCACAATTCTGTAGGTCCGTATCTCAGTCTAAACTGGAAGCCACTAATTCTACTGCTTTTGGTTCTTCCCACGCTGTCATCTTCACTGACTGCTATAACTGGCTTCTATCTAGTTTTTCTGCTTCTACTCTTACCTTCCATCACTTCCAATCCCAGGATAACTTTTATGCAATAGTCAGTGATTTTTTTTTTAATCCAAAAAAGACAGTGTGGTATTACTTTTATATTAAAAAGTTCCCACAGCATTTTAAATAAATTCTAAAGGTATGGTCCAAAAAGGGCCCGCTGCCAAGCCTAACAACCTGAGTTTAATCCCCAGATCGACTTGTTATAAGAAGAGAACCAACTCCTTCAAGCTGTCCTCTGACCTCCAAATGTACTCCATGCCACACATATGCATCTAAATACATGCACACTCACACACAAATTAAGTAAATAAATTTATATTATTTTCATATTTCAGATACCTCTTAGGCTCCATCATGTATCAGTCCGACCATCACTCAACATTAACACTGCCTGTTTCTCTATCAAGAGAACTATGTCCTCAAGGACTTTGAACTGCATTGTCTAACATTGTTCCTCCAGTTAACTATACTGTCTACTTTTCCCTCTTCAAGTAGTACTTTCCATAAAGTTCATCCCCCTCACTAACATCTCTGACCATATTTCTGAAATAGCACAAAAGGTTTCTCCCACACAAACATATTCTGCCCTGTTTTACCTTCTATGTACTTTTATTTCTATGTACTGGTATGTAATGCAAGCATGTTGTTGTTGTTTAGTGCTTGTCTCCTCCACAAAATCATAGGCTTAAAAAGAAAGGGGATTCTAACATAATCAGTTTATGTCTTGTGAATGAGAAGCCCAATTCAAATGTGGGTGGGGCCCACAAGGTAGATGGCCTTTGAGCCATGACACTGAAGGCCTCCATGCACATAAACCCAAATACATCCAATAATGCACCACAAACACACGAGCAAAACCAAACCAACAAAGAAAAATCAAAACCAGAGACTGCTGTGATTGTTCAACAGTTACCATGAAACAGTACTAAGCACAAAGTGCTTGGTAAATATAATAAATAAACAGAGTCGAGGCATAGCTCAATAATGGAGTGAATGCACCTCAAATGACAAAATAAGACAGCTGAAAGAAAATCATTAGTTTCCTGTTGACAAACAAGCAGCATGTCTTTTAAATTTCTAAGTGAGTATGCAATAACAGGTATACAATAACTTGTTTTTATTACTGAAAGTCAACTAAACAGCTAAGAAATCTCTCTTCTTGTTACTGTCTTTTATATTAATTTTTCTGAGACCAGGCCTCTTATGTAGTCTTGTCTATCCTGAAACCCCATACGTAGATGACGCTGGCCTCCAACTCAAGAGATCCACCGGCCTCTGCTGGGATTAAGTGTGCACCACCAGACTCAGCACTCAGTAAAGACTTTACTGTCTTTGAAGAGGGTTAAATCCAAATTTTTGCATCCTATTAGGTCTAACTGCTTTTGATATTTTACCCCCAATATAAAAGAAGCAAAGTCAAATACCTAAATAACAAAACAAAACAAAAAAACTGATTTCATTCACAAACTTACCATTTTGTTTTGCCCACGGATGCAAGCATGAGCTTTTGACAAGTGCTTCGTCAACCTTTCCTCCTGACATATTATCCATGAACTGACGTCCATGTTCTAATGCAAGATAGCAGTCATTGCAACAGTCCCGCTCTTCAACACGTACCCAATTGCTAATTATACCCATTTTGGGAAAAGGATCTTGGTCTGCTGCTCCAAAGGGTGAAAATAAATTAGTGCATTGATCTTGTAGCAGTAATATCAACTCATCAGGCACCTTTTCAGATTCCTTTAGGCCTCCATTAACATTTTCAGCAGAGGTAGCCCTGAGAGCTTCAAAACGTTTTTCTGCTTCTTTGCCACAGTCTGTGTTGCGTCCTATGATATCAAGTTCATCTTCAAGAAATAATCCTGAATTATTTCCAAATTTCCGGTTCATGACAGCACTGAAGCCGCAGGTACACCGATACTGTGCTTCCTGCGTTGGATCTGGAATGTAAACTCCAACATCGGCACCCTTGATATTCATGTTGCAAACACAAATACAGCAACTGTCAAAATTACAGTCTTTAAACAAATTCATAACTGATTCTGAAAGGATGAGGTTTACATAAAGACTGTGTGCTTCAGGGATTGAAGGGACAGTTGCAGGTTCAACAGAATTGAGGGGTCTGCATGTAGAAGGGGTGGAAGCTGGTGAATACAAGTCTGAATTCTCATACTTGACTGACCCTTGAGCACTAGCAGGTCCACCAGCTCCACGAGGAGTCCTTGGAGTCCTTGGGGTCCTTGGAGTTGGAAATCTAGGGGTGGATGGAGAAGGAAGAATTCCGGCACCACCATTACTAGGAGGTGCACTGCTCGGAGGCATCCCAAAAGAAGCATGGGTTTGAGGTGTGTATGCAGGGCCATAATCTTGATCTATATTACTTCCATCACTGCTGTCACCAGGGTAAAAAAAGGAACACATACATAAAGGAATACATTAGCAATGTGAAATACAAATAAAAATTCTCCAAACACTTTTCAGCAACACTGAAAATTTCCATATGGCAATCAGTACAAGATAACAGGTATAATGAAGACTTACTTCAGGATTATTGTGTCCACTATGGAGATTCTTGTAAGCTAACTAGATTTCCGGTTCAGAATTTCTGTCCCTAGCACCCACATCAGGCAGCTCACAGCTGCCTATAATTCTAGCACACACATTGTGTACATAAAGTCATGTAAGAACACATGTATAAAATTTTAAGTCTTAAAAAAAATTACAAACGAAGTTTGTATACAGTCATCCACATCTAGACAACCATACTTACTAATTTCTGATGCTACAAATATTCATATTTCATTGACTCTGGTTGCTACTGATTGCAAAAAAATAAATTCTGACCTCTGAGTTGTGTAAAAGTGGCAACAGTAATTTTAAGATACAATAATGAAATGCAAAACTTTATCTGTTAAAAAGTGAAATAAATGCAAAATGGTAGTATACAAATGGAAAAACAACTCAGTCCTGCAGACTCTAAAAGGTACTTCTAAGTCAAAAAACTGGTGTATGGTTTCAAATTGTTTATCCATCTCTATTTATTTGCTTGTTTGTTTGTTTGTTGGCTTTCAGAAACCCGTGTTCTTTTTCCAGCATACCAGGTACTTCAACAAAAAAATAAAACCTGGATTAGTAAGATAGCTCAATGGGTAACAGTGCTTACTGTGCAAGCTGAAGACTTGTGTTCAAATTCCCAGCACCCATGTAAAAAAAAGCTGGGCATGGCTGAGCAAGCTGAAATCCTAGTATTTGGAAGGCAAAAAAAGGCAGATTCCAGAAGGTTGCTGGGCAGTCAGCCTAGACAGAACAGGTCAAGTCTCTAGTGAGAAACCTCGTCTCAAATGAGGAAAGGAGAACTAGATGAAGAAACACAATGTTTACTTCCCTCTGGCCTTTCCACGTGGCTCATAGGCACGCACACTTTCCACTGCCACCCCTCTTAACAGACAGATTGACAGACACACACACACCTATACAAGCATTCAGTATTATAATAACATCATCATCATACCCCTCTTTGATGAATGGCATTGAAGGGCCTGAAGGAAGCAAGTCCAATTTCCCAACAGTCCAGCTTTGCCGGTAAATACACTCTTCTGGTAATTTGATAGGAGGCAGACAATGGCTTGGTAGAGTTTTTAAAGGTGCAAACATGGAACATCCTACTAGAACTTGACAATTTTCGGGCTTATAGACATAAGAAAAATCCTACAATATAAAGAAAGTGGACTTTCAGTGCCTTATTTTCAAAGGACTATCTTCTTTACTCTGTTCTTTAAATGGACAAAAGCATAAATATTTTGTTTTATTCTTTAATGTATTTTACATAGTATTCCCATAATTCAATCCTCACACTGGTCATAAAACTAGTAACGACCGTGAAAAGTTTCTTGAACACAACAATTAATCCTATAAGAAAATAAGGAAGTGCATTACTTTTTTAGAAAAATACTTACTTTAATTTCAGAAGGTTTGGGGCTACAGAATCCCTCCTCAACCTCAATTCTGAACTGTGCTCCTATACTGGAACTATTTCCTTCTAGAACAGTTCCTCCAGGGGCTGTATCCACACTACCATATTCTTTATTATTCATATTCATTGGAGAAAATCCCATAATGTGTTGTTCCAATGATGGTGGTGTAGGATACATCTTGTGAAGATCTGCAGTGCCTACATTTAATAAAACACACATTTTAACACAGATTAAAAAGAGTTGAATCTGTGTTTAAAGCAAAGGAAATTTTCTAGGGGAGTAAGTTTTCAAACTGAACTACAGCTCAGATCTGTGAAGCTTACTTATGCAAGATAATGGATCCAGACTTCCTGTCTTGGATTCTTTGGAGCTGGCTTTATCATCCAATCCACTTGCTGATTTTTTAGATCCAGGCTATCAAAAAAAAAAAAAAATGCATTAATCTGAAAGCCAATGTAATCACACAGTACTATCATTCATATGTAACTTAAAAGATAAATACTAGTCATCAAAAGTGGTCTTCTGAATCTATGACAAAGCCAAATACCATACTAAATAGTTTACAGATAGATCCATCACTGAAGATTAGTTAAGTCTCTCAATTAACAGAAAAAGGTATATTCAAAAAACACATAAAAAAGCAAAACTAACCAATAACTTAAAACTGAATGAATATAATATATAATATATAATATATATAATTCCTATATAATCAATAACTCCTCTTAATTCTTTATATTTTCACCTTGTTTTAATAAAGTTATTCCTGTAAAAAATATTTTTACATGTAAAACTGAGGACCCTCAGGGAGACTTCCTGACAAAGCAATAAAATCCCTAACAAACCAAGGTTTAAGTCTTTCATTATCACCAATGTTTTTTGGATTTTTGTTTTGTTTTTAAAGATAGGTGGGGCTTATGTAACCTAAACTGGCTTCTCATCCTTATGTAAACAAAGCTAAATTCAAAATCCCGATTTTCTTGCCTCCACATCCCAAGGATTACAGGCATGTGCTCCACATCCAGACCTTACCAATGTTTTTAGAATTAACATTTGTTCCATGTTTTACGTTGAACACTTTGTAAGTAAAGCCCATATATAGACAACTTTTTTTTTTAACCTCAGAGAAGTCATAGCTGATGTCTGAATATTGGCAGAGAGAACCTCTGTCTATATAGACCAAAATATTCAAAGCTCTTTTCCCAGTGAACAGTGCCCTAGTACACACTACACTGGAGGATACAGAGTAAAGGTTTATATATAGCCATATCTGCCATTACCCATATCTGTAGTATATTTTATATGACCCGGCAGGATCGACAGCAAAGATAAATGTGCTAGTCAGTTCCTAAGCTACTTTTAAGGAGAATAAAGGAATCCTTTTTATGGTAAAATAACACTCACTTCATTAACTGCTAAACAACTGGCATTCCAGAAAGTCCCATTTTAAAGTTTTTGTTTTATCTTCAACTTTCTCTGAAAACAGGTGTGAAACATTAAGTAGTTTGTTTTCTCCTTAACTGTTTTTAAGTGTATGTCATGTACTAAGAGAGGTAATTTCAGAAGCACTGGTATTCCTTACTAAATCAGTAAGGTATAAAATTCTAATGTTAATTATTTAAACATTCTCTGATTCAATTCCAGAGTCACTTCTCAAACTACAGGATCAAAGAACAGAAAAATCATTCTGAGGACTGAAAGGGAAAAAACAAAAAACAAAAAACATCTCACATAGCAGAGCTCAATGAAACTCCATCATCTATCTTTCAAACATGCAAAAGTAAAAAACCCACATCAATGTCCAGAGGAAACCATGTTCAAATGACTCTACCGTGAGAGTAAAATAAACCAACAGTGTTATGTTATAAAATATTTCCTACTGTTCAGAGTTAAAGCATAGTACTTAAGTGACAACTTGAGCCCATATAAAGTCAATGAAAGCTAATTTAATCCTAATCATTAATAGTCTACTCACTGTTAATTCATCTTCATCAGAATTGAAGAGGTTATCAAGGTCAGTATAAGAGACAGCCAGATCTGAGTCATAAATCAAACTGGTTGATGGAGGACGGGCATGATTAGTAGGACGTGGAGCATCTACATATGACAATCAGAAAAAAATATAAACTGAAAACTCAGCTACTAGCCAAGCATACTCTACTTATCTAAGCTACATAGAAAACTTAATGTGTTATCAAGACAACTATGTAACAAACTGTTCAGTCTCTTATTTTAAAATCTGAGCAAATTCTCTTAGAAATAAAGTTTTAAATAAATAACAGTACTTTTCCCAGGAAGCTCCAAAAGTTGCATAATCTATGTCATTGTTAAGCTCTGTACATAAATCATAAAAATATGTTTGCTATTTTATAGTATTATGTGTGTGATGTACACGTATCCACAGGTACCTGTGCACACATACATGCATACATATAGAGGCCAGAGGTTGACACTCAGTATCTGCCTTAGTTGCCTCCTAACTTATATTTTTAAGTAAGGTCTCTCCCCTGAACCAAGAGATCACCGATTCAGTGAGTTTAGCTATCTAGCTTTCTCTGGGAATTCACTATCTCCTCTCATGCTAGGAATATAGCCAGGCTCTGTCACATCTGCCCAACATTTATGTGGCTACTGAGGATCCCAACTCTGGTTTTTATGCTTATATACCAAGCAATTTACAAGCCAAGCCATCTACCCAACACTTATCTTTTCATTTTGAAATAGATATTGATTTGAAGCTGGGCGGTGGTAGCGCACGCCTTTAATCCCAGCACTCGGGAGGCAGAGGCAGGCGGATCTCTGTGAGTTCGAGACCAGCCTGGTCTACAGAGCTAGTTCCAGGACAGGCTCCAAAACCACAGAGAAACCCTGTCTCGAAAAAACAAAAAAAAAAAAAAACAACAAAAAAAAAAAGATATTGATTTGAAGTAAGGCTGTATATAAGCATGTGAATAAAGATGATACAATTATTGAATATCAAATTAATTATGTATGATAAATTATAGGCATCTGATATAAAACAATATTTACACCTAATAATGTAGGATTATTATTTGTCTAGAGGCTTGATATCATACTTTTTCATTTATTATTATTTCTTGTGTGTATAATAACTAGAGGCTGGGAAGGATGGAGGAGAGAAATAGATAACAAGATAGAACTGGACAGAAGAATAGGTTCTAGTGCTTTTGGCAGAGAGCAATGATGACACTCCACCATCAACTAGGCTAACCTATAATCATACATTTAATGAGAACCTAGGTAAGAGAAGCTTTGAGGTTCCTAACACACTAAATAAAGAAATGGAAACACAAAGTATCCTGATCTGACTGGTGCATATGGTATACATGTAGGAAAACATACTGTACCACACACACATACAATAATCACGTTTTGTTTTTTATGAGCACAAACATCTTGACCAGAAATACATGGATTTATCTAGACTCTCTACTCTATGGTCTAATATGTCTTTTTTTCCTTAATGCCAATAAAATACTATTATTATCTGTATAATATATTCTGAAGTCAGGCAATATAACAATTTTTTTGAGACAGGGTTTCTCTGTGTGACTTTGGCTGTCCCAGGACTCACTATGCAGACCAGGTTGGCCTCAAACATAAGAGATCCATGTGTCTCTGTCTCTGGAATGCTGGAATTAAAGGCATGGGCCACCACTGCCCAACTAATAAATGACTTTTTTATTGAGGAGAGGGGAAATAAGAATCTGTACACTACTTACAAACTCATGAACCTCCTGTGTCAACCTCCTGAGTGCTGGGACTACAGTCATATATCACAAAACCTGATTTAGCACCTTGGTCTTTTTGCTCACTATCACACAGGCTACTCAAGTTCTTCTGAGCCTCAATATGAAATTCCAAGACTATCTCTGTGCAACAGGCTACAGGTTAGAATTTGATAAGGACTCTTTCACCAAAGAAACATGTTACTACCAACACTTAGAGCTGTCAGCCACTAAGTTGCCTTATCAAAGACAACCTGCTCCTTCTCTACATGGACTTTATTTCTTATTCTATTTGTTATTCTCAAAATTCTTTTTTAAAAATTGCCTTCAAAAAAAATACCAAAAGATAAATTGTGCCTACTCAAAAGTTTAATGTATATTATTCAGATTAAGGTTAATAGTATATTTAAAACTTTGTAATTACTAAGAAAACCAATTTCATTACCAAAAGAAAAAAGTAATTGCAGAAGTGATACATATTAAACAGCTTGACTTAGCACTCTAAAATGTCAGAAAGCAACGAACTGTCATCATTCACACATATATCTACATACAAACACACAAAATTACATCTACATATATGGCAAGCAGGTCACATACTTTCAAAGAACTCTTGATTACTGTATCTCTATTATCTACAGCATAAAAATGTATGGAACTGCCAGGAGGTGGTAATACATGTCTTTAATCCTAGCCTTTAAGAGTCAAAAGCAAGCATATCTTGAGCCTGAGTTCTAGGCCAGTCTGGTCTACAGAGTGATTTCCAGGACAGCCAGGGATACACAGAGAACCCCTGTGTAACAAGGAAAAGCAAAACAAAAAACTATAAATCTAACCATCCCAAATAATCCAACAGAGTCTCAGCAGCCTAGGTAGTAGCTATCTTTACCCACTGAGCATCTCACCAGGCCCAGATGAGTATGTTCATTACCTATATTTCAAATCAGCACTAGAGTGAATACAAAAGTCACGATTAGAAAAAAAAGTTTTACCTTGCTTAGAGGGACTAAATAATGACATAGCATCTTCTTCATGTGATAACACTGTAACAGTAGATGTCCCATCTTCCACCTGAAAATAATATGTATTATTAATATAATATTAGGCTATACTATATATTTTACCAAAAAAAAAAAATCTAACAATTCTTAAAGTAGCTATGTGTCAAGCATTCTCTTAAACATATTATATACATTAACACTAATTCTTTTGTTGCTTTTGTTGCTGGAGTCAGGGAGTTACTTTTGAAACAATGTCCTTCATTGATGTATATCAGGTTGGCCTCATATTTGCCATCTTCCTGCCTCAGTTTCCCATGTACTAGACTAGAAAGCATACTACACTTGGCTTGTCACTCTTTTCTACTGTTTAGTTTGGTTTGGGTTTTTCATTTGTTTTGAGACAGGATCTCACTATGTGGCCCTGGCTGGCCAGAAACTTGCCATGTAGGCCAGGATGGTCTCAGACTTGGAGAGATCCTTCTGCCTCAGTCTCTTGAATATTAAGACTAAAAGTGTATGCCAACAAACTCAACTATGAATAATACTACAGTAAACAATCAGTGTGTTCATCTTACAGATATATTTAATTCACAGGGATGCTACGGAATCTGTCCCAAGAATCATGCCTGAGAGCGGCAGCAGGAACTTAGACATACTATAAATTTCCCAACGTCCCAACTTTGAATTGTGGGTATACTCTTCCCAGATATTACTGGTTTCATATTTACAAAAGGACAAAACTTATCTGGCACATAGTACAGCTAAGTAAAACTCTGTGAGATTAACTGTTTTATAGTAAACACTATTGGGTCATTTAAAAAATTTAATTCTCAATGTTTATATTTAATATTAACTACAAAATCCTATCTGATAGTTATTTTTACCTAACAGATCATTTAGTATGTAATCTAAAACTTTAATCATATGCATATTTTAGTTACATTTTATTTGTATGTGTGTGCCACATGTGTGTATGCCACACCATAAGTGTGGAGCTCAAAGAACAACATGAAGATGTCTATTTCCATCATGTAGGACCCAGGGACTGAATTCAGATTCTCAGGCGAGGTAATAGGCATCTTGACCTACTGAGCCATTTCTCCAGCCACAGTTGAGAATTTTCCTCACCTATACTTTATAAAGGTTTTGCTTTTAAGAAGGTAATTTTCCTAAATCACATACTCAAAAATACCCTCCATTTATTTAACCTAGTATCAAAAGTGTTCCTAAATATTCTAATTCTAATTTTGATCAAAGTTAATATACTCTGTATCCAATTTGAAAATGTAACAACAAACAAATCTTTTCATCATCAGAAACTAACCAAAAGTGTATCATATCCCTGATTTACTTATGGTAGTGCACACATATATCTACATAAAGATGATTCATCTATTCTAAAAGAAAAATGAGTGGGGACAGGGATACAGCTCAGTGATAAGAGTGCTTGCCTAGCATGCATGAAGCCCTAGATTCAGTAACCAGCACCACCAAAAACAAAGAAAGGAATGTAGCACCATGTGCCAATAAGTGCACGGCAGTATGCACATGGCAGGATAGGATCTCTCCTACTCACCTTGTGTTTCTTCCCAGTTTCTCTCTCACTATTTTGTCTATCTTTTTTATCAGTAAAAATGAATTCTTCATCTCCTTCAACAAATGCATATGGATCAATTTTAGGTTCTTGTTCTACATCAGATGCTATTGCTGAAAGATACTGATTTTTAATTTGATATTGCTGTACTATTTCATCAGAAACTTTTAAAGGTTTCTTACACTGCACCATTAACCTGCACAAAATTAGAAAAATTAGAAAATCAGTATTTGTTATCCAAAACAGCATTTGAAAATTCTAAAACAACTATTATGAAGCTTTTAGAATTACTTGCATTTACCCTACATTTTCTAATTTTATAAATGAAAATAAGGTCATGTAATTATTTCAATTTTAACAACAGAGCAATGGAACTAAACTCCAAGTGACTTGTTCAAAGCCTGATACTGTGAAGGAATCTTAAATATAAAAAAGGGCCAAGATACTTTCATATAATTTATACAAGAAAAGTAATTATCCTTTTTTTATTGCCATGAATAAATACATCTTAAACTTGAAGTTTTAAAGGCCTTGTCCATTAATAATGAGGTCAACAAAGAAAATAAAAGCACTAGGCCACTTAGTTTTCCTCCAGCTGCACTGGAAGATCAATCTGTGTATGATTAGTCTCCTGGCTCAACGCTGTAACTACAAAGAATGCATGTTTCCACTACCATTCTAGGAAAACAATAAAAGCATACAAAATAAGAAAAGACAGCAGAGAAACTCAAAAGACAAAGAAGCAGATACTAACAAATCAAAGAAATCTAAGCCTTAGATTTTACGGTTAAAAGAGTGCAGCTACAAGATGCACGACACAGTGCAAACTCTTTAAAGTATATATTCCAGACCAGTGTGTGTGAATACAAAATTACTAACATAAAAATAAGGCACTTTAACACTTCCAGTTTCCTGTTCTCTCAGGTTTACAAACCTCAAGTCCTCAAGCTGTTAGAAAAATGGCATCCATTTCTGCAAAACTACTTCATTCTGAGTACACCACCAAATGCTAAGCTTCATCTGCTTCTACTCCACGTCCCCTCTCATCCTACCTCCCTGTCCAGGGTCATCCTTAATGCTCCTTACATGGGACAGACACAGTCCTGACTGCTCCCTTGTCTGCAACATTTGTCAGTTTGTTCCCTTGGCTTCCTTCAATTCTGTGGAAATGTCACCTTCTCTGAACCTTATAATGACCACTGTATTTAAAATTGGCCCTGCTCTGTACCCTGTCCCTCCAGTGGCACTTATCTTCCACCATATTATGTAATTCAATACACCTTCATAACTATCATTCTCATTGGAATAAAAGCCCCACCACATCTGTGATCTTTTTTTGCTCACTAAATCATCTCTAATACTGAGTGTCAAGAAACAAGACAAGTAGTTAAACATTTGATAATAAACGAATGTAAAAAAACAGACAAAAACTAATTGGCATTAATAATCCTAAAATAGAATATCCTGTGAAATAAGCCATTCTTTATACATTAGAAAACATTGACCCAGGCATGATTACGCAGGAAATCCTAGCACTCAGGTGCAGCTAAGCTACAAAATGAGATTCCACCTCAATATGCACCTCAACACACACAAAAGGAAAAAGTACGGATGCCACTGGTTAGCTGTTCTGAACGAGCAGTAAGTTATTACCCAGACTATAAGTTCTATGAATAACATCAAACCTCAATACATTAATGCCCAACACTAGCTCTACTTGGTTCCTTACAGAGTGAAACAGAGGCCATCAAAATAAAATCCAATATTTTCTAAATGTTTTAGCAGATGCTCAAGTATATACTAAAGCATATACTAAACACATACTAGACTAATCCCCAAAGCTAACATTCCAAGCTTCCTAGAAACAAACTAGTCACAAATGTCAACGGATATATTAATTACTCATTAGAATAGTTCTTTCTATAAACAGATGAGATTTTTTTTCTAAAAAATAACTCCACCTTATCACATCAAATCTTGAATAACTTGGGCTGAAAACAATACACTAATATGAATATTTGTAATACAGTACTTTTCTGTGTTATGCTTTTTTTTTTTACTAAAAATAACCTTCTATGAAAGGATATAGGGGCAGTCTCTAAGTGATTAGAATTGTGTGGCAACAAATAGTTTGCCAAGGTCACTTAGTGGCAAAAATAGAGATGAAAAACTTAACACTAAACTATTTATCTTCCAACGCCTACTTAAATGGTAAATTATTAAACTCCCCAACATCTAGACTAAGTGACACTACAAATCTCTGAAGGTGAACAAATCATCTCTTTCATATTAAGCCATCTTCTGGCAGAAGCATAAAAACTGCCCAAATTGTTTAACACATAATAATTAAACTAGTGTGCAGTTAAACATTATTAAAAGGATGAACCTACTGCACAGAGTTCTACTAAAAATAAAAAAAAAGAGTAAACCAAGTATACTGTCAAAAGATAACTTTTGTTCTTTTATTGAAGTGATCTTGGAGACACTGGCATATGCAAAGATGTTAAATGTAGTCATTAATATCAAGTCACAATAAAGTTAATATAAAATGACATTGTACATTAGTCTATATTAAAATCTTAATGAAAGTATAACTTCTAAAGGACCAGATTCAAACAAATTATCATGTCTCTATCCAAATACATAGTATACAGAAGCTTTTGTGAAAATAAATAACACCTCTCCTTTCCTAACTTTCACATGTAGCTAAACACAAGCTGGAAGATCAGGTATCTATAGTAATAACAGGCAGCATTGAAAAGCCCAAACTACAAAATAAATTGCCTTTATAGTTTTCATTAATTGCAACTCCTTCCTTTTACTAAGAAAACACCACACTCTTTTGATATGTACTCACATAAAACCTAGCATATACTTTTATGCTTTATTCAAAAGAATTCATCCAGACAAGGTTTGACAATATGCATTGACAATTATAGGAGAAAAGCTATAGAAGGAAATGTTAAAAACAGAAAAACTGAATTATCTCTAAATCCTCCCACTTTCTTTAACTGGTACTATCCCTAGTACCATCTCCATATTCAGAAGCAATCCTCGAGCTGTCAAAAGTATGACTTTATTTGCATTAAAAAAACAAGCAAACAGAATTCTTAAAAGATTTGAGTACAGTCAAATCAAAACAAGTTTATTTCATCAGAGGCTTCTTTCTATGAAACAAAGACATTCAAAACTACCTTTCAGAGATCAAATAATGAATTTTGTAACTATATACATACAGTAAATATCTGGTGGTTCTAATATAACATAGGAGTTCTACTGATGAATATAACTAAGACATTCTAATGTATCCTAACTATGGAACAAAATGTGAAGAGCTAGATTCAAGTGGTTTTCTTTCCTCGGTGTTCAGAAACAGCATCTAAATAAAAAGCAGGTTGTTTAAAGTATACACAAATTTCATTAAAACAAGCTAAACCCTTGAAAGAATATTAAAACAACCATGTTTCTTGGCAGGAATTTTCCTATTTTTAAAACTTTTTGGGGGCGGCGTGGGGGGAGTGGTCGTGCACGCCTTTAATCCCATCACTGGGAGGCAGAGGCAGGCGGATCTCAGAGTTTGAGACAAGCCAGGTCTACAGAGTGAGTTAGTTCCAGGACAGCCAGAGCAACGCAGAGGAACCCTGTCTTGAAACAACAAACACAAAAAATAAATCTTTTTTGTTAGTCTGTTTTAAGACAGGTCTTTCTATGTAGCTCTGGCTGTCCTGGAACTTCCATGTAGACAGGGTTGGCACTCTACAACTCGAGTGCTAGGATTAAGGTGTGCACTGTAATTTTACTTTTCAATCCATAGGCAAATGTGGTAGAGCACATGTGAACTACTAGCACTTCGGAGACAATAGGCAACCAGGTTCAAAAACAACAAACTCTCCTAGTCTCAAAAAAACTAAACTATTTAAACCCACACCATTTAAAAGATTGTTGGCCTCTATCTTAAAAACAGATCCACCATAACTAACAACAACAACAACAAAAAAAAACGAGGAAGACGATAGAGATATTTGCCACAGAAGTATGTACTTTGCATATGGGATATGCTATACTGCATCCCCAACTGTCCCTTCCTCCTAGCAAATTCTAACAGACTAGAGAAGGAATCATATTTTATACAGCTCATGAAAAAGTTTTCATTAACTATTACACATAAAAGTCTAAGAATAGTTTTACTGAGCAATAATGAACTATATTCTTCTGTACTAGTTAGGCAGCCAGAACTATTAAACTGTAGAATATCGGGGCTTGGGCAACGGCTCAACTGTTAAGAGCACTGGCTCTCCTCCCAGGGGAACAGACTTAATCCCCACAAGACCTCTCACAATCATCTGTAACTCCAGTACCAGACAGAACGATACCCAATTAAAACAAAACAACACCATAGTATATAAAGAGAAATGCTTCTCTCGCTTATTCATTTTTCTTTCTTTTTTGGGGGGAGGGTGGCATCTCATGGAACCAAGATTAGGCTCTAATTGCCTATGTACTCGAGGATGACCAACAACCACCTCCTTCCTAAGTGTTAAGATTATACATGTAAACCAGGCTGTGGTGGAACTCGCTTTTAATCCCAACATTCAGGAGGCAGAGACAGGTAGTTCTCTGTGAGCTCAAGGCTAGCCTGGTCTTTGGAGTGAGTTCCAGGACAGACTCCAGAGCTACAAAAAAACCCTGTTGCAAAAAAGAAAAAAAAAAATTATGCACCACTACAATTGACTTTTTCAGTGCAGTACTGGGGATTGAGCCCAGCTTCATGCGTGTTAAGTACCAACTGAGCTCATCCACAGACATCATTTATCCACTCATGCGGCACAGTAACATACTTGAAGCACCAACAGTGTAAAACATTTCTTTATACCGAATGGAAAACAGAAGCTCTAAGCTTCTCCTCTAACTGATAATTACCCATGAAGGCAAAGACCTATAAAAGGCAACACACATAAAGAAATTCTTCAGATGCATTCCTGCCCTGTGCCACCTATACCTCACTGATTTACTAACAGCTTAAGACACATGTACAAATTGCTGGCATTTCAAACTGAAATCCTATTTCTATAGAGTCCATGTCTTATATGCATAACTAAGTCATCAGGGTCAGAAGAGCAGATGAACAGTATGCCAATCCCTCTCCTTCAGGGAAACAGGTACTGTTCATATCATCTAATTAGTGACCAAACCACAATGAATAAGATCCTGTATGTATGCATATACCATATACCTCAGATCTAAAGTTTATATTTTGAGACTCTCTATGACCGTATACAGATTCCCTTTCCTTTATAAGGACATGCTGTTATGTTTTAGCCATACCTTAATAATTTACCAAGACCTTACTTCTTAAGTTTATCAGTTGTTATTTCAAGGCACTTCTATTTTGAAAAATCACTTTATAACAACCATATTTCTTCCCATTCTTGCTGTTTCTAATTTCCTAATGAAGACAAATAATTTGCAGTCTGAGCTGTTTAAAACATGTCCAAACTGCATGCATTTATTCCCAGCACTTGGGAGACAGAGGGATCACTAAGTTCAAGGCCAGCCTGATCTACAGAGCAAGTTCTAGTATAGCCAGGGATACACAGACAAACCCTGTCTCAAAAACAAAAAAGAAAGAAAAGAAAGAATGAAATCGTTTAAACTGATCTACTTTCCAAATACAACAACCAAAAAAGGAAAGGGGGGCAGCTTGTTGGCTGGCAAGTTCATGTGAGGATGCCAGGTATCTGCTTTATCACTCTCTCTACCTTGTTTCCTTGAAAAAGAATCTCCCACTCAACCTGGAGCTAGGCTGGTAGCCAGCAAGCCCCAGCAATCTTCCAATCTCTAAAAGCTATGGGGTTATACGTGTGCACATAGCCACAGACCCTGGCTTTCTAATATCAGTGCTGGGAACTTAAAATTAAGACCTGCTTGTGACGTAAGTGTTCTTATTCACTGAGCCAACTCCCTATATATACCCTATTAAAAATCTCTAAATAGGCATGTTGGCACACACCTTTAATCCTAGTACTTGGGAGGCAGAGGCAGAAGGATCTCTCTGAGCCCAAGGTTAAGTCTGGTCTACAGAACGAATTCCAGGACAGCTAAAACTATAAAGAGAAACCCTGTCTCAAGAAACCAAATAAAAGCTGGGCGGTGGTGGCGCACGCCTTTAATCCCAGCACTTGGGAGGCAGAGGTAGGCGGATCTCTGTGAGTTCGAGACCAGCCTGGTCTACAAGAGCTAGTTCCAGGACAGGCTCCAAAACCACAGAGAAACCCTGTCTCGAAAAACCAAAAAAAAAAAAAAAAAGAGAGAAAAAAGAAAAAGAAACCAAATAAATACATAAATTTAGGGGTGGGGGGGATTTCTGATGTTCCTACAAAAAGACATTGTTAAAGGGCAAGGCATGTAACCTAAGCTGTTAGTCCCAGCACTCTCAGAGGCAGAGGCAGAGGCAGGCAGATGCCTGTGAGTTCAGGACAAACCTGGTCTACATAGTGAGTTCCAGGCCAGCCAGCCAGAGCTACATAGTAGAGAATCTGTCTCAACATCATTCACATTTAAAAAAAAAAAAAAAGATTTGAGATGCCATCAAAAACATAATAGTGAATCATAAACTTATTTCAAAAAGGAGCACCATCTGTCTCTAACTAGACTTAGCACTTTCTACAATGAGATAATGCTCTTCTGAAAAGTATAAATACCAGGTACTGAAGTCCTTAGGGCTATGTTTCAGAGCAATACCAGCTACCAAGTCAGATATCCACAATTCTAAAGGAACTAATGATGAATCATTTGGCCCATGTAAGTTATAGAGCGGTCAAACGTTTGTTCAAAGCCACATTATCAATATAGCTTATGCCAATTATAACTGGATATACATTAAGTTGTATACTTTAAGCTTGGTTAATGTTGATATATGATGTTTCTATTTAAGGCACATTAAAACAACACGACAGGTTGTGCTATATTATTTTTTTGTTGTGGGATACTACCATGTACACTTAAAAGTTCCTTAGCAGCATCTCTGGTCTCAGCTACCAGATGTCAGAAACACTCCTTTAGCTATAACAACTAAAAGTGAACACTGGCAAATGTCACCTGAGGATGGAACTAGAATGACTGCCATTCCAGTAATTCCAGGTAAAAGCAAAGAACTACAGGGCGACAAACATTAATCTCTTGCTCTTACTTCTAACAGAACTATTATATATCCCATAAAAGATTCTGATTTAATATAGAAACAGAGCCTTGGTTAACCTTAGGTGATATCTACCAATATGCTACAAAAACAAGGCTCAGAACTAAAGGGGAATCCTGATAAAATACAAACTTTACTATCTGGTTTAACAACAAAAAGGATGACATACAATTCCACAAAATAAAAATTTAAATTTGTTTAAATAAAACCAAGAGTAAACCTTTCTTCAATTTTTTCCCCCTTATCTATGGTTGAGGGGAAAGGGAGACCAGGAATTGGTAGTAGAAACAAGTCATGTCCTTAACTTATATAATCATGACCCAGCACCATTCTACTCTGCACGCTGTTTTTCTACATTATTCTTCTTCTCATTTGTATTCAATGAGAAAAATGTCAAGTAATTGTGTAATAGATTTTGAGGTTAAATGTTATAAGCTTAAGCAGTCAAGACATATATTTAAAGCTATGGCTAGAATTCTTAGATCTTATGAATATAATGTATCCATAAAAACACATTCCTAAATTTTCTAATATAAAAAATACTCATATTGCCACATTTCTACAATAAGTAAGAAAATCCAACCTGGAAAGAACAAGGTGCTCTAGACACACTGTCATTTGATTCATCCAAACATGTGCATTCTACAATGTGCACAGGATTACTCCAGGTGTGCATCTACCTGTACACCTTGTGCTTGTGTTAAGAGAGGCACAGCAGCAAAAGTCCTTGCCCTTGTAGAGCTTACATTCTAGCAGAGAAAAGACTCCATTAATAAATACATAATTTCAGATATGGAAATGTACAAGTAACAAATTTTTAAAAAACAATATAGGAGAGGCAGTGATTTGGAAGAGTAAAATCAAGCCATAATTTGGATAGAATAATCAGAAAAATTCCCTTCAACTTTCAAGAAACACCATATGATGAGGAGTAAATGGCCCTCTGCTCCCTCTGATACAGTATGAATGACCACAAACCATGAGTTTGACTTTTTTTTTTCTTAAGGAAGATGTGGCTAAATCAGAAAGCAAATAGATGACAGGGTAAACGTTCCTTAGCAATCAAGGAAATGCAAACTTGAGACTCTTATCTCACTCTAATCAAAATGGCTACCTTAAAAAAAAAGTAACAAATGCAACAAATGCAGGCAAGGATATGAGGAAATGAAGGCTTATTCAATTCCAGTACAACCATGTATATCTATATACACATAGATATACATATACAGTATACATACTGTACATCAGGATAGAGGCGCCTATGATAAAAATCAGTATAGAAGTTCCTCAAAAAGACAAACAAAAACTAAAGTGACCACATGATCCAAAGATACTTAAGTATACTGGATCATTCCTACACAACAGCCAGTAAATGATACCAGCTTACATGTCCATCAATGGATAAAGTTTGGTACATAGCTGGGTATGACGGTACCCATCTTTAATCTGAGCACTTGGGAGACAGAGGCTCACAGAGGCACATAGATCTCTCTGAGTTCAGGACTAGTGAGGAGAGCCAGGGTAACACAGAAAAACCCTATCTTGAACAGAAAAACAGGTTATTATCCAAAGAAAGAGAGCCAGTCACAGAGAAGAGTGGGCACAGAAAAGGACAGTGGAGAGAGGAACAAACAACAAAATGTAATGACATATTTGATGAAGATGGCATAATGAAACCCATTCCTTTGTATTTAACTTTTTAAAAAGACTATACTTTCAGGCTCATGTCTACAGCTGATTGCTAAAGAAGTTTCTCCAACTGTGTGGAGCACCCGAAATCACGAGAAAGAAACAGAGTATTCTCTCTCAAGCATGAAGACAGCTCTAGGTGTTGCTACACTCCCCCACCTCCCCAGCCCTGCTACTTTACAGAGGAACTGTGTTCAATTGTTAGTACCCATATGGACGTTCATAACCTTAGGATCCAATGGCTACTACAGGGCACTAGGAATGCATGTGCTGGAAGTTAAAATGTCCCATGCACATAAAGCAAAACAAACTTTTAAAAAAAAAACCAAAAAGCCAAAGACTGGGGCTATTGCTCAGTGACAGACAGCTTGCCTAGCATTCACACAGCACTGGATTTGATGTCCAGCACTGCAGGCAAGCAAAAACAAAAAAGGATGTGTGCTATCTAAGTAATTAATAAAATCTAACACATCATATAAACCGGGAGATGGTAGCGCACACCTTTAATCCCAACACTTAGGAGGGAGAGGCAGGTGGATCTCTGTGAGTTTGAGGCCAGCCTGGACTACAAGAGATAGTTCTAGGACAGGCTCCAAAGCTATAGAGAAACTGTCATGAAAAAAATGAGAGAGAGAGAGAGAGAGAGAGAGAGAGAGAGAGAGAGAGAGAATATGAGAATAGAGAGAGAGAATATGAGAATATATAATAGAGGGTTGGGAGATAGCCAATGAAGAGCACTAGCTGCTCTTCCAAAGAACCAGGGTTCAAGTCCCAGCACCCACATCACATGGCAGTTCACAATTGTCGATAACTTCAGTCCCAGGGAATGCAGCATCCTAGTCTGTGTTCTAAGATCATCAGGTACACACATGGTGCTCAGACATACATGCAGACAAAACAACAATACACATAAAAATAAATTTAACAAAGGAATATAAAGGTGCTTTGGTGGTTGGGTCATACCACTGAAAAAATTATACATTAAAATTGTTGGATAGGCTAGGAACATATTCCAAGCAATATAAAAAGTAAAGAAAGTCCCAAAAGAAAGTCAGCTATATTCTGCCCAAAATATGCCATATATAAAGTGAACAAAAAGACAAACTAGATGTAGAAAGATATCTATAGTGCATTTAATAGTACAGGGTTAGTACCAAAAATATGGAAAGAAAAAATAAAAAAGGAAAGGAGACCCTTAAAATTTAGAAAGGTTATTCACAGAGGAACATTAACTATTCAATGAACATTTTAAATGTTTAATCTGACCAGAAATCTACAAACATGTGTTTAGATAAAGCCTTGCCATTCTTCATGCAGTCAAAATAGTCTTATATTGCCAAGGGGATAAAAATGAAAATCAGCATGGTTTTCATGGTCTATTGGCTCCTAATGGTATAAACCGTAGGCCAGCTGTTTGAAGAGCAATCTGGCTCTAACCTTTTCATTGAAAATGGAATCATCTGAAGGTCTGGCAATTCCTCTTCAGATATGTTTACTAAAGAAATCCGTATACAAGGCAGTATGCACCCACCTCCCCAATTTGCTGCTACCTACTCTACTGCTATAAAAAACAGACAAGATGGCCGGGCGGTGGTGATGCACGCCTTTAATCCCAGCACTTGGGAGGCAGAGGCAGGCGATCTCTGTGAGTTCGAGACCAGCCTGGTCTACAGAGCTAGTTCCAGGACAGGCTCCAAAACCACAGAGAAACCCTGTCTCGAAAAACCAAAAAAAAAAAAAAAAAAAAAAAAAAAAAAAAAAAAAAAAAAACAGACAAGATGATGTCTATCTAAAAGAGAGGAGACAAACTACAGCATATCCACAAATAACACACGATCACAAAGCAATGATACGAATAAACTAAACCATAAGGCATGCATAGACACAGGAAGTGCCAAGCTCAGGAGAGTGGAAGGAGTAACAGGAGAGCAGATGAATTAGTCACAGGCAAAATCCTTTAGCTGGGTGAGACACTGAAGCTTTTACACATTACTTTCTCCAGATATTTGTGGCTAAACGATTTCATAATAGAGAGCTTCCTTCAGAGATAAACATACTAAAGAAATTATTCAAATTTAGTACTCGAAATGTCTATTTTAATAAATCTTAACCCTGTAAAATCGTAGAGTCACAGCATTAAGAAGTTACAACAGCTTTTACTCTTAACTTATAGTAGTGACTATTGAAAAGTATACATACTCTGTAACTGATGTTACACTTTCCTGTCCAAAAGGTCCAACTGGATCATCCTTGAAGTTATCATTTGGAAGCTGAGGTGGTAAAAACTCTACATCTTTTTTCTTTGGGACTTTGTAATACTTCCAGGCTACATTAGCTTCATCTTCTTCCAAGTTTACTGCTGTACCAACATACACAGTAGGTTCTACTGCTTCCTGAAATGGAGGTGGAAAAGACTGGGACAAACTGTCTATTCTATCTTCCATTGGTTTGGTAGGAACCAAGGGATCCGGTGTTGGCATTTGATAAAAATGTTGACTCTGGGGAGTTGAAGGTGTTTTAGTCACTCCTTCATCAACCACATCACATGGATGAGGACTAAGTGGGGGAGGCTGAGGAGAATTTGCCAGTTCAGTCCCATGCATCTGCGGGGTCTTTGCTATGTCATTAGTACGGATGTTTGAGAATCTCACTTGACTGTCCGCAGCAGAGACCACAAGTCTTTGGCTGGCTGAGTCTGTGTCCATGCCAATAGCATCACTAATAGATACACGATGGTGAAAAGGAGTCAAGGGGCGTTTTTGTGGCTTTTCACTCTTTTCTTGCTTCTCATTGGTCTTGTGCTTAGGAAGTACTTGTTGTTGCTGCCCTAAAGATGGTGCCTGTCCTTGTTGCCCAGTATTTCTTGTTTTGAGACTTCTATGCCTGAAAAGTTAAAAGATAGGTTTAGTTATTTACTTAAAAGTACAACTATTATACAAAGTATGCAAAGATTGTGAAATACTTGAGATCATGTTTTTCATACACAATTCTAATAGAATGATTTGAATTTAAGAAACTTGTTCAGTGATCTAACGCATAAAAACATACAGAACATAAAAGCTAATTTGCCGGACTGGAGAAATGACATGGTAGTTAAGAGCACTGACTCTTGCAGAAGCCTCGGGTTCAATTCACAACACCTACATGGTGGCTCACAACCAGTTCCAAGGAACCCAATGCTTTTTTCCTAGCCTCCACTGACACCAGGCACATACATATGAGACACATCCGTATATGTAATCAAAGCACTCGTGTACATAAAATACAACTTCTAAAAATTTTTTTAAGTCAACTCACTTATATTTACTTAATAGCTCTCTGATCAAATAACTAATTATTGGTCTATATCATTTTATTATCTTAGCATCTCAATAAACACAAAAATCTAGTTAAAATAAAAAGTATAAAGTTGCAATTTCTTCATTTGTAAATATATCTGGTATTTTAGAGTCAGTAACTGTTAAGAATGGCTTGCCCAAAACTTAGCCATTAACTATAATACAGCAGTAACTGATTAGACTAGAAAGGGCTAGAACTGACTTGACAGATGGATCTACTTATGTTCTCTCAAGATTTGGATACAGAAGGAAGGGATCACTAGATTAGGGGGAAAAAAAGAAATGCTTAAAATAACCTTTTCTTTACACACGTAGCAGTTCTGAACTGAAAACAGAGGACTCGGGTTCAAATCACAACAGCCATTGGTGGTTCCCAACCAGTTTAACTCCAGTTCCAAACAATCTAATGTCTTTTACTGATCTCTACCGGGACCAGGCACACATACAGTGCACAGGCAGAACACTCAGGCACATAAAAACCCATCTTTTAAAAAATTTTAAGTCCTGGACTTAAAATATCCCTTAAAATCTAGTAATTTTGTTGGATTTAATATCTCTTTCAAAATGAGGCTTCCAATTTCACAATGCTGACATACACTATTTTTTTATTCTATTTCTTTTTACACTAAGAAATTATCTCGCAAGGCAATTGAGTATAGAATCTTAAATTCAATATTCATGAAGTTTTAATTCTGGGGACCCTATTTGTTAGTTAAATCAGAGATACCCAGAAAGAACAAAACAGCAGTGGCACAGGTCTCTGAGAGCCTGCCCACCTCAGTCAACCCTGCAGATCCACACATGCTGCCTTCATCTCCACACGTGCACTGCTGCATGTGCATGCCCAACCCAATACACAAATGTAACAAATCATAATCCTAAAAAACTGACAAGCATTTTTTTCAAAGAAATTTCTTCTTTGTTCCCCTTGATTTTTTTGAGACAGGGTTTCTCTGCGTATCTTTGGCTGTCCTGGAACTCTCTAGTCCAGGCTGGCCTTGAACTCACAGAGATCCACCTGCCTCTGCCTCCCAAGTGCTGAGATTAAAGGCATGAGCCACCATGGCCGGCTCAAAGAAATTTCTGATGAAGGAACATTCTGCAACATTCATTCCTACAGAGTCTGGGACATCACAGGAAAAAACATGACCTTTAACCAAAGGATAGAAAGAAACCAAATCCCCATTACCCAAACAAATGTCAAAATCAAAAACAGTATATGAAAATCATACAGCAATATTCTTCATTAACAGGAGCAAATTAACAAATTAGCAACAATTCAACTCAGCAAAGTTTAAAACAATACAACCAAATGGAGTTTATACTAGCTAAAATTTTAGGTATGAGATTTAAAAAGAAATAAATCTACAGTATTCATTAAATTAAGAGAGTAAGTGAGAAAACAAAAGAACAATACTAACTCCAATCATTACTTCTAATACTTAACTAAAACTGTATCTAGTACAGGGGAAGAAAAGAAATCAAAGATCTCAAAAGAAGAAAACTATCTTTATTTGCAATTTATAGTTAGGAACTTCAGTGCAAAGGTCAAAGTATCAATTTGTAGTCAAACTTAAACTGTGGGGAAAGATGAGGGCTCTCTCTCTATGCAATCCTGGCTGTCCTGAAACTGTCTATAAGCTAGCAAGATAGCCTCTACCTTCTGAGTACTGGGACTAAAAGCATGGGCCACTCCAACTGGCTACACTTAAACATTCTTAGAAGACAGATAACCAGACCTTGTGTCTCTTCTGGTGTGATATATTATAAAGCAATTTTCTATGAAACACTCATGCTAAAAATGCTGAATATAATTAAAGCTCTAAAGTAAGTTTCTACTACAATGATAAAAATGTCCTGTATATGGCTCTTAAGAATTTGACCAAGATGCTAGAGAGAGGGCTCAGCAGTTAAAAATACTGGTGACTTCTAGAGGACGGGGTTCAATTCCTAGCACCTACATGGCAGCTCACAGTTGTATGTTACTCCAGTTCCAGGGTTTCTGACACCCTCACCTGGACATACATGAACATAAAATAAAAATAAATTTTAAAAAAGTTGAAATCTGCCGGGCGGTGGTGGCGCACACCTTTAATCCCAGCACTCGGGAGGCAGAGGCAGGCGGATCTCTGTGAGTTCGAAGCCAGCCTGGTCTACAAGAGCTAGTTCCAGGACAGGAACCAAAAAGCTATGGAGAAACCCTGTCTCGAAAATCAAAAAAAAAAAAAAAAAAAAAAAAAAAAAGTTAAAATCTGTAATATTACATTGCTTTCTTAAGTAGCAATTTGGTAATAAACACTTCACTAGACTACAGCCCAGTAACAAGTACACTAATCCACCTGGACCAATACAAAAACTCAATCAAAACAATTTTATCCCCCACTAAAACAAATAATTCTGAAGATAGTTTTCAGATGAATGCATGCACAAGAAAAATGTAAAAATATGAATGCCTTAAATTTATGAATATGAAACTGAGTAAACTTGATACTCATTTTCACGTCTCAAGAGTTTAAAAAGTTCTTTTGCTCACACCTAGTCTTCTTTCTGCCTAGCTTTCACTCTTAAATTGAAAAAAAGACGTGAATATTTTTTTGTAAGGAAATTACTGCATCACTTCCAGGGTATGGGCTTTAGCAAGAGGTTTGCTCACTCATGCGTTCTGAGTCTATGAAAGCTCTTGTCACAGACTAAATATTGAAAAAAAAATATGTAACAATCTATCACCACAAGAAACACAAAGCAAAAAGTTCTAGAAGTAACTATGTCTATCTAATCTAGAAAAAATTATGGTACCACCATTCAGTAGAATATTTAATAATAATTAAGTTTTTGCCGGGCGGTGGTGGCGCACGCCTTTAATCCCAGCACTTGGGAGGCAGAGGCAGGTGGATCTCTGTGAGTTCGAGACCAGCCTGGTCTACAAGAGCTAGTTCCAGGACAGGCTCCAAAACCACAGAGAAACCCTGTCTCGAAAAAAACCAAAAAAAAAAAAAAAAAAAAAAAAAAAAGAAAAAAATAATTAAGTTTTTAAAGCAATGAGGTAGACCTACAAATAGCTAATACATGAACATTTGATGTCAAAAAAGAAAAGGAAATAAAGCAGTCAAAAGATCAAATACTATGTATGCTTTGGGAAAAAACTACATATACCCAGAATTACAGAAAAATAAATGGAAAAGCCACATTTCTTAATTCAATATACCAATATCTCTGTAAATGTTGGAAGAATTGCCTTAAAATATGAAAGAAAGTAACTTTCTAAAAGCAAACTTTTGGATTAAGGCCAAGAATTTATTTTTATTTTTTATTTATTTTTTATTTTTTTTATTTTTTTATTTTTTTGGTTTTTCGAGACAGGGTTTCTCTGTAGCTTTGGAGCCAAGGCCAAGAATTTAAATGCTAACAATATGTATTTCTTAGTGTATTCTCCTAAAATCACTTTACATAATGTAATTGAAATTCATTGTGTCAAGAGGACTAAAAACAAAAGTGCATGTTAGAAACAAACAAACAGATTTGCCTAATAAAAATCTTAACATAGGGTCAAAAAAAAAACCTTCTCTAAGGGACTAGACAGTAAGCACTGCATAGTCACAGACAGCACAACATTTCAGACAATGATGGACCACATATCCATCAGTGGTCCCACAATATACACTGCTTAATGACAGTACAGCTGCCTTGGGTTCTGCTTTAAGATCTTCAAAATAAAATAGCCTAAGGATCTGGAATTTCCCAAAATATATGCCTACATAAAGTGATACATGATCATTCGATTCTGCTACTGCCGAGTGAAAGCACCACAGACAATATAAAAATGAGATGTGGTTGTGTTCCAATCAATTTTTATTTATATATTTACACTAAAATTTGATTTTCATATAACTTTCATGTATCACAAGATATTCTTCTTTAATTTTTCAAACTCTATAAAATGTAAAAAACCAGGGAGCTAGAGCAATAACTCAGTGGGTAAGAGCATGTGTTGCTCTTACAGAAGATCTGAGATTAATATCCAGCACAAACATAGCAGCTCATACCTGGAGATCCTACATCCCCTTCAGACCTTCAGAGGACTGCATACACACTGTTCTCATACATACAGACAAAATACCCAGACATATATTAACAAAATACTTAAAATGTTTTTAACATAAATATCATTTCCAACTCATAGGCCATACAACAAAACAGGGAGTGGACTACATTTAACAAACTGAATTTAGGTTGCCAACCCCTGTACTTAAATTATGTTCAGGAGCATGTGTATTTAATAGTTCAATCTGTTAAATATTAATTAAAATGTCCTACTTAGTCTAAACTATCTAGAGAGGCAAATTTCAACAATGTTGCTTTTCAAAAAGTAGATGGTTCACACCAAAGAGTCTAAGTAGAAACATTAAATCTACATAAAAAACATACTTCAACACTGGAGAGTCTGTCAATATATTCAAGTAAACACGGTTAATATGCAAAAAGCAAAAGCAAAATGAAAAATAACTCTGGCCATAACTTGCAGGGACTCCATTCCTTCTTCATGGGAAAACAGAGGTAGGTACATATTCAATCACAAATCAAGGTTACAGATGTCAAGCATCTGTAAAAGCATCTACCTTTAATCTGCAGAAAGTAATAAACTTGACAAAAATGTCATAAAGCTTAATAAACAAATCTCAACAAAAGCCCTCAATATATAAAATGAATCCAACTTTACTCAATGAACCCCAAGCTAATCCATTCTGCTACAAATCTTTCAACAATGCAACTCACTAGAAAGCTGGTATTTTGATCATGCCTCCTGTAAAATCATTACTTCATTATCTTATTTCAGTAACTCGCCAACAGTTACCAAGGATAAAAACTTGCTATACAAAACTCAACACTGTATATTTTAAAAATTATGAAAACCATCTCTGCTATAAACACACCTGGGAAAATTTCTCAGGCATATTACAATTAAGAAATGTGTTCCTCCAGAGATGTGTGAACCAAGTATGGCGATGCATGACTGTAATTCGAGCATTTAGAATGCTGAGGCAAGACAATCTCAAATTCAAAGCCAGCCTGGGAAGCACCGTTAGAGAACCTCGAAACAAACGCCAAAAGTGTGCCTATAGCTGCTATCAAGGTTCAGAGAGATGGTTCAGCAGTAAAGCACACTGGTTGCTCTTCCAGAAGGCCTGGGTTCAATTCCCAGAACCCACATGGCAACTCACAACTGTCTATAACTTCAGTTCCAGGGAATCTGATACCTTCACACCATTGTACATAAAATAAATTTAAAAAAAAATTATCACCGGGCGGTGGTGGCACACGCCTTTAATCCCAGCACTCGGGAGGCAGAGACAGGCGAATCTCTGTGAGTTCGAGGCCAGCCTGGTCTACAAGAGCTAGTTCCAGGACAGGAACCAAAAGCTACAGAGAAACCCTGTCTCGAAAAATCCCCAAAAAAATTAAATAAATAAACAAAAATAAAAAAATTATCATCTATCTTTTCTCACACCTCTTTTTTGGGGAAAAAAAATCCTAACATACCATATTTCCAAAGATACCTCAAACAAAGCATTAGCATCTTAACTATAATATATACATAAATGTAAGCATCACCAACTGGAAATAAACTTACCTCAAACAACTGCAGGTTGTTCTTTGTGTGGCTTCAACAAAGTCCCAGCATGCTATTTTATCAGCTGACTCTTCTTCACATAGGCCACTGGATGTAGCAGAATACTTCCTCCTAAAGTAAATTATAAATTCCTTAGAATATATAAAATTTCTATTAGAGTTTAATATTTATATTTTTGCCTTTTGTGTTCTTGGTTTTTTTGGAAACAAGGGTTCTCTGTGTAGTTTTTTGGAGTCTGTTCAGGAACTCACTCTTGTGAACAGACAGGCCTCAAATTCACAGAGATCTGCCTGCCTCTGCCTCCCAAATGCTGGGATCAAAGGTGTGTGCCACTACTGCCCAGCTCTAATCTTCAATTTTTTTAAATTAATTTTTCACAATTTTATTTCATACTTATACTTAACCAACAGGCAAGTTTTAAATCTCAAAATAAAAGATACAACTGGACATGGTGGCACAGGCCTCTAATCTCAGCACTTGGGAGGCAAAGGCAGCTGGAGCTCTGTGAATTTGAGACCTGCCTGGTCTACAAACCAAGTTCCAGACTAGTCAAGGATACACAGTGAGATCTTGACCAAAAACAATAAACAAATAAATAAATAAAATAAAGATACATACTTGTTCTGTAATCTGTTCATGCTGCATTCTTGCCAGACTCTATCTACTACGTGATTTGCTAATTTTCTGGGTATTTTCCCTCCATGATGGCTAGTACTGTCAGTGTTGAAGCCATCAGATACTGAAGAAAGTTTGACCCACTTCTGGGCAGACTGAGGATCAACTGGAAACAAACAAAGAAGAAGAGGCTATAGAAAGGTGAAAACATTGAAAAGTAACGTGGGAATTTTTATTAATTTGTTGTATGGTTTGCTCTTTCTCTATTTCGTAATAAGTCTAGTGACATTCTGGGGTCAAAAAATTTTATTTAAATGCAAAAGAGTAAAAATTTTGAGTACGGGATATAAACTGGATGGTAGAATGCCAATGTTGACTTGAAGGATTAAGAGGTTCCAGGTTCAGCTCAGCAGTAGAATACCACCTTATAATGAAGGTCCTGGGTTTAATTCCCAGCAACACAAACAATCACACACACACAAAATGTGTGTGCATATGTGTGTGCACACTCACACGTGTTATATATGTGTATGAGTTATCTTAATTTTGAAAGTGCAATGAATATGTAGGAATAAGAAATTAATTTGCCAGTCGGTGGTGACACACGTTTTTAATCCCAGCACTCAGGAGGCAGAGACAGGCGGATCTCTGTAAGTTCGAGGCTAGCTTGGCCTGCAGAGCGAGTTCCAGGACAGATTCAAAAAATTAAGTCTACAACTTTCTTAAGAGGGTCAGAAAAAAGACCAATTTATAATCAATGTATACATACACAGAGGGTAAAAGCAAAAGTTTTAAGTGTGAATTTAGATGAATTATGTTCTTTGCATTATGCTTGCAATTTTCCAGTAAGCTTTAAACAATTTCAAGATAAAAACTGTGTAAGTCAGATGTACTCAAATGAATAAATTTGTAACCAGAGCTGATAAGGCAGTTAGTATAATACCTGCTTGAACTTCCTCAGGAGATGTGGGTGGGGTAAGAGTAACTGAAGACATAGCAGGATCTCTTGTGGAAGCAGGCACTTGATGGATACCCAAGCAAGAAGCTGAACAGTGAGAGGATCCCACAGAGCTAGGAGTAGGAATGTCTGATTGAGGGACTAAAACAAAGCAAGCTGGGTAGATCATTCGGACACCCGCTAAGAACAGAAAGGACAAAACAAAATCAGCTGCCAATTTCTCAGTAACGGAATTATTTTCACTGAAAAGCACTGTAGTAAAAGACAAGCCTAATAAGATAGCATCACATTTATATAAATAAAGATATATCTTACCAATGTGTTTGAGTGTATGGAGGGTAGAGAATAAACTCAGACATCAGTCTTCACTTTTCACCTAGTCTGAGACAAGGTCTCAGGGCTGCTGTCTAACTAGCCTGTGAGCTTCCAGGTCTACTCCTATCAAAACTTTCCATCTTACCATAGGAGGGCTGGGATTACAGGAAAGCACAATACTGTACTTCATGGAGGTTTTGGAATCAAAACTCATATCCTTAGACTTGTACAGCAAGTACTTTAAGCCAATAAATCATAGATTTTTCTATCTATAAATACATTTTTTAATATTTTTATACAGCTGACCAGTGTGCATTATATTATAAATTTTAATTTATAAAATTAATGAAGGCAATCAGGAAACTTAGATCATAGATCATTTTGCTTTCTTGTCTATTTTAAAAGTCTAATAAACATTTGTATTCTATTTCTGCCATAACTATTCCAAAAACAATGTATTTACTGAAATGGAGTAATGAGAATAGCTTCAATTTTTTTAAAAAGCCAGACATGTATCTGTATTCCTAGGATTCAGGAGGTTGAGCAGGAGAGTCTTGAGTCCAGGACCAGCCTGGGTTACAAGAAAGAGTCTCAAATTCAACATACATAAATACACACATACATACACACACACATAAATAAATCCAGACCTCCCATGTGTTAATCCTTACATGTGATATTACTATTAGAGTCCATTAACTACAGTAAAAACTAGTCCCTATTAGCTGCTCACGCCTACCGTGTTTTTATACACCATCAGGCTTAACTATATGCTGCATCTTAAGAGAGTTAAATATGCTAGGAGAGATTGGTTCGGTATTCTTTCACATTTTATTTCTGCTATGTGATTAATATGATCAGAAACAGATCCCCTTGCTAACCTGTATCCTTGAATGTTTAGACATAGAGACTAAAGCTAATCTGGAAAGAACTGATTTGGGTAGAACATAACAAAACCAGAAAGTACTTACGGATATTTTCTGTTACTGAAGGAGAAAGTTTTACTAATATTCAAGCACTATACATAATACAGGCTGTCATCTTTCCAGCCTCCAAATATTAATGCCTTTACTCTTGCCCCCTTCTTGAGCATGTAGACAACAGAGTATGTTCCTCTATCACTATAACTCTGGCTTTACCATGTAACTAGCCTTGTCCAATTATATGTGAGCAAACACATCCCAGCAGAAGCTTTAAATACATTTATATGGTTAGGCTTGGTCCCTATTATTCCTTTATTTTCATAAGAACATGGTGTCCCAGATACTGGGTATTCTTAAACCTAGATCATACAATGAGAAGACACATAAAGCCATCACAGCCAAGCTGTAGCCCTTATATAATGTTCAAGAAATAAAATGTTTGGTGTTGGACGCCAATGGGGTTGTCTGTTATTAAACAAAATCTAACTAAAACATGCAAGATTTATTATTCTCCTTTAGACTAATATCAGAATCCATACCAACAAGAACTTCTACTGCAGCCAAAGAATCATCTTCCCAATCCATATCTTCCTGCTTCTCTTCAGACATCTCCTTCAAACCACATGAAATAGGATAGAACTGTTTCCATTCACCAATTAATTTTTTTGTAGCTGAATCAGACATCTTGAATGCCTGTCCCGTGAGAGTGCCATTTAGTCCAAACGGACTTAAGATAACTAGAAACCAAAGCAGATTTCAAGTAAGTAAAGACTGTTACAGCCAATAAAAACCATAATAAACAGTGTTGCAATGATGTAAGTCAAAAAGGATACATAAAGGAAATCCACTGTGATTACACCAAGAAAGTCAATTTGTTACTTTATTATTTTCAATATAAAAACAATGCTAAGATTTTGAAAATTGTTTAAAATATGCCTCCCCCAAATCAGAAAACAATACATTTCAAAATGAACTGGAAATATGTGTGTATCATACACTTTATTCTGACTCTCATTAACAAAACGGGGGCAACCTGAATAAAATGTGGATAAATAAGTCTAAATATTTATGAAGTACTGCCACAAAAATTTAGAAAAACCCACACACTACATTTAAAATAGTAGATACTTCCAGGACTTAAAAAGCAATTAGCAACGTTATAAAATAACTTCACTTGAGTTCAACAATTCATGGTATAAATGAAATCAAAAGTTCCCCTGGGTGGCTATGCTAAACATGGCTTATGCAACACAACCTTGAGATGATTAACACACAGATAATATAAGATGCTATTAACAGAAAACACAGAAATGTTAATATTCCCATTCATAAAATTTTTAATTTCACTAATGATATGTATTTTGTTGTCTTACTACTGTAATTGCTAGCATCAAAGTTTTAATTTCCAATACTGAAATGAGAATAATCTACCTTGAAATGGGCTATTAGACTGTTGAGCAAGGGTGACATGCTCTTCACTGAGAAGGTATACAGGTTGATGTTGGTTAATTTCCACACTGGTACAAACATTGCTGTCTCCATGCAAGAAAAAGGTGAAAGAGCAGGACAAGTGTTCACTAATAAAGAAGGAAAAGTTATATTTTAGTGATGATTAATAGCAAAAAATTAAAATAACTTCCTTTGCATTTGATGTTTTAATTATTTTGAGACAGAAATTCACATATTTCAGGCTAGCCTCAAATTCACTATGTAGTCAAGGATGACTCTAAACGTCTGATCATCCTAACTTGACCTCCTGGGTGCTGAAAGTACAAGCATGTGCCACCATGCCTTATTTATAGGAACCTGGATCCTGGGAACATACAGTCTCATGCATAATAGCCAAGCACTCTACTAAATGAGCTACATTCCCAACTCAACATGCTTTGCTTTATTAAGAAGCTATACTACAAAAACGCATACTTTAGCTCAGAAATCTTTATCATCTGTAGGGGGGAAAATTATGGATATGAACAAAGATAAAAAGTGTTCTTCGCAACACTGTTTATAATGCAAATAGCTTTAGGAAACCAGTTAAGATAAGTTAAGTACACCACATATCCAATTATTAAATGACCACAGAAAGGAAGTTTAATGCAAAATAAACTACCAATACAATCCCAAAATTTTTTAAAAGAAAAAGTTGGGGAACACATGCACACACACTCCCAGACACACGCATACACAGACACACACACAAAACAACTCTTCATGAAACTACTAAAAGAGAGCAAGTGTTATTCCTTCATTCAAGAAGGGACTTTTATGCTAAGCACCATGGCACTGTACCAGGCCATGAACTTAGTTAAATGCTGTAAAGATAGAATGTTACAAGAATGCTTTAACACTCTGTACTGAAGATGAAATTTTAATTCCTGAAGAGAGACAGAACTTGGATCTCATTGCCAAGATTGTTCTGAGCATCCCATAGTGACAGCCATCAACCTACCTTCTTCACTTCTCCCATTTCAACACTTCTGGATCCGACGGTCTCAGATGTCTCGTCTCTCACACACTGGCTTCCCCAGTGATTCTTAAACAGACCTGCCTTTGTACCTTCAGTTTTTGGTTTTTTTTTTTCTCAAACCCTCTGAAGCCACCTTCTTAGAAGAAATTATTTGAGTAAAGTCTCAAAGTAGGCATTTCACTAATTAATCTATACTGTTTCCAAATCCTCTTTCCTGGGGGTGAGAGGGTGTTTTTGCTAAAGGAAGAATCACCATCATGTAAATACATTTTATAGTTTTACTTATTTCTCACAGTTGGCCCAGAATGCAACCTCTAGTGAAAGAATTTGTCTTTGCTCTCTATGGCATCAGCAGTAAGTCTCTGACACAAAGTGATACGGCACATTGATACACACTACATACTGTAGGATAAAATCGATAACTGAACTTTTTGATGACTAACCATCAAGTCTATTTTTAAATTTATTCTCTGTATAATGCTCTAAACCACAAATTCAAAACTATCTTAAATTTCTCTTTGTTTCATCATTACCTGCTTTTACCAATTCCTGATTTCTAACTCTCAATAATATTTGTGATTTATAGATCCACATGTCTTTTAGGGGTGTTTTTATTATCAAGTAATAAAATACTTTTTTGTTCATTATAATGTTTTACTATGTATCCCAGAGTCACCTAGAATTTGCAATGTAACCAAGAACAGCTCAAATTCTGAAACATTTTGCCTTCCTTGGCCTCCTTGCAGGAGTGCACCCACCACATTCAAGTCTAAGTCTTTTAAGGTCTGAGAAGAATCTCCTACATTGCCTCCTTGCCTCACACTGCTAAATGGGATCTTTCTAAAAATTAATTATGATCATATAACTGGAAAGCTTAAAATCATTCACCAGTTCCCCAAAATGTTCGGGGCTAATTTTCAAAAGCATTAACATAGCACTTTAGGCCCTTTAGAATCTGATTTTTGCCAAACTGTGTAAACCATGAAATTTAACCCACCAAAACTGCTTTTATCTGCAACATACTTGTCTCCACATCCTAATTTCTCAAAATTCCTTTAGTTCCCAGCCAATTTATACATACCTTAAAAAGTATTTTAACTTTAATATCAGTGGAAGATTTAATTATTGGCCCCAACTCATCATCCACTTTCCTTTATAAAAACTGTTACTTGGTAACTCTACAGTAACATTGTGTGTGTGGATACATGTGTGTACAAGTTAGTACATGTGCACTAAGTGTGCAGGCAAGTCAAAGTTAGGTGTTGCTTCAACTGCTCTCTACCTTACTTTTGAGACAGGGTCTCTCACCGACCCTATAGTTCAGAATTTGGTGAGAGTGGCTGGCCAGCAAGCTCCAGCAATGTTCCTGTCTCTGTCTCTACAGCACCAGGATTGCAGGCACACATTGTCAGAGCTGGCTTTTTTTTAAGACTTTATTTATTATGTATACAACATTCTGCCTCCATGTATGCCGGCATGCCAGAAGAGGGCGCCAGATCTCATTACAGATGGTTATAAGCCACCATGTTGCTGGGAATTGAACTCAGGACCTCTGAAGAGCAGCCAGTGCTCTTAACCATTGAGCAATCTCTCCAGTCCCTGAGCTGGCTTTTTATGAGGTGCAGCAAGCTCTTTTGATGACTTGAGTCATCTTCACAATCCACTGAATAGCAAATATTCAATGTATATAGTAAACACTTCCAAAAAATACTTGCAAGGATAAGCAGTAACTTAAAATAGACATAGGTTCTTTAACTTAAAAAAAAAAAAAGACAGGTTTGGAGACCTGAATTACATATCTTTACCTATTGTTCCTCTAAACAGTAACATTCTCTGAAATACTGCTTTCTACTGTGTTCACTTCTAAAAAGGAATATTAAATTAGGAAACAAAATACTTTTCACAGTCAGCCTCAGCAAACTTAGTGATACCATATTTCAAAATAAACTAAAGGGGCATTAAGTGTGCAATCCAGTGCTAAAATAGAAAGTAACATGGGCCAAGTGTCCGTCCTCAGGACAAAACAACAAGAAAAAAAGCATGAAAACCACTCGCAAATTCCTCAACAACTTATATTCATTAAGAATTTTGCTATTTAACCCTTTTATAGTTACATTTTATTTAGTTTATGTGTGGTATGTGCACATGCATACGTGCTTGTCAGGGTCAAAGGACAACTGGGAGCCATCAGTTCTCTTCTTCCACATCAGCCTCTAAGATCAAACTCAAGTTATCAGACTTGGTACAAAGTGCCTTTACCTGTTTACATCTCTCTGGCCCCATTTAAGTTAGAAAACTTGGCTTTCTAGTACAAAGTAATAAGTTAGCCTCCAATGAATCTCTGTGAAAAACTAATACTGTCTATCTGCAATACCCTGTTTACCAGCAATCTATAGCAAGGAAAACCATCCCTCCCACACTGCTAGCAAATGACCTCAATGTACATTGATCATACTGTAATACAGAATGATTTATAAACTAAGTTTGTGTATAATGTTGGGGGAAAATGCTCTAAAATAGGATTCATACTTTTAAGATTCTTATATTGAAACCAATATTCTAGTCACAGAACACTAAAGGACAAAGAATTTTAGAATACCACTTACACACTACTCAGAAGGCCTCTTTCAGAGAGAAATGTTATCTTTTCTAGTACCATCCTATGAAGTGCCTACGGTTAGCACAAAGGAAAATGAACATATGTTTATAACTACAATGACAAGCCAAGGAACTTACATTGTTAGTTACTCTGAAGGAAAATAAAGACTACTGTTCGTTTTCTATTTACCAATATGGCAGAATTCAAAGATCAAATCACAATAATTTTGTTACAGAAATGTTCAGTTATATATTGAAATTAAATAAAAGGGTTCTGTTTGTTTTCCATATTTTTCTGTGTGTGGACTTTGAGCATGCCATAGTACGCTTGTAGAGGTCAGAGGTCAACTTGTGGGTGTTTTTTTTCTTTCTACCACGTAGATTCTGGGAATCAAACTTAGGTCACCATCAAGCTCGGTGGCCAAGTGCCTTCCTTTACCTGCCAAGGTAACTCACAGGTCTCTAAAAGATTATTTTCTAAGATGAGCCCCCAACACACACACACACACACACACACACACACACACCAAAAAAGGGGGGGAGCAGACAACGATGATTACTCAAGATCAAAGTTAGCTCCTCTAGAACTAGATGCAGTAAATGGCATATCTCTACAACCCCAATGCTTGGGAAAAGAAAACAGAGGAATAAAAAGGCACCATAAGTATACAGCAAGACGTTATCTTAGAAAAGCAAAGAATGAAACTTAGCTCTTTTATTACAAGTTTTTGAGCAGTCTCATTCTGTCTCTCAGACTAGCGCTGAACTAGTCATGTAGGCTGGCCTCAAAGTTGAGATCTTCTGCTTCCACTTTCAAAGTACCAAGATTACTGGCTAACAGGTATTTGCCACCATATCCAATTTGCTAGAATGGGTTTAATTAATATAAACACTCATGTAAGTGTGTTTGTGCATGTGTGTACATGCACGCGTGTCCACATTAGAGTATGTGCGTGCATGTGTGCGTGCGTGCGTGTGTGTGTACACTACTAGGAAATAACATATCTTTTTTTTTCACTTGTCTTAAGAAGTTACAGAAAAACAATCTTTTATTTTGCTGGTAGAGAATCTGAGGATCAAAGAGGGTTATACGACTAGGTTTTTTATTTGTTTTTATTTTTGAGACAGGGTCTCTCTAAGTAGCCCTGGCTGTCTGGAAACTCACTATGTAGACCAAGCTAGCTTTGAATTCATTGAGATCCGCCTGTCTCTTCTTAGTGCTGGCATGAGCCACTACACCAAGATATGGTCTATTTTAAATTCATAAAATTAGGGCTGGGGATGTAACTCAGTAGAGTAGCAGTAGTATAGCATATGAAACCCTGATCAATCTCCAAGACTGATCAAACGATCTTACTCCCCACAAATATGCATGTGCACACGATAAAATTAGTTAAAGGAAGTGCTGACTTAAAAAATAAATAAATAAGACAGTCATCCTATTAAAAGTAGGCAGAGTCTTGGGCTGGAGAGATGGCTCAGTGGTTAAGAGCATTGCCTGCTCTTCCAAAGGTCCTGAGTTCAATTCCCGGCAACCACATGGTGGCTCACAACCATCTGTAATGAGGTCTGGTGCCCTCTTCTGGCCTGCATACATACACACAGACAGAATATTGTATATATAATAAATATTTAAAAAAAAAATAGGCAGTCTGGTATTTTCCCAGAAAGAATATATAAGCAGCCAATAAAAAATCATGTTCACTAAAAGTAGTGATTAATAAAATACAAATCAGAAATAAACTAAGATACCACTTCACACCAACAAACATGATTATTAACAACCAGTAAATAACAAGCATTGTTAAGAATGCAATGAGACCGAAACTCTTATATTGCTGATGAAAATGTAAAACACTATAACCACAACGGAAAATAGCATGGCAATTTTCCAGATAATTAAACTTAAAATTGTCATATGACCCAACAATTTCACTTCTGAGTACGTAACCACAAGAATAAAAAGCATGGACCCAAGGAAATATTTGCACACCAGTGTTTATAACGAGTAGTCAAAAGGTGGAAATGACTCAGATGCCAGTCACTACGAGAACACACAAATACACTCTACCTACACCATGGATCATTATTTGTCTCTAAAAAAAAAATATCTCCCATACTACAACATGGATAAAATCTGAAAATATGCCAAATGAAATAAGTGAGACACAAAACAAATGTTATATAATTTCATTTATATGAGGTGCCTGGAACACTCACAGAAAACAAAAAAGTTGTTTGTCAGCGACCAAGGTGCGGGAGAAAAGGAGTTATTATTTTATTGGTAAATTTTCAGCCTAGGATGAATAAGTTCTAGACTGATAGTAATGACAGATGCAGCACAATGTCAATTTCCTTAATGCTGGGGAAATACTGAAAAACAGCAAAAATTACTAACTTTATTATGTGTTATAATATTTTAAACTTAGTTATCTTAATTCAGAGATGCTTGTATTCTATAAATTCAACAATTTCATTTTATTTTTCTAACTTTTTGTTTATTTAATTATAGTTTTTATTGTTGTTTGGTTGGTTGGTTGGTTTTGCTTTGCTTTGTTTTTTGAGGCAGAGTCTCACTCTGTAGGTCTCGCTGTCCTGGAATTCATGTAGACCAGGCTAGCCTCAAATTCACCTCTGCCTCCGAGAGCTAGGAAAAGCATGTGCTTCTATGCCCAACTAACAATTTTTAAATTTATACATTAAGGTTAGCTCATATCACAGGCTCAAGTTAAGACACCATACCAGTAAATGTCCATGTTTGTTTGTTTATTATTCATTCATTCACTCACTCATTTATTCATTTATTTATTGGATACAGCATCTCATGCAGCACTGGCTTGCCTCAAACCCACTACGTACTCAGCCATAAACTTCTGGTCCTCCTGCCTCCACCTCCTAAATGCAGGAGTGCTACAGATTGAACTTTGTGCTGTTAGGCAAACACTCTACCAACTACAGTCCCAACCCTACTATCAGTAATTTTTGGACATTCTCCAGATCATTTCCACACTTAGACAACTTTGCAAACCACATTAATCAGCAATATCAGACATCCTTAACAAATTTCCATGAACAAAGGAGCTATACTAAAATACCAAAGAATGTATCTCTTCATCTTCTATGTATTTCTACACACGTAGTGAACACAATACTAAACACATAGTAAAGAATCCTCCAGACAGATTCAATGCAATGCCCAGCAAAACCCCAGCAAAATTCTTCAAAGACCTCAAAAGAACGGTGCTCAACTTCATTTGGAAAAGCAAAAAACCCAGGATAGCCAAAACAATCCTGTACAATAAAGAAACTTCTGGAGGCATCACAATCCCTGACTTCAAACTCTACTACAGAGCTACAGTACTGAAAACAGCCTGGTATTGGCATAAGAACAGACAAGAGGACCAATGGAACCGAATAGAAGACCCAGATATCAAGCCACACATCTTCAAACACCTGATCTTTGATAAAGAAGCAAAAAATATCAAATGGAAAAAAGAAAGCATATTTCACAAATAGTGCTGGCATAACTGGATATCAACGTACAAGAATGAAAATAGACCCATATCTATCACCATGCACAAAACTCAAGTCCAAATGGATCAAAGACTTCAAAATAAAGCCAGCCACACTGAACCTTATAAAAGAGAAAGTGGGAAGGACACTTGGACGCATTGGCACAGGGAAACACTTGCTAAATATAACCCCAGCAGCACAGACAATGAGAGAAAGAATTAATAAATGGGACCTCCTAAAACTGAAAAGCTTCTGTAAAGCAAAGGACATGGTCAACAAGACAAAACGACAGCCTACAGAATGGGAAAAGATCTTCACTAACCCCACATCAGACAGAGGTCTGATCTCCAAAATATACAAAGAACTCAAGAATTGGACACCAAAAGATCACATAATCCAATAAAAAAATGGACCACAGACCTAAACAGAGAACTCTCAACAGAGGAATCTAAAATGGCTGAAAGTCACTTAAGGAAATGTTCAACATCCTCAGTCATCAGAGAAATGCAAATCAAAACAACTCTGAGATTTCATCTTACACCTGCAAGAATGGCCAAGATCAAAAACACTGATGACAACTTATGCTGGAGAGGTTGTGGGGAAAAGGGAAAACTTCTGCATTGTTGGTGGGAATGCAAGCTGGTACAACCCCTTTGGATGTCAGTGTGGCAATTCCTCAGAAAATTAGGAAACAACCTTCCTCAAGACCCAGTAATACCACTTTTGGATATATATCCAAAGGATGCTCAATAGTGCCACAAGGACATGTGCTCAACTATGTTCATAGCAGCTTTGTTTGTCATAGCCAGAACCTGGAAACAAACTAAATGCCCCTCAACCGAAGAATGGATAAGGAAAATGTGGTACATTTACACAATGGAGTACTACACAACAGAAAAAAATAACGACAGCTTGAATTTTGCAGGAAAATGGATGGAGCTAGAAAACACTATTTTGAGTGAGGTAACCCAGACCCAGAAAGACAATTATCACATGTACTCACTTATAGGTGGTTTTTAAACATAAAGCAAAGAAAGCCAGCCTACAAACCACAATCCCAGAGAACTTAGACAACAATGAGGACACTAAGAGAGACTTACATAGATCTAATCTACATGGGAAGTAGAAAGTATAAAAAGACAAGATCTCCTGAGTAAATTGGGAGCATGGGGACCTTGGGGGAGGGTTGAAGGGGGGAGGGGAGAGGCAGGGAGGGGAGCAGAGAAAAATGTAGAGCTCAATAAATTATCAGTAAAAAAATTAAAAACATAAAAAAAAGAGAATCCTCCAGCACTCGAGTGGCAGAGGCAGGCTTATCTCTGTGAGTTCGAGGCCAGCGTGGTCTACAAGAGCTAGTTCCAGGACAGGCTCCAAAGCTACAGAGAAACCCTGTCTTGAAAAACAAAACAACAACAACAACAACAACAAAAAAGTATCCTTTAGAGAACAACAGAAAATCTGTCTGAAGAAACTAAAACAAAGAAATCCTAATGATTCAAGTGCCAGAGGAAAATTCATCAGTGTACAAGTGTTATCATCGTGTAAAATCAGATTTCCTAAGAACAAATCAGTTGAGAACAACTACAGAAGGGGAAAGTTGGACAGTCTGAAGTAGCTAAGGCAAATTGGCAGTGTATACCCTGATATGGGTGGGTAACTCTGGGACTCTACCATTCACTCACTCACAACTGAGAACACAATTAGTTCCAGGAGACCATCAAGTATTAGCTAATAACCAACAAACACTAACAAAAATCTAGTTGTTAGACAACCACCATGTAATTAGAATCATTTGGACTATGGCCAATCCAAATTAAGGTATGTTCTGAGTCTAAAAAAACACACAAGATTTCAAAGACCTCACACAAAAACATTAAACTATCTCAATGGTATCTCGTATAGATTTACACTCTAAAATGTATTTCAGGTGCACTGAACTAAGTAAAAAATATTATTAAAATTAGTTTCACTTGATTTAGGCTTTGTAAAAATTTTATCTATTGTGCACACACATCCATCTAAGCCTATCAAACACATTACTAAGCTCAGTTAACAGTCTAACAGAAAAATCAATGTGGTTTACATCTTATTTCTTTATGCTACACAAGAAGACACAAAGAAATAACAGTAAAAGAAATACAGCAATGCATGCCTAGAGACCCAGCAATGAGGAACTGTGAAGGATCTTTAGTTCAAGTACAGGTGGGGCTACATAAGCATGACACTCAAAAAACAGTAAGGATAACACAAAGCAATACCTCTTATTTCAACTTTTCAGAGGTAGTAAGATATCCAAAGAACAAAGAACATCCTAAACCTATTAACTGCTACTAATTCCATTCCAGCTGTTATTTACATGTCATGGTGCCTATTTTTAATTAATTTTGAAGATCAGGAGATAAAGTAAAAGCCATGTGAAGGAGTAAAGTTTTATTACTGCAATTTAAAGCATATCCTGCTGACTACTGATTTAATAATAAAAAAAACCTTGACGAATTGCTTAAATAAAACACTAGAAGCACTATTTTAATAATAAAGACAACACCATCCAAAAGAACTTTCTACAGTGATGAATGCCCCACTTTTGAACTGCCACTATACAGAACAATTATTTAAAATGTAGCTTCCTAAACTGAAATATTTTTTTAATTTAATTTCAATATAATGGATCTAAATAGCAAAAAGTAGTTAGTGGCTAGCATATTAAACAGTATAGGCCTAAAACATCTGTAAAGAAAAAAACAGCACCCTAATATTCTTTTCTTTCTTTTTTAGGAGATAAGGGGAAGTTATGATAAGATTAAGTCTCACTATGTAGTCTAGGTTGATCTTGAACTTCCACCTTCAGTCTCCAGAGTACTGAAATTACAAGAATGTGCCACCATGCTCAGTTTTAATATTCTAATTATAATAATTTGCCACAAATGCATAAGGTAGTTCTCTCCTTCCCCGAAAATCAAAACCAAAAATAATCTTAATATTTGTGGATCAGGTAAAGGCACCAGATAAGAACATATTGAACCACAGATTTGATCCTATGTTCTTTTTTTGTTTTATCTGTAGTTAGCAACTATTTATTCTATCCTGTATTTATACATGTATACCTGTGTGTGTGTGTATACTCATGTGCATGCCACGTGCATATGTTCTTATAATAATCATTCTATCCTGCCTTTTTTTTTTAAAGATTTATTTATTATGTATACAACATTCCTTCCATGTATGCTTGCATGCCAGAAGAGGGCGCCAGATCTCATCGTAGATGGCTGTGAGCCACCATGTGGTTGCTGGGAATTGAACTCAGGACCTCTGGAAGAACAGTCAGTGCTCTTAACCTCTGAGCCATCCCTCCAGCCCTCTATCCTGCCTTTTAAAATTGGGGCGACAGATAACTATCATACATAAAATAAAGATGTCAAAAGCCCAAATTAGCAATTTTTTTCATAAAAATTGATGTATCCACAGCTGAAGATATGGGATAAGATTATAGTATATGTTAAAATTAAATACTAGCTAAAATCAAATACTATCAGATATAGTGGATCCTACCTGTAAACCCAACATTCTGAACCCTGAAGCATGAGGATCACCACAAATTCTAAATTAGTCTGAGTTACATAGTTATACCAGGACAATCTGAGCTACAAATTCCATGCTATTGTATATAATCTCATCTACTACTTAGTAAAATCTCTTATGGCAATATACTCCATAAGATGTAAAATTAGTTGTCTCAGCCGGGTGGTGGTGGCGCATGCCTTTAATCCCAGCACTCGGGAGGCAGAGGCAGGCAGATCTCTGTGAGCTCGAGGCCAGCCTGGTCTACAAGAGCTAGTTCCAGGACAGGAACCAAAAAGCTACGGAGAAACCCTGTCTCGAAAATCCAAAAAAATTAGTTGTCTCAAACAAGAGTTGCATACCAATATCATTCTATCCTGTATACCTTACTTGAAGCGCATTTAAATCTTGCTAAATTAGGGTTCAGGAGATTGACTCAGTGGGTAAATTTACTTACTATCAAATCTGACAATTTGAGTTCTGTTCCCAGGAGCCACATGATAAAAGGTAAAACTTCCAGAAGATGTTCACTGACCTTTAGGTGTACTATGTAGCACAAGAAGGCCAACACTCACATATGTACAAATAAATAAATGGGCAAATGAATAAATGAACTTTTTTTTAAATGTTAAGGCCGTACAGTGGGAGCTACCTATAATACCAACTAATAGGAAGGCAAGAAAGTACATCAGTTGAGCCAGGAGTCAGAGGCCATTCTGGACAACACAATGAGACCTGGCTCCCTCCCCCCCAAAATTTTGCCAAATGTACAAACTTAATTGTCCACTTGGCAATACGGTTATAATAGATTCAACATGACAAAAAACTTAACTAAGCACTAACGCGGTAATATTCTTACTCGAGACAGTCTTACTCAGATGCTCAAGCATCACAAGGGTGGGAAGTCACTGGTTCTTATAACATCTATTTGCTTATAATCTTTTTTTTAAAAAATATTTATTTATTATTTATTATGTATACAATAGTCTATCTGTGTGTATGCCAAAGGCCAGAAGAGGGCACCAGACCTCATTACAGATGGTTGTGAGCCACCATGTGGTTGCTGGGAATTGAACTCAGGACCTTTGGAAGAGCAGGCAATGCTCTTAACCACTGAGCCATCTCTCCAGCCCCCTTTGCTTATAATCTTACTAGCAAATTCAGACCCATGTACTGGCATTCTTTCATTCAATCATCTGAAGACTATTTTGTTTTAATGTTTAATTACTCTTACAAATGTAAGGGTCCTTTATACCTATTCCCACTGCATCACTAGAAGGTGACTCCATTTTTTGTCACTCAGTTCCTGGAAATTACTAGACAATTAACTACTTCTATGTTCAGATTATCACAAAATGAGAATCTCCCTAGATTTACCATGTGGTGTGTATGCCAGAATTCCAACTCCTCCAGAAGCTGACACAGAAGATTCCAAGTTTGAAGCCAACCTGGGTAACTTTGAAAGGCATAAAAATAAAAAAGACAACAAAATGCTAGAGATACAACTCAGTGAGGAGAGCACTTGCCTGATATGAATGCAGCCTGGGTTTGATTCACAAAGGGAAGAGAGAGACAGACACAGAGATACAAGACAGACATGGGCAGAGAGAGACACAGACAGTAGCGCGGGGTGTGTGTTATACATATACAATATATAAGCAAGCAAAGACATTAGACGAGGATGTCAGGTGTCGTACTCTATTTCTCTCCATCTTACTCCTTTGACACAGAGTCTCTCACTGAATCTAGAGCTAGGCTAGGTTGCCAGGAAGTGCTAGGGATTCTCCTATCTCGTCCTCCCCACCATACTGTGGTCACAGACCTGTTCCAGATCACAGTTTTTACTGGTAGGATTTCAACCCAGGTGCAATAAGGACTCTTAGCCACTGAACACTATCTCCAGTCCCAAGAGAATCTCTGTACTGAAAAAGGCAGTCAAGTGCGATGGCACATGCCTGCAATCACTGCACATGGGACTGAGGAAGCATTATGAATCTGATACCAGCCCACAGTGGACTGTATAGCAAGACTTTGTTTTCTTGTTTGTTTTGTTTTTAAAACATAAGATAGGAACTATTTTCTCTTTTGTTAAGGGCAAGTCAGTTCACAGCATAAACATTCCTCCCTGACAACTTCATTATTCTTTTATAAAATGCTCATACAGGTGAACATCCCTAATCCAAAAGTATCAGATGTTCTGATATCTGAAACTTAAGTTTCCTATGATTTGAAAACCAGCATTTAGCTCATTTTTTCTGGTTAAAATCAATTTTATACAACTACGACCACAAGTAATTCAAAACAACACACGGTATTTCCAGTAATGAAAGTTTTAATTTAGCCTCCCTTCTCAATTAGGTAATCCCACAGAAAACCACCAGTGTTCTTGTGTAAACAACAAGTAGAATCTGTGTGATTCATGGAAACCTCCAACTATAAGTAGTATTGCCAATTATTAGCAATCATGTAAGAGAGATTTTCCTAAGAAAGATAAAGACATTTCCAGTATTTGCATGGCTAAGAAACCTCTTCCATCTAGATAGTAGAGACATGGAGAACGGCAGATAGAAACAGAATCTGAGGAGCTAACATGGTGAAAATTGTAGTTTACTTAGTAAGATAAAGGTAAGATGCAAACTAAACCAAACCAAAAAGGCTCAGAAGTCGAAAGCATTGGTATGTATCTGAACGCAAGAGTGTAATGTAAAACTGAAAACAAAAGTAATGAAAATTCAAAAAGTTGGACTCAGAAACTGATTTTATAATCTTCTAATAGTTTTTTTTTTTTTTTTTGGTTTTTCGAGACAGGGTTTCTCTGTAGCTTTGGTGCCTGTCCTGGAACTAGCTCTTGTAGACCAGGCTGGTCTCGAACTCCCAGAGATTCGCCTGCCTCTGCCCCCGAGTGCTGGGATTAAAGGCGTGCGCCACCACTGCCCGGCTCTTCTAATAATTTTTTAAAAGACTGATTTAAGCCAGGTATGGGTGGTGCACTTTAAACCTAGCACTCAGGAGACAGAAGCAGATAGATCTCTTGTAAGCTGTAGGCTAGCTTGGTCTACATTAGTAAGTTCCAGAGCAGCTGAATTACAAAGAGACCCTGCTTCAAAAACAAACCAACAAAGATGTACTTATTTTTGTATGGTGTTTTGCCTGTATATATGTATGCACACGACTTGCTGTACTGAGCACCCGCTGCCTGGGAAGGCCAGAAGAGGGCATCAAATCCCCTCCAACTGGAGTTTCAGGTGGGTTTCAGTCACTGTATAGGTGAATTGGGAACTGAACCTGAGTCCTCTACAAGAGCATTAAGTGTTCTCAAGTACTGAGCTCCCCCCCCACACACACCTCTCCGAACAGATTGGCAAAGCTAAAGGGAACTATTTAAAATAAATTAAGTACAAATATAAATTATCTAAATGAACTCTCTCAGCTTCCAGCAATCTACAAGAAAAAGATTACTAATCTTCTATAGATTCTACAGTAAGCTATTATTACAAGTGAACTGTAAGATAAGATAAAATACAATATAGACATTCAGGATTTCAAAAGTACTGCTTCCAATGCACCCTTTTCAAGAAAATTATTGATGAACGACCATTACCAGAACAGAAATAACAACAGAAGTTTGAGGGAGATGGCTTAGCAGTTAAAGTACTTGCAGCAAAAGCAAAAGGAACAGGGACTCCACAGCCTCCAGAACGCACACACCTGCCCCGTCATGTCAGTGTTAGTGATTCTAACTTAGGGAGTTATACTTGCACAGCAAGCTCTCAACCCACTTTTCTTCTTGTAAGTTCAGAGTAGTAATGCTTCTAAAAAACAGCTACTTGCTTCTCTCAGTATAAATAAAGGAATTAGCTTCTGACAGTCAACGCTCCTTATTTCCTATTTCCCTTCCATTTCCTGCCTACAATCTTCTGTACAGTGGGAAGGCCAATCAATACCAAGAGAGACCACAGGGTTGGGGAGGGGGCGAAAGGTGGCAGAGCAGAAAAATCTGAGTCCCTACAATGGTTTGGTAATTGTATCTTCCTATAATTCAAAGAATGCATCCCTAACTTTTACAATTATTTTGTTAACAATGAAGATTTGTCAGGGTTGGGGATACAACTCAGTTGGTAGAGAGCTTGTGCAAGAACCTGAATTTGACCCCCACCACTTCATAAAACTGGGTACAGTGGCACATGCTATGATCCCGGCCTTGGAAGTAGAAATAAGAATGTTGCATATACTCAGCTGCACAGTAAGTTCAAGGCTAGCCTGGGTTATGAGAGCCCTGGTTTTTTAAAAAAACAAAACTAACAAAAAAAATGGTTTAAAAATAAAAAGAGTCTGGTAATTTTCACAGTAAAAAAAAAAAAAAAGAGCTTTTATTTTTCCAGGCTTATGAACCCATCTACTAAAAAACAACTTGAAAAAACTTCAGACACACAGGAAAAAAAAAAAATCCATATGAAATGACAGCTCCTGAAGCCTAGACAAAGAACTCCAGGCAATAAAGAATGCAAAGAGAGGGAGAAACAGACTTCCCTAGGGAAGAGCACATCAACTAGATATCCAATACCAAATGGTCAGCCCTGAAGACATACATACATGAAACATACAGACTGAGCAGACTACATTTTTAATGCACACGTGCACGCGCGCGCACACACACACACCAACAACAATTAAAGAAAAAGAGTCCATGAATTTAAATGACAGCAAGAGAAGATCTCTGTGAATTCGAGGCCAGTCTGGTCTACAGAAGGAGCTACACATAGAGACCCTGTCTCAAGAAAACCAAATAAATAAATAAAATAAAATAAAAATAATAATAAATTTAAAAGAATAGGGAATTTGGAGACTGGAGATGGCTCAGAAGAACACTAGCTGCTCTTGCAGAGGACCTAGGTTCCATTCACACCTCCCATATGGCAGCTCAAAACCATCTTTAACCCTAATTCCAAGGGATCCAAACCCCTCTTCTGGGCTTCTCAGGCATCTCACATGCTATATAAACATGGCAGACAATCATTCATACACATGAAATAAAAATAAATAAATCTTTAAAAATTAAATGGGGAGGTGATAAGGGTCTACCCTTCACAAAACAAATCCGAGATCATGAGTTCAAGATCAGCCTAGTCTATGACTCAAGCTCCAACCCAGACAGGGCGACAGAGTGATACATTGTCTCAAAAAGACAACACCCCCCCCAAAAAAAGGAAGGAAAGAAAGAAAGATAAAAGAAAAAAAAAGAAAATCACTTATAGTTTATTCCCATTGCAAGAAAAATTCTTTGTTTTGTTTTGTTTTGTTTTTTTTCTGAGACTGTTTCTCTGTAGCTTTGAAGCCTGTTGTGGAACTAGCTCTTGTAAACCAGGCTGGCCTCTAACTCAGAGTACCATCTGCTTCCACTTCCCAAGTGCTGGGATTAAAGGTGTGCGCCACCACCGACCAGCCCACAAGAAGAAAAATTCCTTTTTTTTTTTTTTTTTTTCTTTTTCAAGACAGGGTTTCTCTGTGGCTTTGGAGCCTGTCCTGGAACTAGCTCTTGTAGACCAGGCTGGTCTCGAACTCACAGAGATCCGCCTGCCTCTGCCTCCCGAGTGCTGGGATTAAAGGCATGTGCCACCACCGCCCGGCAAGAAAAATTCTTAAGCAGTTAAAGAAAATGGATACTTATGAGTATTTGCCAACGTTAATTCAGAACATTTCTGTAAGATATTAATTCATTTTATTAAACATCTCATAAAATTAACAAACATCAATTATCAAAAGAGGCAAGTAAGATGGCTTACCTTTTATTTATAGGTTTTTCATCTTTCTCATACGGTTTTACAAACCACTTGCCGATTCGTACAAAGTTTCTGTTCATTAAACACCTCTCCAACAGATTGTGAACTGCCTTGAAAAGCAGAGTACGGCATTCATAGGAAAGGCCATTCTCCCACACTCCGTCTTCCTCTTCTACAGAAAACAGTGAAGTGAAAGTACACAAGTGAGACTAGGTCTACTCAGAGAGAACTAAAGCATTTGATAGATCAATGTCTATGTCCACAGCCCTCTCCTTAACTCAGAATGCAGAGCTGCAATCTTTCCATCTCTCAGTCTGTATGTGTGAGTGTAGTGGTGGTAGTTTTCTTGTTTGTTTGTTTGATTGACTGTTTTTGAGAGAGTCTTACTAGTTAGCCCTGGATGGTCTGGAATGCACTATGTAGCCCAGGCTGGTCTGGTGCCTCACTGCAATTCTGCCTCTACTTTCTGATTGCTGGGCTAACAAACCCGTACCACTATACTTGGTGTTAAACATCTTTAAACATCAAAACATCAACTTTCAAAAATATTCTACAAAATATAAAATGCCTAGGCACTCTACAAAACTGCCTAAAAATTATTTGCCACAATATAAAATATGGTAATATCATAAACATAATAACTTGTTTTCTATATTTTAAAAAGGGTATTTGCTTATAAAACCTGGAAAATGTTAAACATGACATTATAATGCCTGTTTCTAAACTGGCTCACTTGTTACTTTGTCCTAATTCCTCTAATCATTTAACCTGAAGGGGGGGATCTAGCCAGTTAATAATTAAACTCAGACTATTTCATGACCATTAGCATTCTAATCTATGACTCAACTACAAAACTAAGTGACAAATACAAAGAGAGTTGCTGCCACTGCGTCTTAACGAGCAATGTGCTAATTATCAGACTAGATCTCATTTCAATGACTCACATGATTATTCAATACAGGAGGAAAAATATGAAGACTCAGATTTTTAAATGGCGTATCAGTCATATGAAGTAATGCTCTTAACTGACTACACATCTTCAAATTCCCCGCTAAATCTATTAGTCACTCCAAGTTAACTTGTAAGGTGGGGGACAGAAATCAGTCATTGGTAAGTCTCAGTTCAAAGAACAAAATTCACTCTGTCATCTATCACAAAATATTCAGTAAGAGTAACAAATAATGATAGATACCACTTTGGCAGCTTACATTTTATTTTAAATTATTAGTCCAAATTTAATCAAGGATCTTCTAATAAACTTTATCTTTATATAACCTTTCCTTTTCTTTTTGACCCAGCTAGGCTGAGGCTAACTACATAGATCAAGCCGGCCTTGAACTCTCAGCAATCCTGTCTCAGTCTTCCATTACTTAGTGCTTGGATTATATATGTATGAGCTGCCACACCCAGCTATAAACATTTTCTACTTATGTATCATCATCTTTTTCCCCCCTTGAGACAGGAGCTGGCTCTGTAAGGCAGGCCTTGATCTCATGATCTTCCTGCCTCAGCCTCTCAAGTACTGGTTACAGGCCTGTGCCACCATGTCTGGCTTCCATTCAATTTTCAACACACACACACACACACACACACACACACACACACACACACACAAATATTTCTCACTTCACAAACATACATACTGAATCCATAAAAAAAATGAAATTTACTATGAACTGTTGAATAAGAACAGAGAGATACTAAGAGTGACACAGTTTATATACAGAATGTCTTACAACAAGTGGACAGAATAAACATTAACTAAAACTATAAAGACAGTGGACTTTAACTGCACTGGAAACTGCCACTACAAAGGTTAATGCTGATTTTATGTTTTCTTTCAAGTATTCTTTCCTAACTCATTGTCAGGTCTTTCAAAGCAACTAATACAGTTCCTCTACAGAAAAGCAAAGGAAAATGGCAATACTTTAAGGGTTAGAATAAAGTAATTTAAGTAGAAAAACTTCACATTCAGTTATGTTAGAGATACTTATCTACTTCCACTTAAAGCTAAAATACTTATGGGTTTCATCTTATTAAAAAGATATTCTCTTAGAGAAAAGGAACTGGCACACAGTGATTTCACTTATTAAAGGTCTAGATCGCAAGCATATGTATGAGCTGATGAGACAAAAAAAGGAACCATCTTTTAGCTTAATAAGTAGACTCCTGATTTCAAAGTCAAATAGCTTCATTATAAGTTTTACTTCAAATTATATGACAATAGTAATAGAAATACACATGTTCCTAATTCCAAAAGAAATGTGTCAGGAACTGCTCCCAATTCTCTACCTGTTCAATGTTCTTTATTAGCTGACACCTAAAATCCCTAAGTTCTAAACAACACAAAGGTTGTAACATTTGCATTATGTAAGTAGCCATTATCAAAACATATTCCCTAACTACTCCCAAGTTTTAATAGGAAGACATAGATATACATTTACTTCTGCACACAACTAAGCTACAAGTTCAAATAAATTATTCATTTAAAGCTTAAGAATAATTTAACTTCTTCCTACAGTTTAAAACAAGAGCATTAAGTACAAAGTTCCAAATCACTAAAAGCCAATAAAATGGCTCAGCAAGTAAAGGTACTTGCCACCAAGCCTAACTGGGTTTGAATCCTAGGACTCATGCGGTATAAGACAAGAATGGACTCCCACAAGCCGTCCTCTGACCTCCACATGTGTGCCATGGCACTTGTACATAAAATAATGAATGTAATTTTTTTGTTTGTTTTTCAGGACGGTTTTTCTGTAGCTTTGGAGCCTGTCCTGGAACTCGCTCTGTAGTCCAGGCTGGCCTCAAACTCACTGAGACCCACCTGCCTCTGCCTCCCAGGTGCTGAGATTAAAGGCATGCACCACCACCACCTGGCTATAATTTAAATATTAAAAGAAAAAAAGACTGTTTAACAGATTTATGAACTGTCTGCAAGCTTAAAACAAAAATCTTTAGAATAGCAAAAATTATAGTTCTTTATAAATTTTTACATAAAACTGTGGTCTTATTTTTAAAAATTAATTTCGGCTAAACCTAAGCTAAGAATACCAAAATGTGGTTTAGAAGTAATCAGGGCCGGCAAGATAGTGCAGTGGGTAAAAGTGCTTGTTGAGTTCAATCCTCAGAACTCATATAAAGCTGGAAAGAAAAACAATTCCAGTTTTTTTCTGACCTCCACATGTGTGCCATGGCATGTGTGCCCTACACACACACACACACACACACACACACACAAATATTAAAAAGAGAAAAGCAGTATTAATTTCCAAGGATTTCTCTCACGGCTGAAACTTTTCTCTAAAGAAATTCAACATGAACTTAATGCTTTCTGGAGTCTCTTGTCCCAAATGCTCAGAATTCTCACTAATACAAACAGACCTTCCTAGAGCAAGAAATATCTACACAGTAAGCAACCAAGTAACTATTTCATTGCTAAAGAAATAATAATGCCTAGTAAAACCCAATGAAAAGTCTAAAAATTTTGGGTTGTTTTAGGAGGAATGTCACTTAGAAACAAAAGGTATATTGAGCCAAGTTTCTAATATTCTGATGTTGTGAAAATGAAAAGTATGTTCTACACACTGTACTCAGATATGAGAAGTGAAGGGCAGAACCAATCACCTAAGAAAGTAATATGTGGGGGCTGAAGAGATGGCTCAGCGGTTAAGAGCATTACCTGCTCTTCCAAAGATCATGAGTTCAATTCCCAGCAACCACATGGTGGCTCACAACCATCTGTAATGAGATCTGGTGCCCTCTTCTGGCCTTCAGGCATACACACAGACAAAACATTGTATACATAATAAATATTTTTAAAAAAAGAAAGTAATATGTGTCTCTTATCTTACACTAATTATAAGCTCCTTGAATCTCAACTCCAACATTGTAACCAGGAAAGAAAGGAGTAGGAAATACATGTCAAGCTTTAGCAGGCACTTTAGAACTTTAACCAGAGCCTAATGGAAAAACGTCTGCTTAATGCATTTAAATAAATGTTTTCTTTCCTTTGTATCTTTAATCCCCAGAGAAAACAAAGTTTCTTTTCTGTTTCTAGTACTTTTCCATTACTATTGGTATTATTAGAGCTCTTAACCAGTGTTACTTGAAAAATTTTACAAATTATTTGTAGAATGTAACACAAAAGTTCAAACACTAAAATCTGATTAACGTATGCTTCCCTGAGAACAAATTATAGTGGTGCCAAAGGATGTCATAGGTCATCAAAATAATTATAAATGGGGGAAAAATCAGCATAAAAAGCTGATACAATCAGTACTCAATATTTTCCTCAAAAAACAACATCCTTAAATATCTCCATGGTGATCAGCTGATTTTTTAAAAAGGCATCTTTTCCCTTTAATTTTGCGAAACAGCTAAAATGCAACATATGCCAATAAATAAGGAATGACTCAAAAATTAGCATGTTAGAAAAAATAGTACAGATTTCTTGAGAAAAAAAAATCAACATGTCTATATCAGTGTTTCTCTTAATAATTATTTTCCATTCATAACTCATTAAGTCAACAAATATTACTGCCTTAAGCTGTAGCATCAGTCACTTAGAGCAAAACTTGGAAATTTATTTAAAACAATTTAACATGGTGATTGTTGTATTTGATATGATCAAAAAGATAACACTTTGTCGCCCTAAAAGAGGATACTATCATACAGCAAATGAAGTCATCACTCATAAGACCAGCCAATACAAAGGATAGTTTACAGAATTTAAAACAAAGACAGAAATGAATTAACTCTCCTCAGCAAGGCTTAGCTGTTTTCATGTTTATCAGCTCTGCTAAAAGCTGCCCTTAAGGTTAAAGTCTACTACAATTAATACCTCTGATAAAAGCATCCAAAAATGAAATCTGGAACAATGACCCATGCATTTTGATGAGACTCTAGTAGAAGGAAACTATTTGGATATGTTGCTAAACTCCAGTATAGAGACCTCGAAAACCACAAGAAAGAACAAATATTTTTAAGCCTTGATTCAGTATAATTTTAACTTTAAGGAATCAAAGTTTCATCTCTCAAAGTTTTTTTCTCAAAGTTTCATCATAATCCACCTCATGTTTTTTTTTAAGACAACAATTTTGAGAGTGCGAATTGTTTGGTTTTTAAGAATAAAAACCAACGGCAGCAATAAAGTTCCAAATCTGAGGACACATTAAAAAGACACGGCAATGAAATGGAAACAATGTTGCTTTTTAACCAGCGAACTACCTACCTCTAAGAGTCAACCAGTCACACCCGCTGGAGACCTGACAGGAGGAGCCAGTGAGCTAAGATTTCCCACCACCAACTTTAAATCCCTGTCACTATTATCACAAAACTTCAAAACAACAAATAAAACTGTAACCAAAAAGTTCTTGCCCAATTCTTTTTCTACCAAAATAAACCAGTATGGAGTCAACTGTCCATTGTCCTAGTATCAGAATTAAAAACTCACATTCTTGGCTTTGAAAGTCAAGGGATGTTTTTGAACAAATGTCTTTCTGGAATACTATACTTAAGCTAATACTAATGAGCACAAATCCTTATCCAAAAACTAGTCTTTCCCAAATTATTTTGCAAAACAGCATCAAGTACTACTTCTGTAAAATAAGCAAAAGTTCAAAATGTGGAATAGACTGGTATGTTTTATTTCTTTTCATCAATTAAACTTAAGATGGTAACCCAAACATGTGCTGAATGCTATGGGACAGAAGAGAAGGTGAAATTTAACTTATGTACTACGAAGCCTCACTAGAGTCTAGACTCTTCAGAACTGTCAAATCATGAAAAGGGAGCAAAGAAGGTTCCCTAAGAAACTGTCACAGTCTAGAAGAGCAAAAAGTGAGAGGGCAAGTAAATATCATGCGGCAACCTAGACTGTATTCTAAAAACAGCAAAAAAAAAAAAAGAGGTAAATATAAAAGAAAACCAAGTGAAGTAAATATTTTAATATCATTAACAATATTGATTTGTAAATTGTGGAAAAATCCAACATTCTGATATTAAGAATAAAGAAAGTTAACTGAGAATGCATAGGCACGCTCTACACTATCCTGCCAACTTTTGTAAATCTAAAATTACCCAAAATAAAATTCTTAAAAACAGCTGTAAATGAGACAAAGTAGATAAAGGGACCACTCTCTGTGGTTTTGTTATTAAACATGTTAATGAAAAAACAATTCAGAGAATTCTAACCTTTACAAAATAAATGCCTTCCACTAGTCCTACCCCCAGTAAGGAGGGCAATATTACCATAATCACAGATACTTTGGTAACAAGAAGTAGTAGGTGTTGAACCAAACAGAAGGACACTGCCTGAGAAGCAGGCTAAGCCAAATTAACTAGCAGCTTAGTTACCACCTGCGCCCTTCCTGGTCCTCTCTCCTCACTGCTACACCTCCACTTGAAGCTCAGGACTGCCTCCTGCAGCTGATGCCAATCCTACTGTCCAGCTGCTCTCTTCTCAGGGGAGCTTAAAAGAAGGGAACCGAGTGCCACAGATGGGAAGAAATGAAAAGGGGGTTAGCTAGAGCACAGAGGCGCACTAATTACCCCAAAAGGGAGGCAGACGGCGTCCCTGGAGCAAAGAAAGGGCAAGACAAATATACTCCATCTGAAAAGACCTTATTCTTTAAGATATGTCTGACTTAAGTAACATTCTTAAGTAAATGACAGGTTAAAAAGAAGCTAAAACATTAAACAAATATCACTGACTTTGTAAATCAAGAGTTCAGAGCACTAAACTTACTCTTTGGATTTCTTCCACTTTGATAAAAATGTTTAGTTATTCAATAGCATTCAGCAAAAACTGACAGCAATGAAAATTTGATATTCAAAAATACTTTCATCATATTCGCAGATCAGAATCTGTATTAGAGTGCAGGTGCTGTCATTTTAAAATTATGCTAAAATAAAAGTTGAGAGGAAAAATTTAAACTCTAACCAAGTTTTGCTTGAAAAAACACGTCTGATAACCTAAAATCCGAAAGAAAAATAGCTACAGAGTGTTTTAACAACATACACTCAAACAGCTGACAATCTGCATTAATAGGCTTTTAATTTTCAAAACATTAGTCTCACTGTGCTAAAACTAAATACTATGCATTTAAACTTATCTTTGATTCCAAAAAATATATTTCACAGAAAGGTTTGTTCAAGGCTGTGCAGGGAAGTACACACCTGTCACACAAGCACTAGGGAGGACTGCTCTAAATACAAGGCAACACAACAAAATTCAGTCTCAAATAAAAAAGCATGTTCAGATGCTGTGCCAACTTTATCAAGAAGACCAAAACCCATGAGTAGACTTACAATATTTATGTAATTTTTTGTGGTGCTAGGGTTCAAAGTCAAACACTCTGAGCAACATTATAATTTTAACACTGATTGTGCTTGCTTTAAAATTTCTATTTAACAAGTTTCTAAGCAGTCTATCAACATTTTAATAATGATCCAGGGGTAAAGGTCAACAGTAGAGCACTTGTCTAACATATACACACAGCCCTGGACTCAATATTCAGCATTTAAAAGAAAAACAAACAACCGACAAACATTTTAATGAGTTGACTGCATGCATCATTTCAAAGTTTAAAACAACTCTCACCTAGGTCAATGAAAGAAAAAGGGAAGTTGGTATGCCTCGCTTTTAGCAGAAGCAAAGAGCATCATCCTGTTGAAAGCACTAAGGATATTCTGATACATATATAGACATATTACGTATGCACTTAACAGATAAATACTCATATCTTTTTACTATCTGCAACTGTATTAAGATAGATGTAGCATGATCCTAGCATTGAAAAGAGAAGGCAGGAGGATCGGGAGTTCAGGGCCCTAATAGACTGTGTACAACACTATCTCAAAACAAACAAAATAACAAATACATGGTAATAGAACTAAGGACTCAGTTCTTCACTAAGCATCCTGGGAAAGCTAGAATGCTCTGCCATAAAACAACTGCACCACTCTCAACACTGAAGAAAGCACCTATTAAAAACAAAAAGTAATTTAAAAATATAACACATATGTAAGAACATATATGTTGACCTTAGAAAGTATTAGCTCAAAATAGAGCTATCTGGAGCCTGGTCTGAGGGCATATACCTGTAATCCCAGCAGGAAACAGAAGAGTAAGAGTTCAAGGCCAGTCTTGACTACGTAGTAAGTTCAAGACCAGCCAGGGCTACATGACACCTGGATTTTATTTTGTGCAAAATAAAACAGATCTTACAGTTCAAAGCCAGAAACCACAGAGTACTAACTTTCATACAAGAAAGTTTTTCAAATGGCCTAAGGAGCAGCAGAGATGGCTCCGGGGGTAAAAGCACAGCCAGTCTGAGTTCGATTTCCAGCACCCACATAAAAAACCAGATGTGGCAGTGCATGTGTAACCCCAGCACTCCTACAGAAAGATGGGAAGCAGAGACTACAAAACTGCTCAGAACTAAAGGGGCAGCTAGCTTGATAAAAGCTTCATAATAGCAGAAACAACCTGTCTCAACAAGGTGGAAGGAGAAAAAGGACTCCCAAAGAGTTGTCCTCTGACCTCTGCACACACGGTGGTACACATATATCACACCCACACGCCCTCCTCACACACAAAATTTTAAAGAACTTTAAAAAAAAATTCAATTTAACTGTCAAAAATCATACCAAGCTAGAACTTGGTTCCCTCAAGTATATCACTAAAAAATTTGCTTACACTGAGTTTAAAGTAAACGTAACTTCGGTAATTTAATGAAGGTCTATAGTTTCTTTCTAAAGTACATTTGGCCCTAAAAGTCAAGAAAATAGAAGTAATACTGATGTGCTCACAATAAACTATCACTGTACAACCTTTCAGATTAATGACCATTGTCCTATAAAAGTTAAATAAGGTGGCACTTGTCTTATTTAATATAATCTTTGATGAAGCAGTATCTAATAAGAGCCACTTTGCCCCTTAAGAAATACACACAAACAAGCAAAAAAAAGCATATGGTTCCCTGTGTTAATAAATAATCATAAATAATATACAAATAACAATATACTTTTGAAAAATATACCAGATAAAGTTACATTTCGAGAACCATCCACAGTGTCTCAGAAAAGAGAACAGGGTAAGACAGACTCAAAGGTAAGTTACACTTGGCTTCAAAAGTATTACATAACTATGAAAAGGTCTCCAGATCTCATTTTTCTCAGGTTAATGAAAATGCTTTCCCTAGGTACAAACTGCCATTGAGAAATGAGGGAAGGAAGCTTGATGGCGGAAGAAGAAAGTATTTCAAAGCTTAAGTCTCCCATAATACACATGAATGATTTATGTAAAATAAAACAATCATAGTGAAATAAAACATTGAAACTGTTCTTACAGTTTCACATTGACAAGGCTGTGCACATACTAACACCGTAATCTATAATCCCAAAGACATTTTGGGAAAAGTGTACAATGTTGTTAAGTCACATTTAAAAATAATAAACTGCTTTTACCTGATAAATCATGGTGAATAAGGTCAGCAAAATTGGGATCTTTACCCCACCAAAATATCCACAATTCTCTTCTTCCAGGTCTTTGATCTCGCCGCCAAACACCAAGTACATCTGCCTTAAGGCATCGACTAAAACTACTCAGAATAGGGTCTTCTTCTGTCACCGGAAACAGAACAGGGGCAGAAGGTGGGCCTTGCCATACGTATCTTTTCCACTTAATCCCTGTCAAGTCGGCCTGAAGGAAAGAAAACATGATTTCTATATCATTGTACATTCATTGAAGTAAAAAAAAAAAATTCACTATAAAGTCCCTGATTAATTAAAACAGCACTACTTTCAAAGCATTCTTAAGATACTGAAAGACTATGGCCAAAACAAACAAAAAACACTATGCAAATAATTCTAATACTTCAACCAGCAAGAACTTAAGGAAAAGAACACAAAGCAGTTTTAAAATACCACTGAATAGCACATCTATAATACATACAATATCCCCGAACTTAATAAATGAAGCGATGATGTTAAACGTGTACTTCAGTACTGCACATTAAAGACTATCTTTCCTGTCTGTTTATGTTCTTTTCTAACTGGTCAGTCACATTTGTTCTTTGGTGAACTGAAAATTAAAGACCCTCACTCCAAGTCTGTAAGAAGTCGCGGCTCTAACAAGAAGACATCTGAACAATTTTCTAAAGAAAAAAAAAAGCCTGTTAGTTCTTCACAAGCACACATCTTTAGGAAAACAACTACTTCCAAGGAGCTGTCAGATTTGTGCTAATCTATCTTCAAAAAACCAAAGTGCCAAAAATAGATGGAGTCGGGGAAGACAGAAACGTTAAACCTGCTGCACATATTACTACATGGGAAGAGACGCTGATTAATGGACACTGTCGAGAAAACCAGCATATTCTGCGAGGCAGAAGTTCGTTAAAGATCCCCATTTACCATCGGGAAAGAAATTCAACAAAGGAAATTCTGCAATTCTTTATTCTAACTTAGATGACAGAAAGCATAAGGTGCCAAAAATGAAACTGCTGATACATGACTGGCAGTTTGCGCTTGCCAACTAGTTCTGCTCCACCCACTTAATTCACCTACCTATGATAGACTTAATACTTCTCATCGCACAGGGAAAAAATGAAAGAGTCACTCCAACTTAAAATCATTGACAAAGCTCAGCTATCGCTAATTAAGGACTAGATATTTGCAACAGTTGGTACTTTTGAGAAAAGTCTTAAAAACTATTGGATATTACCCAACTGGGGCCAACCTACACAGTAGAACATTCCTACATCCAGCGTCCCCAGACTCTTCAGTTCAATAAAAGGAGCAGCCAGATCAAAACATTCTTAAAACGTAAGCAAAACAGACAAATATAGAACGTTTAGTGAGAAACCACAGTACCTCCTCCATTAGCCCCTCCACTCTCACAAAAACATAATGTTCTAATAAAAGCAAAACGGCTAAAAATTGTCAAAATGGCAAAATGTTTTCAAAGTTTAAGAAAACATATGAACACTGTTTTTACACAAAGATCTGAAGTCACCCAGAAGGAAACTACCCGTGTTTGTTTAACTTATAAAACCAAGAGGGCTTTAATACCTAAGTTTTGAGGGGTCCTGTTTAAAGAGAAGCCCAATTAGCAAGGAAAAGCATAAAAGGGAGTGAAGTAGGGGCAGTCACGGAAAAGTGTGAAAAGGGGATACACTGTTCGATACGGGGGGGGGGGGTGTTAAGCAAGAAACACGTAAGAAAATATTACTGTCCGGCCAGATAAGAAACCCAAGTTAAGGACAAGATTACGATGGGGGGGGGGTAAAAAGAGTCCAAGACAAGACACAAGAAGGGGAAAGCCAAGACTCTTCCAAGCGGAGTCCTGGCCGGTAGGTGAGCGGACGCTGTCTCCCGGGGAGGCCGACTCCGGCGGGGCCTAGCCGGGGGGGGACACCGGCAACTGGATGAGCCCCGGACCCCCTCCCCCACGGCCCAAGGGCGCCCGGCGCGGCCCCCTCCCCCACCGCCCGCAGCCCCCGCACTCACCAGGCAGAAGAGGTTACAGTGACAATCTTCCAGGCTGGCCCCGTTCGACACGAAGGAGGAACTCATCGTCCCTCACAGCAGCCGCCGCCGGCGCCACAACCCACCATCCGCCATTACCGCCGCCTCCGACCAGAGAGAGAAACACAGACACCGGGGAGGGCGGGGGGCGGTGGGGAGGAGGCCGCCGGGCCGCCCGCCCTCCCCGCCGCCCCCCGGCGCCGCCGCGGCCCCCGCCGCCCGGAGGCACCCAGCCGCCCGGGGCCGAGGCCGCAGGCGGGAGGGCCGCGCCGCGCTCGGCCGGCCGCCGGGACTGCGGAGCCTGCGGACGCGCGTCCCTCTCCGGAGCGGACGGGAAGGGATGTCTCCCTTCCACCCGAAAAAAAAAAAATTAAAAATTAAAAAAATAAAAATAAAAAAACAAAAAACAAAATTTCAGTCACACTGATAAATAGAGCCCGAGTCCGAGCGGGCCGAGCCCTGAAGCCCGGGAGGGTTCTCCCCGGCCCGGGGGCGCCCGCCGAGGGGCGGGAAGGGCGAGGAGCGGCGGAGCAGCCCGGGCCCCCGGCCCGGCAGCGGCGATGTCCTTAAGCCCAGAGTCTCCTCGGCGGTGGAGGTGGTGGCGGCGTCTGAGGGCTCAGTCCATTCTCCGGCTGCGTCCTCGTGTTGTCCCTGGGCCAAGCCTGCCTAACGTCTGCTCTCCTGCCGCCTCACCGCCTGGACGCCGTAGTCTCCCCCATTTTGTGGGCCCAGCGGGCGGTGTTTTTCCCCCTTTAATCCGAATTCACGGGTTTTCCCTTCGCTTTAATGGCGGCCACAGGGACCAGCTCGCCCTCTCTGCTCGCCCATTGGCCGCCGCGGGGTCACGTGAGCCCGGGCTCCGTGGGGAGGGGGAGAGAGAAGGCAGTGAGGGAGGGCAGGGAAGCTTTCCGAGCCCCGGGGACCGGGCAGCCAGCTGCTGGCTACTAAGATGGCGCCATCTGCTGGATGCCCCTGTTAAGATGTCCGGGGCTTGGCCCTAGCTTTCTCCTGGCTGGAGAATGTGCAGAACAAGAAGGTTCACTTCAAAATCGATGAGAATTACTTGGAAATCAGTTCGAATTCTTTGGAAGAGAAAGTTGGCAACAACAACAACAACAAAAATTTCCAATGCATTCTCATTTATTCCATAAGGCCACCGGGGCAAAGAGCAAAAAACTCTTGCTGGATAGAGATCAGCTTCAGCTGCTCTTTTTAAGAGTTATAATAATGAGGTAAAAAGGAAACAATATAGCCTTGTGGTTAATAAACTAGGAATAAAGTTCTGCTGTAAGGGATTCGAAGCTAGAGCAGGTCTTTTACCTCCTTGTGACTCAGTTTCCTCATCTGTAAAATAAAACAAACTTCATATTTGCTACATGATGCATTAATGCAACCTGAGCTCCCACCCCGTGGCTGGTGCAGATAGTAAGCGCTGTAAAGACATACATTACTATATTACCATCATTACTTTATATGGTTACTTCGAGGAGCAAGTGAACTCTAAGAGTGAGAAACATGAGAATTGGGACTTTGCTTATAGCCATCCATTGCCTTAAAACGTTCCTAGCATGCAGTAGGCGCTGATATTTGAAAACTTACAAACAAATGATAACATGAACTACATATGTTAGTTCCCTTCCCAAACAATTCTGGGCTGGTGTACACTTTAGTGTAAGAGTTCAAAATTTTTTCCTTGAGCACTTTAAAAAGATTAAAAGGATTTAAAAGGATAGAAGGAGGGAAGGAGAGAGGGAGGGTAAGAGAAAAGACTGTTTAAAACTTAATGACACACACGGCAAGATAGGGCACACCTTTAATCCCAGCCTTGGGGAGGCAGAGGCAGGGGGATCTCTGAGTTTGAAGCCATCCTGGTCTATAGATCAAGCTTTAAGACTACATAGTGAGACCCTGTCTCAAGAAGAAAAGAGACAAGAGGAACTACCATAATTTTGTCATAATTATCTCTGTAAAATAGTGGATTCTTCAAGATTACTTTTTGAGCCACAGAATGAATTTTTCACCAGGCGGTGGTGGCGCACGCCTTTAATCCCAGCACTCGGAAGGCAGAGGCAGGAGGATCTCTGTGAGTTCGAGGCCAGCCTGGTCTGCAGAGCGAGTTCCAGGACAGACTCCAAAGCTACGTAGAGAAACCCTGTCTCAAAAACAAAAGAAGGAGGAGGAAGAAGAAAAGAAAAGAAAGAAGAAAGAGAGAGAGAGAGAGAGAGAGAGAGAGAAAGGTATTCTTCATTCATCTCTTCGTCCATCCATGCTACGCTGATTAAAAGCTGAGATCCTGAAGCCAAAAACTTGCAGAAAATGTTCTGTCACTTGCCAGTTGACCTTAGATCAAATTTGACCTTAAATCAAATTAGTTTATCATAAATCAGGGATAATAAAAGTAGTGTTCTCCCAAAATGCTTGATGAAGTAATGTTGGTCGTAAGTGCTTGCCCCAGTGCATCCTTAATCACATTAATGCTAACCATTAATAAAATTCTAAAACCATGGCTGGGTGGTGCCACACATCTGCAATCTCTGTGGTTGGGAGGCTAAGACAGGAAGGTTAAGAGTTCAAGACCAGCCTGGGGCAGTGACAAGACTTCTCAAATAAAAAAAAAAAAAGAAGAAGAAGAATTTTTTTTGAGTATTTGCCAGTTCCTCAGGATTTCTAGGGAGGCAATAAAAGGCATATTTCCTACAGAACAGAATAAAAGGCGGTGACCTGAATAAGACGCGCATCAGCTGTGACACACCAGGCGCACTGGAGGAGGAGCATCCAAGTTGAGAGGGCGTCATCAAGTAGGTAGCATTTGAAATCAGATGGGAAGGATAAAATGAATTCTTATAAAGCTCTTTGAAGCAGTTAAATCTTATTAAGCCCAATTCAGACCCAAAGGCCACATATCAAAGTCAATTATACAACCAGGACTAATTCAATCCAGGAGCTCAAATCAACTAAGGTCGGCATCCTTACAACTGAGTGCCAGCACCAGGAGCCACGGGTCCCAGACCCAGGGAGGTGAGAGCTCCTTCACTCACCGGACCTCTGTTCTGGTGCTCTCCCCAGTGTGAAATGTCCTCTCCTATTTCTCTTCTAAAGGAGACCCATCCTCCTTAGTTTTCCCCATTCTGCCTTTCCCCTCTCCCTCTCTCCGATACGCACACACATTCCTAATATACCTTAAGAATCCAGTGGCAGGGAGATTCTGCCTGAAATCCACTACGTAGGAAGTCAGTTTTGATTGAACTTTCATTTGAATGTCAGTCTTATCCAAAAGAAAGGAGAATCTACGACAAGAAAGAAGTCCCAAGAAGGAAAGCACTCTGAGGATCCTAGGAAGAGAGCGGCCTAGGGAGGGGGCGCAGAAGTGAAAGCAGAGAGAGACCATGAGCAGGGAATGAAGAGACACAGAAGACCCCAACAGAGAGAGGAATGGAAACCCGGGGAAAAAGGGAGAAAATGAGGCCAGCGTCAGTTTCAGAGAGCATCTTGGGAACCACCTACAGTGTGTTAAGATGACATTTTGTATGAGTTGAAGAGAAACAAAAATAGAAATTTTAGGAAATAGTGATGTGTCAATGTAAGTTCATCAATTGCTTTAAAAAAAAAACAGATATAATGACATGTATACTCAAGAGATTGAGGCAGGAGAATCATGAGCAAGCTTCTTGGCTTACATAGTAAGACCCCCATCTTAAACAAACAAAAAAAACTGTAGAAAAGTATAATGATTAAAAAACTGTGTATTACCTAAAAAGGTCTATAGCATCACCACATTTAATCACCTTTTTACATACATATCCTTTCGAATAGTTTTTTATGTATGGTTGAGATCACATTTTATATTATAAAGTTTACATAGCACATAGTGTGTGTGTGCGTGCATGCGTGTGTGTGTGTGTGTGTGTATGTAGGTGCAAGAATAAGATGGAGAAGACACAATCTTGCTAGATACATCAGTTGGACAGTTGGACCAAACGGAGCGAAAACTATTCTTTCTAGCCTCACGACTTGCATCTCCTCATCTACAGAGTGGGTGTGCAGACCTACACCAGATGTGAGAGTCGCTGCAATGATTATGGGGGGGGCTCCAAGGCAAACAGTGGTGGACAGTAATCCAGAGCGGAATTTCAAGGTGACTTTGAGAGAGAGCCTTGGGTCACTAACCAAATACCGATCCAGTCAGCGATCTTTACATTTAAAACCATTAGCTCCTTTGGGCTTTCAGGAGTTCCATTCTGTATGGAAAGGTGGAGGAATGACTTATGGACTCCTTATTTGTTGATATAGAGAAGTTCAGAAAAGAGCAAAGCCTGACCTTTGAATTAACCCCCCACTCCCTGATTCTGGAAAAAAGAGAAAAGAAAGAAAGTCAAGTTTAGAGCAAAACTAACCAATAGAAATGAAACAGAATCAAATAAATTCTATAATTTCAATTATTGTTTGTTAGACATATTAAAAAACTTTGGGCAATATATCAGAAACTATCATTTTATATGAAGTTCATTTAAAATCTACTCATATAGGCATTTCTTTTATTTCTTTTTTATTTTTTGCCAAACCTTCCAAAATATATGTTTGTTTTTCTTAAAGCACACTTCACTTCGAACTAGTCCCGTGTCAAGACTCCAATGGGTAAATGTGACTAATGTCTACTGTGTTGGTAAATACAAGGTTAGAATCAAAAGCTGAGTGAAGAAACCAATTAAGCCATAGAGTGAGTGGTCTTCAGCCTAGAGACAGTATTGATTTTTCTTAAGGTCATGCTAATGCTTTAATGTTGTGCTTAACTCAATAGAAAAACAGACTAAGAAGTTACACAGCATTTTAGTCAGCGGATGTGCATCCGTCCTCACTTCACTGAGTATAAAAGGTGTAGGGCAAAGCAAAGTAAATCAGCAAGCTGAGAAAATAAGGAAACATTGTCTTTCCATGCATGAAATAACCTACATTGCTACTTTTCTTGATAATGTAACATCTATTCTTAGTCTCAAGTTTTCTACCAAATGTTTCATTTTGTCAGGCGGCACCTGTGATTCCAGCCTGTACACAAGAGGCAGAGGCAGGTGGATCTCTGTGAGTTTGAGGCCTGCCTGTCTATAGAGCGAGTTCTAGGACAGCCACAGAGAAATCCTGTCTGGAGTGGGATTGGTGGGGGTGGAATTTTAATATGAACTTTGAAATCAGGTACTCCTCTTTCCATTACTTGAAATTAGGCTTGCAAACCTTTATGAGGAAAGCTGAAGTCTCTTTCCAGGTCTTTATTCCAGCCAGTCACCTGAGCCTTCTGGATCTCCTGTTCTCACAGAGGGATGAAGAGCTGGGTTAAAGTACCACCGCCCTTAACACCTAACATGTGACAGGTAATGTATACCAGACAGGTTTCCTTGTATCTTCGCTCCAATCTTCTGAAGTATATATTATCCCACTTTTTTTAGATTGAAATGTTGAGATCTAGAAACAGCTTCCCTGCAGCCAAACCACCTGTAAAGCAAACTAAGAGGCCTAACATATCACCAGGGCTCCAGAGAAACTTCTTGGAGGGACAGTTGAAACTGAATCTTGAAGGATGAGTTGGGTTGAGCCAGGAAAAGACTGGTGGGGGAGGGGAAACTCGCAGAAGAAGAAGAAGGAAAAGGGGGCCTCAGCAGTTTAGCTGAAGAAATCCCAGGTCCTAATCATAAAGAGTTTGGATTTTTTTTTTCCAGAAGAGAAAGACTAAACATGAGTGTGACATGCTAAGATTTGTTTTTAGAAACAAGATACCGGGGGACTTGTTGGGGGCATGGTGGCAATTCAGGCAGGAAGTGGAGAGGCCTGACGCAAGTAAGAGGAGCTTGTCTACAAACACCCTTTCTGTTTCCCATTTATTTCCACTGTCAAGGCATCAGCGAGGAACCTGGGGACGGTTTTTTACCAAAGGAAATCAGTTTCGCAAACTGCTGAACATGCTTTTCTTATTTGAGGTGACTTTTTTCCCCTGAGTGGCCAAAGCTAAAAGAGAAGACAAGTGTAATTCTTTGAACCTACTCCTCATAAAAATAAAAATCTGGGCAGACTTTGGTCTCAGGATAATTATTCCTGCCCAGATACAAGCTAGTTTGCAATCTCATTATTCTCTTCCCTCCAGGAAAGTCCAAAGAAGTTCAAAAGGTCCGAGAGCCAAGAAAAGTTTCTTCTCCAATCTCCTGGTCTCACTGCAGTCTAGATGACAACGAATAGGAACATAAATGCAGAGGCCTATTACAGACGTTTCCAGCCGCTGCTTCTGACAGTCGCTTGCTTCCCCTGGACTGGTGTTTACTGGTGTCTGCGCTAAGTGCCCTGATGAAACAATGGGCAGCAGTGAATCAGAAGCAGGCCTGCTCTTCAAATGCTTATTATGTCTCCTACAATAAACAGCTCTATGATTGTGTTTCCAAATGGTTTAAATGGCTGAAGATCAAGCATAATGGTGCTTAAAGAAGGGGGGGGGGGCTTGCCCTAGGTCCCAAGGAAGAAGTAGCTACAAGAGGACTTTGTGTTTAAAGGGCTTCTTAGCTAATAAGACTTGGGCATGCTCTGTTTTTCAGGAAGAAGACTTTACATAGTGTTTCTCCAGCTGGAGTTTGAAGACAACATTCTGAAGAACGCTGTTGGGAATTTTGTTGGAAAGGGGGCTCTTGAGTGAGCTGATAACCTGCAGGTTTAGTCTCCTATCTGCATCCTCCTTTGCTCTGTTCTGGACTGGTTCTTGCAAACAACCCATAGCAGGCTCCCTTACTAATTAATTTCCCTGTGGTTTGATTTAGAATCAAGGGTGATGGATGAAGGGTTGTGGGAAGAGCGCATCTTTTGATTCTTCTCCTTGGGCTCCAGGCGGTTTGCCCAGCACTGGCTCATCTGTCTGCAGGTAAAAAGCCCCCTTGTGAGGTGGTACATGCTTGTAATCATGCCACCTGGGAGGTGGAAGTGGGAGGGTCAGGAGTTTGTCATCTTCTGCAACATAGTCAGTTTAAGGCCAGCCTGATTCACATGAGACTCTCTCAAAGTACAGGAAAACTCCTTCTATGGTGCTTGCTTAGCTGTCTTGGCTCCTGAACTCCGGTCTCTCAGTTGTTTGTCGCTGTATAGGAACGACATGGACACATCCCAGCGTAGCACAAGCACGCTGTTGTCTCACATAGCTCCTGGTGAAGGGTGAGAGACTTAGTCAGGTGGCCCTGGCTCACGTTCTCTCATGAGGTTAACAGGATGTGAGTTAGAGCTGGAGCAGGGTTAAAAAATTCACTTCCAAATTCGCGTCTCCAGCCACTGGCAGCAAGGGTTCCTGGCCAGCTGTTTCTGCCAGGTGGAATTTTCTTTGGACTGTGCACATCAGGAAAGCTACTTCTCCAACAGGGAGTAACCCAAAATTGGGGTGGGGGGCCAGGAATGGGAAAGATTCATATGGAAGTCAGGGTGTTTTCACAACCTCTTCTCAGAAATGACATACCGTCACTTCTGCCGCGAGCTGTTGGTCATACAGACCAACTGTAATATAGTGAAGGAGGGAGCCACCCAAGGGTATGAATATCAGGAGGCTGGGACAACTAGGAGTGAACTGTCTCAGAAACTCGCTGCTATCTTGGAGACTAGCTACCAGGCCCACCTTCTGGTCCCAAGTGATTCATGTCTGTTATACATGTAAAATGCATACTCTCCCCCTGCCAAGTCAGCAGAAATATCATCTCATTATAGCATTAACTTGAAGTCCAGCATCTCAACGTCTAAGTTAAATTTAAGCATAGCCGAGGCTCCTTGGATGCAGTTCCTTAAGCACAACTCTTTGAGTATAGTTCCTGTCTACCTGTGAGACAAGGAGACAGCTAAGCCACTGAACCAAGCTGGTCACCGTGGCGCACGTCTGTAATACCAGCACTCAGGAGGTCCAGGCAGGAGAAGATCAGCCTCAGCTGCATAGAGAGTTCAAGGTCAGCGTAGGTTATATGAGAGCCTGCCTCAAACAAAGATTAAAAACCAAGAAAAAGATTTGTACTATCTAATATTGTCCTCAAAACTATTGTCCAAATTCCAAATTCCTGACTGGATGTAAGGATTTTGCTACAGCAGAAAGGACCACTAGCAGAAAAAAACAGTATACTCCGTATTTCTATCTAAAAAGTGATTTTGGAACTTGGTAAAGTTTCAAATAACAATTATGAATTGTTTTGTATAATTTCTAAGGCCTGGGAATCTAAGACTTGGATTGACCAGGAGGTTCTAGATGAGAATTTCTCACAAGATTGCAGCAGATATAGCCAGATCACACAATTCATATATTCATATATTCAAACGTCACATGGTAGCCTCTAATATGTAGTTATTTAGCATATATCAATAATTTTGTTCCTATGTCATTTGGGACTACAGTTATCTCAAGGTTCAATTGAGGGTGAGACTCTTCCTACCAAAAACAAAAGTATATTCCTGCTGGAAGCTTTGGTTTTCGCGTTCTGAATCTTCCTCCTTTTCCACCTCCCTTCCTCCACCCAGTCCTGAGAGTGGTATTCCCCTCATGCCACATCTCCGGGGTGTTCTGTCATTCTACTCTGTAGCGTTCAAATGCCTCCAGGTTTTGTTTTTTTTTTTATGCATTTAGAATTGTGAGTGTGTGCGAGAATGAAGTTCCTGCCATAGATGTTGCTTTCTCTTCTGGAGAAAGCAAATCCAAACAAGTCTTATTGGGCTGAACAGGTGTCTTTACTGAAGAACTCCTCAGGACCTTGTAAGGTGCTGATGTGTGTTCTGACTCTCCCAGAGGACTCGAGAGCACGCTGTATTTTCCAACTCTTTTGATCACAAACCCTGTTTTTGTGTTTTGCTTTTTCATGCATCATAGCTAGCCGGAAAAAGGATGAACATGAAACATCACAGTTTAGTTTGACTGAAACAATGAACTTGTGATAGAAACTAATAATTCATATATGTACATGTGTGTGTGTATATATATATATATATATATATATACATTCATACACACACACATGTGTAAAACAAAAACAGTGGTAGGAACAGAGTCATACAGGGCAATGTATTTGACCACTCTGGTCCTAAGGTCTTGGGAATCACTGAAGGTGAAAAGTTACAATTGCTAACCTAAATTACTTAATTGTAGCAATACACTTTATTTTTTCAACTGTAACCAGGGTTACTTTGCACAACTAACAAAACAGAGAAAAGACAATTATGTTCTTTTACATAATTTTTTTATTATTACCTTTTTTTTTATTACCTTTACATTTGGTTCAACAGGTTAGAAGAAACAAGACCCAAGCTTCAGGAGCCCCTATTATTTGGCTTGCGTTTTCAATTTGGTAGAAGAAATTTCTTAAATAGAAAGACCCTCGGGAAAAATAAAATGTTTTAACATACCCCTCTAAAGAAGCATTCTTAAATAGGTTAAAAGAGAGAAGACTTCTTTTGGTCAGAATTGGTGATAATAAAAGGAATACAGAAGTACAATTCAGGGTAATGATGAGATTATAATTAGAAAAAGAACAAACATCATTTTGGAAAGGCCATATTTAAATGATTGCATGAAAGGGCTGGGAGTGTATCTCAGTTGCAGAGTATATACTTAGTATCCAAGAAATCCTGAGTTCAATACCTAGCAGGAAGGGAGGGAGGGGCAGAAGGAGAGAGAAGGAAGGGGGAGAGACTGGGAAGCTGAGCGTGGTGGCTTATGCCTTTAATCCTAGCACTCAGAAGGCTAAAGCAGCAAGATTGTAGCAAGATTGAGGCCAGTCAGGCTACATAGTTCTAGGTCGGCCCAAGCTACAGAGTGAGAAAGAAAGGAAGAAAAGGAGGGGAAAAAAGAAAGAAAAAGAAAAGTAGCATGCATATCAGTTTTCTATACTCTAAAATAAAATACCTCAAAACTTTGTGGCTCAAACAATTTTATCTCTCATAGTTTCTTTGGCTGAACAACTCCAATTAGAGTTTCAGCTATGACACTGGCCATCTGAAGTCTTGAGTTCTGGCTAGCAGAACCTCTTCCCATGGGGCTCACTCACATGGATGTCAGGTTGATTTTGGCAGCTAGCAGAAGGCCTTCTTCTCTCTTCACATGGGTCTATATGGAGGAGGCCCTTGCTCCCCTAGCATCTGGCTTTCACAAAGAGGCCTTGGCAGAACCTACTGTAGACCTTATTATCTAACCTCAAAAGTCCAACGCTGTCATAATCCGTCAGTCCAGTGAGCCTTAATTTAATTTCCTCCCACATGACAGGATTGGTCTAGATTAACTCAGCAGCTCACAACCACATCATGACTTTCGTGTGTGTGTGTGTGTGTGTGTGTTCCTTTGCTTATATTCCTTTCAACCAAGCTCCTCGGAAAATAGTTCTATCTCGAGTAGTTAAACCAAAGTTTGCTACACTTAAAACATCATATTAGCTGGTGCTACTTTAGGGCATGTTGTTAGCCAGCAAGATGGCTCCGACAGTGGATAAGAGCACATGTCAATGTGTGATGCTTAGTTTTAATTGTCAAATTGTTCTAATCCAGATCACCTGGGAAGAGAGTGAGGGACTGAGTGGATCAGGTTGGCCTGTGAACATGTATACAGGAGATTATCTCGATTATATTAATTAAAGCAAGAAGACCTTCCCACTGTTCATAGCATCATTTCTTAGACAGGGTATCTTGAAATGAGCAAGAACTAACAAGGATGCATTAATTCATTCCTCTCTGCTTCCTGAATATGGTGGACACAATGTATCCTGTTGCTCCATCCTGATGTCATGACTTCAAAAATCATGTCATTTCTCAAAAATACATTGTCAACTAGAACTGTAACATAAACCTCTTCTCCCCTAAGCCAAATTTGTCTGGCTACTTGATTATAACAACAGGCAATGAAACTAAGACAAAAATTATTACCAGGAGTGGGGTCATTACTACGATTGTGTGACTTCTGAGCCTTTGGAACTATTTTGTGGGAGGAATAGGAAAGAGTTTGAAACTCTGGGCTTGAAAATCTACTGAATGTTGGAAGTATAGCTCAATGGGTCATTCTAGTGGGAACTTAGACGACAGTAATGCTGAAAGAAATGTTCCTGCCTCATGAGCAAGGAACATGGACTTTGTTGGAAACAGCTAGGGCCCATTCACTTTTTTTTTTTTTTCTTTTTGAGACAGGGTCTCATTATGTGGTCTTGACTGGCCTGGAACTCAATAGTAAATCAGGCTGGCTTCGGGCTCCCAGAAATTGGCCTGCCTCTTGTTCCCAAGCACTGGAATTAAAGACATTCATGTGATTTTTTGGCCAAGAATCTGGCTGCCTGCTTCCTGTTTCTTAAGCAGAATGGGGTTAGGTTTGAAGGTGACGGGCTGTCACCGGGAACTGTGAACTAAGATGAACCTTTCTTCCTCTAAGTTGCTGCTGTCAAGGTGTTTCATCACAGCAACAGGAAATGAAACTCAGATGCTGCAGAAGCCCAGCGACCTGAGTTCAATCCCAGCATCCACATTTAAAAAGCTTGATGTGGTGAGCATCTGTAATCCCCATAATCCTCTATCAAGACGGAAGGCAGAAACATGAGAATCACCCAAGGCTCACAGGTCAGCCAGCCTGGAGAACACAGTACAGTAGAAGTAACGAGGGAGACCCTGCCTTGACTAGGTAGAAGGAGAGACCTGATTCTCAAAGGCTATCCTCTTACACACACACACACACACTGGATTAGTTTCCTTTCTGCCGCGGAGATAAAACACCATGTGCAAAGCAAGTGAGTTAATTCTTAGTACTGAAAATCACGTTTGTTTTCAGTTTTAAAGACAGTTAGTACACATTGCTATTTTATTGTACAGTACTAATACAGATTAGTATTGGCTTGTTTTCTCTTTCTGTGAAGCTCGAATGATGGACCTACATGAATATGGTGGAATGTCATGCAGCTACCAAAAATGACAAGAATGTGGTTTGTGTCCGTGTGTGGCTATGCGTACACAGAGTAATGGAAATAAAGAAGAGTCCTAAACGTCCTTTGAGTTCAGTCGAGTACAGAGAGAGGCCCTGGGACTGTAAGGCAATAGGAAGAGGTCTAGCCTTGGCAGTCACACCAGCTTAGCCTAGTTTTCCAGACATCTCTAATAAGAGTCCAAAACATGAATGAAACCATCTAAATACCACCATGTAAGAAATCCGAGTGAGACCTGCGGGACTGTAGACCCATGGATCAACCCAGATAGCCATGAGAAATTAAAACAAATTTAAGCCACTACGTTTCAGAGTGGTTCTCATTAAGTAGAGCAAGGCAACCCAATTTCTTCTCATGTTAGAAATATTAAACATTCTCATTGGTTTGAAATCATATTAGGCAATATTAAAACAAGACTACCAGAATTCTGCCTTAATTGTAGAATTAAGCCGCTGGTATGGCCTGTCCCACCACAGTCTCGCCCCTCCCTCACCACCTACCCTCACTCCCTCCTCTCGCCAAAGTCTGAGGGAAAACTAGAAACTGGAGTCACTGACATAGGAAACAAAGAAGGCTGAACTCCAAGAGAACAAAGGGACACCCACCGAATCAGGCTATGCCTTCACAGCGTGCCTACTCCGCACCTGAGGTCAGGCCTGGGTCTAGATGCCAAGCCTGTCATGACAGAGAGAGAGGAAGAGAGACACAGAGAGAGACAGAGACAGAGAGACGGTAGAAAAAAATCCACTCAATGACCTTGTACAAATTATCTTATTTAACCCTCGCCACATCTGAAAGGTTGGTACTTTTCTTCCCATAATACCCATGGAAAGAGTAAACATTATAGACTCGGAATAACTTGTTCAAGGCCACGCAGTAACTACTTCCTACTATAGGGGTGGAGGGGAGGGCGTTACCTGCCCAAAGTAAGGAGAGATGATTTCAAAGTGTGGCACATTATGAAGTCACATCACTTCGGTTGTTTTTTAGGTTAAGTGAAAAACAAAGTTGAATGGAAGCCCTGTGCCGTTAGGGGCACCCAAGGAAATGGAGCCCAGCATCAGCCTTTCTTGTGGCTAGACTATGGAACAGGTGGGAGGAAGTCCTCTCCACACTTGAGCAGAGAAGTGGCTACACACCAGAAGTGGTTGGTGAAGAGAGTCAGTGAAAAGCTTCTCGGGGTGCGTGTGAGGCCCCCCTGTCCTCATGATCCTGGGGAGGGGGCTGCCACCGTCGTCACTGTTTTCCAAGTGTACCGCTAAAATTAAGAGTGCCTAGAGAAATGTGTGTTGCACAAACATGAGATCTTTGACAGAAAACTCTGTCTGTTCCACCCCCATATTCTCCATTCGAGTTCCCAGAAGTTTGCAATTATGCTTAAAGAGGTTTCCAGACAAGGCTTACTCAGCGCTGGTTGTCAGTAGGATGAGATTATTTTGTTTTGTATTTTTTATTCCTTTAAACTCGGCTGACCATTGCCAGCCTAACCCACGCTGGTGCATAAAGGCCAGCCGTGAGCCACAGACCTATTTCCATTCTGCTCTGTGTGTTGCGTGTTGTATGTGTCTGCGTACTGGCATTTCTTCCTCTCCCCAGATTCAAAGTCCCCCGTGTCAACTTGCTATAGGTGCCTCTATTTTGTCAACACTACCCTTCTCCCTACTTTATTTTCTTTTAGCCTTTTGATCTTTGGCCTGTTGCCCCATTTTCTGGTGTCCTATCCCCTTTACTTGGTTTCTTCTTTTGTCTTTACTAAGACATGTCATAATAAGTCCTTAGTTCTTTAACTGCAGAATTCCACCAGGGAGGCATAGAATGTCTGAGCCCTGTGTGTAGGGAAGAAATTATCTAGAAAAAGAGTGGCAAAGCCAGAAACGATGGCACATTTCTAGAATTACTCTGTTTTTCTTTTTTTTTTTTCTTTCTTTTTATTTTTAACCGGCAGGGGGGTGGGTGGTTTTGTTGTTGTCGTTTTGGCCCTTCCTTCCTTCCTCCTTCCTTCCTTCCTTCCTTCCTTCCTTCCTTCCTTCCTTCCTTCCTTCCTTCCTGTCTTCCTTCCTTCCTTCCTTCCTTCCTGTCTTCCTTCCTTCCTTCCTTCCTTCCTTCCTTCCTGTCTTCCTTCCTCCTTCCTTCCTTCCTTCCTTCCTTCCTTCCTTCCTTCCTTCCTTCCTTCCTGCCTTCCTTCCTTCCCTTCCCTTCCTTCCTTTCTTCATTTCTTTCTTTCTTTTCTTTTTTTTTTTTTTTTTTGAGACAGGGTTTCACTGTAGTTTTAGAGCCTGTCCTGGAACTAGCTCTTGTAGACCAGGCTGGCCTCCAACTCACAGAGATTCACCTGCCTCTGCCTCCATCGTTTTGGTTTTTCAAGACAGGGTTTCTCTGTGTAACAGGGCCTGGCTGTCCTGGAACTCATTCTGTAGACCAGGCTGGCCTCAAACTCACAGAGATCCTCTTGCCTCTGCCTCCCGAGTGCTAGGATTAAAGGCGTGCACCGTATCACTGCCCAGTTTCTTGTTGGACTTTTTGTTGTTGTTGTTGTTGTTTTGGTTTGGTTTGTTTCTTGGTTTTTTTTGAGACAGAGTTTCTCTGTAGCTTTGGACCCTGTCCTGGCATTTGCTCTGTAGACCAGTCTGGCCTCAAACTCAAAGAGATATGATTGTCTCTGCCTCCTGAGTGCTGGGATTAAAGGTGTGCACCACAACCCCATAGCTGGATTACTCTTTTAAAAACATCATTTATATATTTTCATATGGATGGATGTTTTGCCTATGTGTATGTCTGTGGACCATGTGTGTGTCTAGTGCCTATGGAAGCCAGAAGAAGACATAGGATCCCCTGAAACTGGAGTTAAAGATGATTGTTAGCCACCATGGGAATGCTGGGAAGAGAATCCCTGCTCTCTGGAAGAGTAGGCCAAGCTTGTAACCACTGAGGCCAGGGTTACTTTTAAACTCCACTTACTGGCAGACACTACCAGCTACATTTCCCCCTTCCTGCCTCTGTACCCTCTCCTTCTAGCTCCAGGACATCTGGGAGATTATATATAATCTCTAGACTTTGAAGTGATTCACATCTGTAATCCCAGCACTTGGGAGGAGGCAAGTTCAGGAGTTCAATGCTAGTCTGTTCTGTATCATACACTGTTCTACTTCTTCTAAACAAAACAAACAACAAAGAAAAATCCAGGCGTGGTGCTGCGTACCTGTAAATCCTAGCTCTTGGGAGGCAGAATCAGGAAGATGAAGAATTCAGGGAGGATCAGAATTTCAGGGGCAACCTCAGTCACACAGTAAATTTGAGGCCAACCTGGGCTACACGAGACATTGTTCAAAAAAAGAGAAAGATTCTTGGTTGTAACTTTGAAAAACCATTTGGCAGTATCTACTAAAGCTGAACATATGCATATACTTTTTAACCAAGATTTCTACTCCAAGATTCAGACCCAACCAAAATGCACACATATGTTCATCAAAAGACATGCACAAGAATGTTCACAGCAAGAGTTAGCATAAAACTAGTTAAAAACTAGAAACAGCCCAAACGTCCAAAAGCAGTTGAATGGATAAAGACTAATCTATTCTGACAATGAAATATACAACGAGGTTGGGGGGAACTATTGCTATGGACAACATGGTTGAATCTTACAAATGCAATAATAAACAAATAAATACAGAGTACATAAGTTATCTGCATGAAATTCAAAACCAGGCAAAAATGAACTTTTAGTTCTCAGAAAAGGGGTTAGTGCATGAAGAGGAGTAGCCAGGTCGGGCCATGGAAGGACTGGGTTCATGCCATGTGGTTTTCTCTTTCTCTGTTTCCCCGCCCCCCAGCGACCCCCACCCCCAAGATAGGGTTACTCTGTGTGGCTGTCCTGGAACTGAATTTGTAGACCAGGTTGGCCTTGAACTCAGAGATCCGCCTGCCTCTGCCTCCCAAGTGCTGGGGATTAAAGACCTGTGCCACCACCGCCTGGCCAGCATTCCCTACCTTGATCCGGGGACTGACTGAAAAGTGTGATGACTTTGGGGAAGATTCCTCCAGCCGTAGCGTTGTGGTTGGTGTGCTTTCCTACATATGGCATGCACGAGAAAGCAAACGACACAGAGAAAAACTTACCTGCTTTCTCCTCAAAATGTAGTAGAGGACATTCGAGCTTAGTGCCGGCTAAATGAATTTCCTTGTGTTCCTGTTTGTCATTCGAAGAAGCCTGGGCAACCAGTTCTGAGTCCTACGCTCCAATCATGTCCTGCCCTGCTCTGCAAGTAGAAATTACAGTGTTGGGAAGACACCGCTGACCAGTGAACGGTTCACAGCTCACATAACACACATCTACGCCTCTTGGTTCCAGGTGGAATTAAAGATGTCATTTTGTGCTTACCTTTAAGAAGGATTCAGGGTGTCCTAGGAAGAGTAACCAGTTGGCAGGATGAGGGTTCAGAAGAAACAGAAACAAGTCAAGGGTTGAAGCTAGAATAAACAATCAAGAAAATTATCTTAAAAATGCCTAGTCACACTGAGCGGGCAGGGCAGTGGTGCCTTGGGGTGTAACATCAGGATGCACGCAGACATCCGCAGAACAGAAAAAGTGATTGGATAGAAAACGAGGTTTGGAAATTAGGACTCACCTGCTTTTTACAGATTCTATAGTGTAGAGCACGTTTTAGCCTCTGTAAGTTAGGAGGGAGCTGGTAAAGGGTCAAGCCATCAGGAAGGGAGAAAGGCTTATACTTGTCAGGCTTGGTGGTGCATAGGCAGGCAGATTCGGGGCCAGCCTCATCTACAGAATGGGTTCCGGGACAGCTAGGACTACACAAAGAAACCCTGTCTTGGAAAATAAAACAAAACAAACAGAAAGTATATACTCTTTCTACTGCTCAATGATCTCTTTTTCATTCATTGTTTCGGTGACATCCTCCACTCACATCCCAGCTCCAAGCTCACCTTCCAGCTTAGAAGATTTTGGTGCCTAGAGTTCTTCCAGCTCCTATGGCTGGGTACCCATCATTGTCTTAGGTGAGAAGTACTACATACACTATAGCCTGCGAAATCCCTCCCCAGCCCTGGACAGATCGGCTTTAGGCCTCTCCATCAGACTCCCAGTGTGGGGATCCTGCATAAGATGAGTGAGAGCAGCTAGAAAGGCAACTGCATCCGAGCTCATGATGACTGCTGTGCTCCTGGATCCCCTGTACCCACTCTCTGATGCTCTCTCCCCACTCCATTCTGTTTCGGCTCTTATTGCATTTGGCAAAAGCACATGAGTTGGCCTGTGACTCTCATGGGGAGGATGAGTAGTGTTCTCCACACTTGGGATTCCTCCAGCCATGGCCCTTTCTCCCCTCAGCTTCTTTGTTTGTCCATCTGGATTATTTCTATGTCTTTGCAGCCCTCCAGGACAGTGAGACATCCTGGCCTGGTCCCTCTAGGATACTACCCTACTTAGCCATTGTGGTCCGATTTTATGCTATCAGAAGAAAGTAATCAAAGTTCTCTTCATATCTGCATTCTACACTGTTTGCATGGTGATTTGGTATTGTTTCCTCATGTTGTAAACCGAGATCTGAACCAATAGCAGCAGGGAAGGGTGGCGGAAGCCTGTGTTTTGAACTGATACAGTGAGGTTAAGACCCTGGCTCTATCACTGCTAGGGGAGCTGGCAACTTCCTTACTCTTTTTAGGCCTTGGTTTCCTGGTCTATAAGACAAAGATGAAAACGTGGAAAGTTGTCAGAAAGATTAAATAATGCGTGAGTTATGGCATGTGACTTTTATGGGCTATTTAATCAAAGCCGGGTGCTAAGGTTAAACGCTGCTGTGAGACTGGTCATTATACCCACCCTTCTAGTTACTGGATAGTGCTAGCTGATCTGAAAAAGTAAACAGATTTGCTCATACATTTGAAAATGAATCTCTGTGAGTGTCAGCCAAGAGAAGCATAAATAAACTCTGCAAAGAACACATTCTGAGGTGCAGAAGAATGCAATTCAAGAATATAAATTAGACAGCACAATCATATCACACCACGCTATAAAAGAACAAATACTAAGAAATCGAAAGAACCAAAGAAAAAGCCATATTCCTAGGACCAGGGAGAGGGCTCAGTAAATAAAGGTTCTTGCTGCCAAGCCAGACGACCTGAATTTGATCCCTGGGATCCACATGGTGGAAGGGGGGAACCCATTCTTGCCAAGTTGTCCTCTGACCTTACTTAGCAGGTGCTATGGTACACACACAGCACCCACAATGCATTTGCACAGATAAAATGAGCATGAATATGATAAGAACTTAAAGTCATTCTCTTAGATTATTGTTGATCTCAATAAATGAATTTGATTATAGTAGTAGATGTTGGTTCTGCCTATACAGAATTCTAGAAATAAATGGTAGTGGTGCTGAGGGCGGCAGCAGATTGAGGGTAGACGAGAACATGGCCACAACAAGAAATGTAAGGACTTGAGCAGTGGTAAAGTAAAGGCCCTTTCATCACCAGAAATCAAGGGCAAATAAATATCAGAGGGCAGAGCAAGAGGGGATGACCAAAGTACATACAAACAGCCTGTGGAGAGGAGGACTGTTGATCAAATAGTCAGAACTCTAGAGACTCGCAGGCAATGCAGAAGGAGGGGCAGGACCAGGGGAAAGCAGACAGATAGATAGCCAGCCCCAGTTGATGAGGAGGGCTGTCCAAACCGAAGCCACATCCTCTCTTGGCTTCAAAAGCCACTAAGGACCTCCTCCTGCTGCTAGCGCATCCTTAGTGAGCCGGGTGTGCAATCATGCTGGTGCTAGAACCTGGATGAGTAGCAATGGGACTGAGACTTCACCACTCACTTCTCGAATTCAGGTTTCTCTAAGTGCCATTGATTTTAAAGAGGGAGCTATGGGTATAGGGAGTGGGGAGGGAGAGAAGATTGATAATATACACTTTTACTCCCAGCACTTGGGAAACAGAGGCAGGCTGATCTCTGTGAGTTCCTAGCCTGATCTACAGAGTGAATCCCAGGGCAACCAGGCTACACAGTGAGACACACACTTCCCGTCCCCCGAAGTGGATAAAATATTTGCCACATAAGTATAAGAACCTGAGTTAGATTCTAAGAGACAAAAAAACAAAACAAAACAACAAAACAAAAAAAAACAGTGTGGTGGCTCTTGCTGAGAAGGTGGAGACAGGTAGATGGTTGGGGTTCTCTGGTAGTTAACCAGCCTAGTCTCCTTGGCAAGCCTCAGAACCCAGTAAGAAGCTGTCTCAAAAATAAGGTGGATGAGCCGGGTGGTGGTGGCGCACGCCTTTAATCCCAGCACTTGGGAGGCAGAGGCAGGTGGATCTCTGTGAGTTCGAGGCCAGCCTGGTCTACAAAGGGAGTTCCAGGACAGGCTCCAAAGCTACAGAGAAACCCTGTCTCGAAAAACCAAAAAAAAAAAAAAAAAAAAAAAAATAAGGTGGATGACTTCTGGGGAATGACACCCGGGGTTGACATCTAGCCTCCATACACACATGTACACATTATGAGCATATACACATGTGGAGAGAGAGAGAGAGAGAGAGAGAGAGAGAGAGAGAGAGAGAGAGAGAGAAGAAGAAGAAGAAGAAGAAGAAGAAGAAGAAGAAGAAGAAGAAGAAGAAGAAGAAGAAGAAGAAGAAGAAGGGCATGAATTGATCAGCAAATCCTCCCAGACAGCCTTCAGACCCCAACCTTCCTAGTGAAGAAAATGATAGGTAGAATGATACATGTTTTTTTTTTCAGGGGAAAATAAAAGTGTGTGTGTGGGGGGGGGTATGCCAGCACTCAAGAAGGAGAGGCAGGTGGATCTTGGTGAGTTCCAGGACAGCCAGGGCTACAAAGAGAAACCCTGCCTCAAAAAACAAAGCAACAGAAGTGAGGGAAGTCTAACAGTGCTTCTGGCTCTATAACAAGCAGGGAAAGGGAGGGAGCACTCTGCCCTGGGATCATATTTTCTTTGGAGCATTAATAACAAGCATATGTTTAAAGAGCCCAACTGCACGTGGTCACTTACATTGTAGTCCCTACTACTTGGGGGCTGAAGCAGCAGGATGGATGGAGCCCCGGGGTTCAAGACCAACTTGATAAACAGCAAGATCCTAAGAAAAAATAAGTAAATTTTTTAAAGTCAAAGAAAACCTCAAGTCCCTGAGGGAACCCTCTGTCCAGTGGTATCGCCAGTTTCATATATGGGAGCTCAGTTTCCACAGAAAATTACGCAGTCATGTGCAAAATGTGAGGGGTTGAGTAACTTATAGATCTAGTTGGGATTCCAAATGATCAGCTATGTAACTTCAAACACATTATTTAGCTACTCATAATTTCACTTTCCTTGGCTATAAAATGGAGATAATATCTATTAGAAAGAATCTGTGTAAAAGTTCAGATAAATCTCATGGTACTGGTACACCGAAGCTAAGAGTAATTCTCTTCCCTTTATCTTTTTCCTTCCTTCCTTCCTTCCTTCCTTCCTTCCTTCCTTCCTTCCTTCCTTCCTTCCTTCCTTCCTTCCTTCCAAGACAGTCTTATTATGTATCACAGGCTAGTCTACCCTCAAATTCCAAATCCTCCTCCCTCTGCCAAACAAGAGTTAGAATACCTGCCTGAGCCAACCAGTTCTGCTGGTCTTTAATGGAAAGGACTATATTTTATGTCTTATTGTGAGGTTTCCTCTTTCTAGCAATCTGTGCTTTTGAGACACATCTCAAATGCTGCCATGTTCCTAGATGTTCTTATCAGACCACAGAAGGATTGGTAATTACAGTGTGGCAGGCAGAATAATTGCTTCCCTAAAAGATGTGTGCCCTAATCCAAGGTAATCTGTGAATATATTATGTTACAAAGAGGATTTTACAGATGTAATTAAGGTTAAGGGACTGGACATTGCAAGATTATTTTAGAATCCCCACAGAGAACCTTTTCCATCTGACATCAGTTGGAGGGAAAAGCGACAGAGATGTAATGTAAGCAAGGTTCAGCGCTCCTGGCTTTGGCAACGAAGCAGGGGAGTAGACGCCCTGAGAAGCTGAAAAAGGTGTGGAATCTTCCCTAGGACTTCCAGAAAAACAAGCGGCTCCACTGATACCTTGATTTGAACCCCGCCAGTTCTATAGCCAACCCCTCCCCCACTAGCTAGAAGCTAATACATTTGTACCCCGTGCGTGATTCGATGTGTATTAACTTGTTACAGCAGCAACAGTAAATTAAAAGGTTTAGATGCCAAAAAAGACCCAAGACTGTGGGGGTAATTGACAGTTTTGTTGGTCAGTTAGATAATTAATAATGCATAAAAATCTAGTAGTAAATATTGGTAATAATGAAAGTGATCTATCTTCATAATATTCCTCCAAATTATTCAAAGTAATATTTAATTTTTCTTTCTAATGTTCAATTTAAAGATTAGGTTATAGTCAAGAAAATTTGCTTGCCCTTGCTCCAACAAGATAAGAATTTTATTGAAACAAGAGATAACAAAAAATATAGTATGTCAGGGTCAGAAGTGGTAGAGCGTACCTTTAATGCCAGCACTTAGGAGGTAGAGATGTGAGGATCTCTGTGAGTTTGAGGCCAGCCTGGTCTACATAGCAAGTTTTAGGCCAGTCAGGGTGCATATAGTAGTAAGATGCTGTCTCAAAAAGCAAAACAAAAACAATTTTTTTTCTGGTTTTCCTTTTTTTCAAGACGGGAATCTCACTATGTGGCTCTGGCTGTCCTGGAACTCACTCTGTAGACCAGGCTGGCTTCAAACTCACAGAGAACTTCCTGTCTCTGCCTCCCAAGTGCTGGGATTTAAGGTGAGCACCACTGCACCCAGCTAAAAGACCAAAATTTAAAATATAGTTTATCTATATGGGGTTCTAAATGGGCTCTAAGTGGTGTCTCCTCTTTGCACTAAAACATGGCTCAGTTTCCACAGAGGTTGACTGCCCATCTACTCAGAGGAAGGGCAATGGCTTCATGGACTGAGCAATAATTGATCCCCCAAAGCTGAGATTACCAAGAAGTGTCAATTCACTGGAGTTAACCTTAGTAAGCTTTATTGTAGGAATGCATATGCACAGGCCCCCCCAGGGAAAGACAAGCCATGAGAGTCAGGGAGGGTTGAGTGGGAGGGATGCCGTAGACTCAAGGAATGTGCTCCTGAGTGAGTCAGTCACTTCCTTCGAGCCTGCCCTGCCTTCTGCTCACTACCGCCTGGCTTTCGTGTGTCTGCTCTGTGGGTCTTTTATGCACCGTAGGTCCTGCTTATTCATAACTTGGCTTACTCATAACCTGACTCAGTCAAACTTTTGATTCATTCCACTCCTCTCGTGCTATTTCCAACTTCTCTCTCCCCCATAGCTCGCCAGCTTTATTCAGGAATGGATTCTTTCATTGAAAAGTAACTGCTGAGCACCTACTGTGTGCGCCCATGCTTCTTCTTCTCCAGTCAGAGGGAGAAAGACGTCAACCAAAGAATTGCAAAAGTCCCTTAGGCACGTTCTGATTTGCTCAGGGTATTTGTTCAAATGGGGTTCCAGGCTAAGCTGCTCAGTGCTCCGTGCACTATCTGCCTTCAGGAACAGCAGAAACAGGTTGTCCCTTTTAACACCGCATGACCCACCCCATCTCCTGGAGTCAAGACAGCTGATTAAACTAAGAGTTGGCGTTTGCCCAAGCACAATTGATACATTGGCTGGCCAGCAACCAGCAGTTTAAGTCCTAATAAACTTCCCTTACTAGGAAGAGATGAGCGTGCATGGCATATATTATATAAAATTAACACCTTTACCATGGTGGGAATAAACCTTATGCCTCAGAGAAGACGTCTTCCATCCACTATGGAAGAGAAAGCTAGAGACCGCTTGTCTGATTCAGGAACTCAGAGCAGGGTGCAGGGCAGGGAGTAAACAGACCTGGCTTTAAGCAGATCACAGGGCCTTGTAGATCACTCAAATGGTGGGCAGAGTAGGGACTCGGGAACTGTGCCAAGTCCCTCGTACAAAAGTATCCTAGCCCTGGATAGGGGTGAATGATGATGCCTTCCAAGAGGTTTGCTTCTCCGGGAGTCTACGGGATAGTCCTTGGTCTAGGGCCAAGAGCATAGATTTCAACACAGCCCGGGCTCTTCATGCCAGACTTTGGGTCATCATGTTTATTTAGGCAGTACTCAATGAAAGATTTTAGAGAAGCCATACAAAGTGGTCATGGCACAACTCTGGTCTAGGATCTTGAGCCACTCCCCCACATCCCTACCCCCCATCCTCTGCTAGAAGCCAAAGATTTAGTTTACTACACAGAGAAGGTCAGACGGAAGGACAGCCCCTCACACTTGTAACCGGTAAGCGACCAGCCAACGCCATGACTCAGTTGCTTCCACGTTCCGTGCTGTGTTACTAGTGCAGCGGGAGAGGAGGTAAGGCCGTGGCATCCTGAATTAGTAATAGCGTTCTGTTTGAGCCAGACTGACTAAAGGGCTGGTGGTTCTTGGGAGTTTGTGTTTTCTGGTTTCTGGAACAGGATGTTGGCACATTTGTTCTGTTGTCTGAAGACAGGCTTCATTTGGAGATAAAAACACACAGAGAACTGAATTTCCCCTGGGACCATCTGGTCGTGTGACTTGGAAAGGAGTATTCCGTGTTGGTCCAGGGTTACTTGAGGTTATGGAAGCTTACACAGCCCCTAGCCAGAGTGCTGGAGCTCAGGAATCCAGGAGCTCTACATCCGCCGCAACAGGAGAACTCGCGGCAACAAGTTGGGTATAGTGATGCCCGTGGTGGAAGCCCTGGGGTTGGAGAGGTACAAAGTCTTCCAGGATTGGGGGACCTCTAGAAATGACCAGCCTCCAGGGCTGTGGAGATGGCTCGACCAATGACGTGATTGCCTGGCAAGCAGGCAGACCCACGAACAAACTCTACAACCCATGTCAAAATGTCAGTGTGGTAGCATGTGTTTATAATTCTAGTGCTGGGCAGGAGACAGGGGGATGCCTGAGCATACTGGTCAGCTAACCTATGCTAATAGTGGGAAAGACCTGTCGCCAAGGAGGTAGGTGGCATTCTTAAAGATCTCTCTCTCTCTCCTCTCTCTCCTCTCTCCTCTCTCTCTCTCTCTCTCTCTCTCTCTCTCTCTCTCTCTCTCTCTCTCTCTCTCTCTGTCTCTCTCTCTCTCACACACACTAGCTTGCTCCACCTCTGCTTTGTACCCTTACGGGCCATCTGACCCAGCTTCGTTCTAACACTAGTGTAAATACCAAAGCCCTGAGACAACAACTAATCTTGTATAGCTGGAGGATCGGTGAAGTAAGAACAGGACTTAGGATCTGACGTAGGGAATGACCATAGCTAGAGCTGGGGAGGCAGGGATAGAGTGGCCTTTTGTGAGCATCACATCCACATGCCTGCTAAGGTTCCGTGTGCTCAGGTGTCTTAGCTTGTAGCAATAGAATTGATACATCTGCCCTAGAGCCTCTGTAACAACTGGCAGATGCCATCATTTCATCAGTTAGGCAAGAAGTCCCAGTGGCTCTTGAACCCCAGCCCATCACCACGTCTTGTCAATGTCACCTTGTGTTCTGCCCACTTTCTTTTTTTTTTTTTGGGGGGGGGGTTTTCGAGACAGGGTTTCTCTGTGGTTTTGGAGCCTGTCCTGGAACTAGCTCTTGTAGACTAGGCTGGTCTCGAACTCACAGAGATCCGCCTGCCTCTGCCTCCCAAGTGCTGGGATTAAAGGTGTGCGCCACCACCGCCCGGCTGCCCACTTTCACTATAATCTTCCAGGACTGAGCAATCATCTTTTATTGTCTGTACTTCAGGGATACTTTCTTCCCTCCCTCCCTCCTTTCCCTCCTTCTTTCTCTTCCTTCCTTCCTTCCTTCCTTCCTTCCTTCCTTCCTTCCTTCCTTCCTTCCTTCCTTCCTCCTTTCTGCCCTTCTCCCCTCCCTCCCGTTCCTTCCTTCCTTCTTTGTTTCTCATGGAATTTTACTATATTGTCCAGGGTGGCCTTGACTACCTGGACTTAAGAGATCTTTCTGCCTCTGTCTCCAGAGTAGCTGGAACAGCAGGCCACACTACCATGCCTGGATCTTTGTCTCTCTTTTTCCTCTATTTTTTTTGTGAGGCTTAGAATCCAACCTAGGACTTCACCCATGCTAGGCAAGCTCTCTGGAGCTGAAGCCATTTCAGCTCCTCCGGATAGGATGCCCACACTTCCTCTGCTTTGAAACCACTTTTCTTTGAACAACAGGAGATTTTTCTCCTCCATTGTCTTATTTTCTTCAATTAATAGATCTTTATTTTAGAGCGAGCAGTTTTATGGGTTTATAGGCAATTGAGAACACAGCACAGAGAGTTCCTTACATGTACCCTTACCTACTTAACTCAGTCTCCCCCACTTTTAACATTTAATGGTAGCGCGGTACTTTTTTGTTCTGATTTTGCTTTGGGGGTCTTGTAGTCTGTGTAGTTTTGGCTCACAGAGATCCTCTTGCTTCTGCCTCTGGAGTTCTGGGATGCGTCTCCATTCCTGTTTTGGTTTTTTGAACTAAGTTTCCACATAGCGCAGGCTGGCCTAGAACTTACTATGTAGCCAGGGATGACCATGAACTCCTCCTGCTGCTCCTCGTATCTCCCAAGGGGTGGGATTATGACTGTGAGCAGCCATACCTAGCTTGATTTTTTTATTATTAACTGAAGTCCGTGTTGATAGCAGGGTTCATTCTTGCACACATCCCCCTGGGTTCTGGCAGATGTATATGCCATTATCTGCCATTATAGTGACTACAGAATAGTTTCGTTGCTTCGAAAAATTCCCCGTGTTTCATCTAGTTACCTTTTGACAGTGGTCCTTTCAAAATGCGTTATCTTCTCTCTTCTCAGCCGGCCTCACCCTGCTGCGCTCCCCAGCTTTGTCTCCAACCATATAGGTCTTTTGCTGTTGTTATTTCACTTCCTCAAGCCATGCTCCATTCCGCCTGTGGGTTTTGCTCACAGTTTTTCTTCTTCCTGAAATGCATTCTTACCTCCCAGTCCCTCACACATGTCTTATCATAGTTTATAATTATGTTTGTGTGTGATTATTAGATCTGCCTCCTTGCAAGGCTCTGAGCCTCACTGAGAAAACTCTGCCCTTGCGTTGCCAATACCTGGCACACAGTGGATACTCTGGGACTGTATTAGAGGCCTCTGTCCATCAGATTGTGTGACAGAGAGCCGGATGGTCACAGTGATAATGTAAGGTTTCCAGGGTAAGACTATGACAGTGGTGGCAAAGGACAGGGCGTGGCTGTGGACGTGAACCTTAAGGGAAGATTCTGAGCTTGAAGGGTGAAGGAATTAAGAAGCTGGGTCCTTCGGTAGAAGGACCACAGAGATGGAAAAATCTCTCCCTTGCTGTACCCCAGGATGGAGAAGTGAGACAGGTAGTCAGAGAACATGAAGGGATAGCGAGATTGGGAGGTGACAGAGCCGAAATGAAGGAGGGCAAAAGGTTGTATTGGTCCTCCGTGGGGCAGAGATTCACAGCGGAACGGGGAGAAATCGCTCAGATGGGTTGTGAAGAACTGGAAGGACGTTGCTCGTGCCGCCTGAATACGAGCCATGGGAGAATAAATAGCTTTTACTTAAAATGATGACAGGGGAAGTGGCAACCTCAGGGGACGGCCGGGTTTCAGTTCAGGCTAGAAGGTGAAGGAGATCAGCTAGGTTTCTGGTTGCATTTAACAGAAACCAATTGTAGCCACCTGTGGTCAGCGGAGGGGGGCTGTGGCGGCGGTGGGAGGGAGGTTATTTTGCACATATTGAACAACGTGTGTGTGGGAAGGGTACGAGGCTGAGTTGCACAAATACTCCAAAAGAGACGTCAGCTATAGCTAGTTCAGTGAAGTTGAGGAAGTAGGAGAATTTGCTCAAATGACAGGTGTTCCAAAAGATTCAAATAGAAGGTCTGGTGGAGTAGAACGAGGCAGAAGTGCAGAGCGGCGTGGGGATTAGAGCAGTTTGTGGGTTCAAAATGGTGGCATCAGGAAAGCGGTCTCTAGAATGGTAGCTATCGGAGGCCCTGTAAGTGTGCCGCGTCAAGCTTGTTGTGCGTAGAAATCCCTGTCAGGGTAGAAACCTGCCTGCTCATCTTTGCCCGAAGAATTTGGAACTCTGAGTTCCTTCACCTCCTTACATCTCCACTGTCCCACCAAACCGTGTACCTCTCCGGGAGCTGTACCCTGGACTCTTTATTTAATAAGCTAGCATCCAGCCCCAGGAAGCTTATGGTCTATTGTAATTGTGACATGATGAACATATTCTAATCCATGGACTTCTTCAGACCTGGGACCATTTCTTTTCCTTATTCATATAGCTCTTCATTCCGACGCTGAGGGCATTGCCTGGAGCTTAGGCAGGTGAACACATTACTGAGGAAACGAATGGACTCGGCTCTGGTCCATTCCCATGTCCTCGATGTGAAAAGAGGCCCCTGTGGTAAGACTTTCTCTCCTTGCCCACCCTCTCCCGTGATTACCAATTTCCTGGCCTTAATTCCACATTTGCCAGACAGAGACCATCTGCCAGGCGAGACAAACCCAGCTCGAGAGCCACCCTGTCCTCATTCTTCCTGAGCTGCCTCCCCGGCATCCTCGGAGAACCTGGGCCTGACACATAATGTTTTCTCCATTTTTATGAAATGACATCTTCACAACACGGCTGGAGGAACAGCCGCCTCTGCGTCCTTCCCCCGGTATCTATGGCTCTAGCAGAGGCGGTATCCAGAGTGAACGTACCAGATGGGGACATACACGGTTGTGACATCAATTTTAGGAATGTAATTACTTCTGGAATAGAAGGGGAGACGGGACAAAAAGCAAGGACAGGCTTGGGGGACTTTAGCTCTAGGTGTGACGTTTTCTTTCTGGGAACAGGTACATATACACTGTGTCCTTGTCTCTTGTCATAATTCTGAAGTGTTTAGATGAGAAAGTTTAGAATAAAATATACTTATCTTGGACCAGTGGATGCCTGTAAATGGGCCTGGAAGTGGAGGGCAGCCCTGGTTGATGAACTCTGGAGGTTAGAGGGTACTAAATCAAAGAGTCTCAGCCAAGTGAGGACGGAGGGGTGGCAGAGGGCTTCTGGGCTCAGAGCCAACATCTTAGACCAGAAGGTTCTAAGCTGAGTTTGACCGACTAAGCCAGTGAATCTATTGTATTTACCGGTGAAAGCCTCAAAATGCGCAATTGCCAGCTTCTTAGTGGGTCTGTTGTCTGGAATCAGGAACAAGTGTTCCTATAGAAACAATATTCCAAATGGCAGCTCTACCCCAATGCCAACCCACAAATGATTACATTTCCCTAATGCACCTAAAATACTGTACTAATAACACCAAGGACCCTGCCCACTGTTTATAACAGCATTTCTGTGGGAAAGTACATTTGGAGTTTTAATGCCCATAGCACACATTCCTCAGCCCTGCAAGTCCTCTGGACTCTTGACCTTATTCCCACACTGCTGATTCTTATCAGAGAGGCTCCCTCTGCGGTGGAGTGCAGGTTAGTAGCTTCTGTTGCTACAGGATGCACGCTAGAGTTTCAAGCAGTTCATCTTCTCTGAGGTTACCCTAACCCCTACCGTGTAACCTGGCCTGGGATCTAAGTTTAGCCTTTAGCCCCCAAGCACAAGGAGGGAGCCTCATAATCAATATGCCTTGCACACCCAGTCACAAGTTGACACATAACGTCAAAGGGAGGGGAAAAGGAGTTCTCGTAACATTAAAGAAATGACGTGGAAGACTAGTATAATCTCTGAAACACTAGGATGGGAGATAGGCCTTGGACAACTTTTGACTAGGGGATGGCGTGATCAAGTCGAGAATTTCTTGATCTATGATACAGACCAGTGGGTAAGGGAACTTGCCATCAGCCCTGATGTCCTAAGTTCTAGCCCTGGTACCCATATGGCAGAAGGAGAGAATAAACTCCCGCAAGTTGAACTCTGAGTTCTAGACATATGCCATGGAACATGCACATATGTGAAATAAATAAATGCGGAGAGAGAGAATTATCCTAATGTTGGTTGGAATGGCATTTAAACCATGTCCTAGGTAGAGCACAAGTGACTTCAGCAAGAAATAGCCCTGCACAGGATACAGATACTCAGATACTCTTAGTTGGAGAAGTGAAATCTCCAAGATCCCTGTGGCATTTGAAGGGGCCCAAACCAGAACTATCATTTTTCCATAGACCAAATGTCTTCCCTGTTAGCTGTGAACACTGTTATTATAATATCCAGAGTCCCAGACTCGGTGGGGAACAATGACATATGTGGGTCCTGGCAATGGAGAGAAGTAGTGAGAATTCAACACGCAGTTCTGGCAGAGCCACTGAAGTCACCGCAGGAGAGCATGAGTCACCAGGATGCTCAGAACTAGAGAAATTTAGGATAGAGGGGACTTAAAGTTCTGATACCATCCAGGGCTTGTTCGGGGTGGCAACATTCCTCCTGGGACGATTCCTCCCCCTAGTGTGTAGTTAAGACGAGACTGAAGCCAAACTGTCTTGCTTTCTCCTGGGAACTTAATCTTGGATGATGTGACCTAGACACCGAAACCCTTATCATCTATGATCCCTGTGCTCTCTTCCTGAACACTAAGGACTTCCTGCCCTCAGGCCTCTGAAGTTGTCCCCAGCTTCCTGTCCCCTGAGCAGATTCTCCAGCTTTCCCATTAGTCCTGTTGGCCCTGTGTCATCTTCCTAAGACTTCTCTTTGTGTGTCTGTGGTGTGCGTGTATATGTGCAACTTCTTGTGTTGCACATGCGTGTGGGTATGCACACGAAGATGTCAGAGGTCAACATTGTCTTCCTCAGTTGCTCTCCACATTACTTTTTGAGACAGTGTTTCTTGGTGGATATGGGGTTCTCCAGTTCAGCTCAGGTGGCTGGCCAGCGGGCCCCGGGGATCCATCTGTCTTTCTTCGCAAGCGCTAGGATTGCAGGTGCATGCCACCACTCCCGGCTTCTATATCATATGAGTACTGAGCATCTGAACTCAGGCCACCAGCCTTATGCAGCGAACACTTTATCAACGGAGCCACCTCCCCAGGCCCAACACGTGGTTCTCTACTTAAATTACTCATAGTCTGTAGTGTGTGGCTGAGAAACTTTCACCAATCCAGACACGGTTGGCAAAAGATTGATAAGTCAAGGCAAATATGATCCTTTGCTGCTCCTGAAGCACCTCAAGTTATAAATCTGCAAAGGGCATAGCTATGGCTTACCATCCCTACTTACAAAAATGAAAAATGCATTTCATTAAAATGCGGTAAGTTCAGCTTTTGCCTGAGAAGACAAAGTTGGGTGGGTTGAAGAATGGTTACGACGCATAGTACCCTGAAAGACAGGTACCAAGTTCTAACCCTGCCCTGTGCTAGTTATGCTGGTGACATACAATGGTTTCTCATGCATTGGTAACGAGAGGTTTTGCCTCATTTGCTGAGGGAAATAAATATATTCAGTTACATTAATGGAAGGAATTTTAGGAACATGGAAAAATTGCAATGCCATTCCTTGGTAATCACCAAAGAGGGCTGAATTAGAATTCAATGGCAATTTAAAAATAGCTGAGACAAATGTGTCTGGAAGTGTGTCTGCTTAATTAAACCAAACAGTTGGCCAAATACGCTGAGGTATGTTTCAGTTCATCCCACTGGCATTTGCTATTTCCTCCATGATGAACAGACTGGCTGGGCTTGTCTGAGAAGGTAGACTTCTCTATCCACAGGCGCACACGACCCAGAGAGGTCCAATCCACCTTCCCAGATGATTCTGGGGCCGACCTAGTTCTCAGCCCTGGGGCCAGCCCGTCTTTACACTTAGAAGCCAGTGATTTGCTTCCTGGTAGAGCTCAGGTCTGAGGGTTCCAGTCTTCATGTGAAGTTCTGATGCACTCAGGGGCCTCGGGCAGTTTTCTCTGGTCTAACTGGCCTCTCTCCCACTTGACACGTGGCAACTGTAGCATGGGTAGAGCCTGGATACATTTAGTGTGAATGTTTCCCCTAGATTTCTGGTTTCTCAATCATACCCTGAAAAATGTCCTCCCTCTCCCTGCTAGCAATTTCCGCCGCCATTAGAGGCAGTATCTCTCCCCTCAACCTTCTCCTAACAAACCCTGTCTCAACTCTGATCTTGCATCCTCCCCCCAAGATTTCTATCTGAGCATAAGGCTCACATTAATGGAAAGAGCTTTTCTACATAGATAAGAAAGAGCTTGCTCCCAGGTGAGCTCGTACAACGGTTCTGGTGCTGAGTGATGGTCCTCCCCACACCCGGCCTCAGAGTCATAGTTGGAGACCTTTAAAAAAGTTGTTTCTTAAACTAGACATGGTGCCAAACATCTTTAACCCCAGCAACTCAGGAGGCAGAGGCAGGCAACTCTCTGTGAGTTCAAGGCCAGCCTAGGCTACAAGATGAGTTCCAGGACAGTCAGGACATAGCGAGAAATGGTCTCAAAAAAGTTTTTATTACCATATGTTAATTATACATAAAATGGGTGGATTTAATGATACTTTATGCATGCATACAATGTGTTTTGGTTGTATTCACACACACACACACACACACACACACACACACATCCTCTTGTCTCTTTCCCATTAATCCTCTTTCTTCTCTCAAATAGCCTCTCTTGTACTTTCAGGTCTTTGTGGTAACCTAATGGGTTTAATCAAGGTTGTTTTCTTGGGTGTGGGTGAGGGGCTATTTACAGGACAGAGCATGAACACCTGACCAGCAGCTATGCCACTGAAGAACATGTCTTCCCCTCCCTCAGTAACTAGCAAGGTCATCAGGAAGGAGAGGTTGTCACAGACCTTCCCTGGTAGTTTTTATCAGTCTCTTTACCTCCTTCATGCTACTCCCAGTGCCATTTGTTAAAAACATAATAAAAAGGAACTCTTTCTCAGTAGGGTAAGTCTCCCATCCATCAAAACTATTTGCTCCGATTAATCTCTGATCTTTAGCAAATAGAAATTTTAAAGGAACCTACAACTTAACCCAAATGTGGATGGGAAGGAAAGGGAAGGGAAATTCGCTTTCCAGGTTTCTAAGGTCTGGTCTGCACTCCCTTTGTCCACACAGTTTCTCCGTTGTTTAGTGAGCAACTTCCTGGGTGACTTTAAGGTAATCGGGTCCTAGCCACACAGTCTCTAAGGATATGTTCCCGTCTGACATGAGCTTGTGAACTAGGTTCATTGGCCACTGGTACGAGCAGCACTCCAGGCTAAGTCCAAGAACTGTGTCGGAGATCCCTGCAGCCACCCACACCGCGGCCGTGGACTTTGTACTCAGGCGGGTTCATTCACAGCGCTGAGTTACTCCTGGGATTCTTGCTGTCTTTTACTTTCACTTAACCTTACACAAAAATTAGACCTTACAAGATTAACCTTACTCCCCCCAAAAGAATTAGAGAAAGAAAAAGTCTCCTTCAAATATGGGGCTGGATAAAACAGTCCAACTCTTGAAGGCTTGTTTCTTTCTGAACTACCCTTACCTAGACATGAACAGCCCTACATCTGGAAAGCAATGCCTTTAACAGCTCCGTATACTGTGTTGATCCAGGATGAAAGAGTCGTGGCTGTGTCCACAAGCATGTGCTGTAGAGGAAGCTAACCTAGCGGATGTCAGCTGCCTGTGCACACATGGCCACCTTGCAGATGTCAACTCCCTATGCTGACCTTAGAGGTGCAGAAGCACGAGCTTCCAGAGTCCTAGCTTGCTTTCTATTGCTGTGACAATAACAACGACCAAAAGCAGCTTGGGCAGGAAAGGGTTTATTTTAGTTCATAGCTCCTTAGTGCGTCATCCAGGGACGTCAGAGTAGGAACCCAGGCAGGAACCTGGAGGCGGGAGCTGAAGCCAAGGCCGTCGAGGAGTGCTGTCTACTGGTTTGTTTCCCATGGGTTGCTCAGCCAGCTTTCTTATACCATCCAGGACCACCTGCCTAGGGATAGTATTTCCTCCAGAGAGCTGGGTTCTCCCAGGTCAGTCATGAATGGAGAAAATGCCCTTTAGACTCTGCCACAGGTAATGGAGACATTTTCTCAACTAAGGTTCCTCTTCCCAGATAACACTAGTTTCTGTCAAGTTGACCAAAACTAACCAGTGCATCCATTGCCTAGAATCCTGAAGGAATATACTTGGACCACTGAAGCTTGGAGCAGCAGAGGTTTATATCTTTTCTGTCTGCTTTAACTTGGCCAGGGAAATAACCAAGTGGTTTCCCTGTTTCAAAGTTCCAAGGAGTCCAGGAAACATCTCTGTGGGGGGGAATCTTTCTGTAGTCACAACTAAAAAAGCAATCCAATGCTTGATGTCTACAGTGCCTAGAAAAAGAACCCAGCATGGAACCAGAGCCACTAGGAGGGGGTTGGGGAGTCCCCTCTCTGGCACTGATGGCTGTACTTTACCTTTCTGAGAAAGCACGCTGATTGTCAACTCCTATCACACCTCCAAAGAAACTCTGCTGGCTTTAAGCTTTAAATATAATAAGGCAAACTTACAACTACGTGTGGTGGCACACGCCTTTAATCCCAGCATTTAGGGGGCAGAGGCAGGCGGATCTCAGTGAGTTCAAGGTCAGCCTGGTCTACACAGTGGTCTAGAACAGCCAGGGCTATTGTAAAGAGACCCTATCTAAAAAAAATAGAACCAAACAAATGAACAAACACACAAACAATAATAAGAAAAATGTAAACTTGCAACACTAGGGCCTGGGAATGTAACTCAGCTGGTAGAGAGTTTGTGCAAAGCTGGGGCTTAGAACCCCAACATCGCATAGAAACAAGATATGGGGGTACCTGCTGTAATCCCAGTCCTAAGGAAGTGGAGGAGCGAGAAGCTGAAGTTCAAGGTCACCTTCAGTTACCCAAAGAGTTCCAGGATAGCCTGGGATACCTAAGATCCGGTCTCAAAAGTAAATAGAAAAACAAACAAACAAACAAACAAACAAAGCCAATTGTGGTGGCACACACCTGCATTTGGGAGGGAAAGAGAGGCTGATCTCTGTGAGTTCAGGGCAGCTCAGTCTACATATCAAGCTCAGACCAGTTCAAACTACAGAGTGAGGCTATCTTTTTTTTTTTTTTTTCCCGAGACAGGGTTTCTCCGTAGCTTTTGGTTCCTGTCCTGGAACTAGCTCTTCTAGACCAGGCTGACCTCGAACTCACAGAGATCCGCCTGCCTCTGCCTCCCGAATGCTGGGATTAAAGGCGTGCTTATGTTTGTCTTTCTTTCATTCTTCTTCCTTCCTTCCTTCCTTCCTTCCTTCCTTCCTTCCTTCCTTCCTTTCTTTCTTTCTTTCTTTCTTTCTTTCTTTCTTTCTTTTCTCCCCAAAACAGAGTCTTAGTCTCAAGATGTATCTCTGGCTGTCCTGGAAATCACTCTGTAGACCCGTCTGACCTCAAGCTCACAGAGATCCACCTGTCTCTGCTTCCCTGGTGCTGGGATTAAAGGCGTGTGCTATTACCCAATCAAGAGCTTATCTTTAAAAAAAAAAGATAACTAAACACTACAAAAGATGTATCTTTACTATAGCAAGATGTCATGTAAAGATAAATGCCAATAATCGATAACAGAATAATACACATTCAAAAATCCATGCTGAATTTGAATGAATTTATAAGAAACCACTGTGATCTGAGTTTCGGAAAGCAGATAAAAATCTGAGAAGATAATTCATTAATGGATGATGCACAGATGACAATAATTATGGAAAGGTATAATTTTACCAGTCTTATTTACTCAAGGGGCTATCATTGATTTAAATAGACAAGATCCAACATTTCTGGAAATGTGGAGGGCGATTTGACCTTAATGTATAAAAAGTCTCTTAAAATGGCTGGGATCTTTGAGCCAATAACATTGTTTTCAAGATAGCTTTTAAGGGGGCTGGAGAGAAGGCACAGCAGTGAAGAGCACTTGCTGCTGCTCTGAGTGTGAGTATAGGAGTCAGATTCTCAGGCCGTTCATTAACTGTCCGTACCTCCAGCTCCAGGAATGCACTCTTCTTCTGGCCCCTGCCAGCACCGGTACTTAAATACACACATATATAAAACTAAAAATAATAGTAAAAACAAAACTTTTTTTTTTAAGTAGCTTCTGACTTGGTGGTAGTGGAGCTCACTTGCTTTTTTAATCCCAGCGCTCAGGAAGCAGAAGCCAGTGAATGTCTGAGTTCAAGCCCAGCCTGGTCTACAGAGCAAGTTCCAGGACAGCCAGAGCTATACAGAGAAACCCTGTCTCAAAAAACAAAACAAAACAAACAATCAAAAGATAAAGCTTCAGAAAAGGCCAGGGAGGTGGGCTGAGCAAGAAAGATGCCTCAGGCACAAGACTGAAAATCTGGGTTCACGTCCTCAGAGCCCATGTAAAAGCCAGCTGGAGTAACAGTGAAAAGGGAGACAGAAACAAGAATCCCCAGAAACTCAGGGCCAAGCAGGCTGGATGTCAAACAACAAGACAGACCCTGCTTTAAACAACGTGAAAGGTCACCCAGGGTTGTCCTCTGACCTCCACATGCACACCATGGCAATTGCACAGCCTCACATGCAGACATAAACAGACACATCACATATGCAGAAACATACAAAAATAAGTAAACGAATTAGAAAAGAGAAAACCTTCTAAGGATATAAATGAAAATATGAATAAAATTTTATGCATAAAAGTATTTACCAGAGTGCAATTATAGCTGAAAACAAATTTAGTATTCGATTATAGCATAAGTAGTACTTTGTGATAAACCCATAAGAAATTCATGGCTTCCATATGTAGCCATGAAAAATAATTTTATTATAGAGACATTTGTGAGATGATAGTAGATATAAAAGGTAGAATATCAAACTGAACATGCTCATAAACTATCTTTTCAGAATAAGACTCAAAGACCAATTAAGATGGATGGAAATATAAATACTGTTTTTGCTTGTTTTTTTTTTTACATTTTATATATTTATTCTGTTTGTGTTTCTGTGTAAGTGGGCACATATGTGTGACGGCGCACATGTGGAGCCAGTTTTCTCATTCTCTCCTATGGGTCCTGGGGATTGAACTCAGGTCAGCTGCCTTTATCCCACTGAGTCATCTTGGCAGCCATCCCTCTTTTAGGTTGTTGAGACAGGATATGGCTATGTAGTTCAAGCTGACACCTCAGCCTCCCGAGTGCTGGGATTCCGTGGCTGTGCCACCATGAAAGGTTTGATTTTATTATTATCACATGTCTGTATTTTCCTCATTACCATCGCCCAAATTTCTTGACTCTTTTCTGGTCTTCTGGCTGGTAGAATCTACTTCCTTTCCTCCAGCTTCAGACCATGGTCTGTGTCTGACAGTGCACAGAGAGGTACAGTTTAGATAATGGCTGACGAAGAATACTGCACATATTAGGTAATTATACATTAACTAACCTTGGGACTTTTATAGATGCCATTATAACTTTCTGCTTTAATATATCTACTATCTTGGTGTTTGGTTGCATTAATCAATAGAGTTTGCTTTAAGATTGAAATAATAATTTTACAGCCGGGTATGAATGGCAGCAGGACACTCCCCGAGGGCAGCCCGCAGGACAGACGCTCCACAAAGCGACAGCCTTCAACTCCATTTGCCACGGGTCACATCTTTCTCTCGCTCTCTTGACCTCATCTGACTCCTGCTTAGGTTCTTCAACTCCAATCTGGTTCTCCATCTCCCCCAGTGCTCTCATCTTGACTTCTTAATGGCTTGTTCTCCTCCAGACTTGGTAATTTGAAACCTTGGTGCAGACAGAGCCCATGCTGGGATTTCCCGAGGCTCTGAGTTTGCTTTGCAGTCCTGTTCCAGTTCTCCTGGCTTGTCCCAGGTCCCTAGAGCCCTGACAGCACTCCCAGTAAGCAAGGCATACACTCCTGGATAAGTTCTTTTTAGTTCACAGTCTCCTAGAGCTGTTAAGGCCTGGGCCTGGCCCACGGTCCCGTGATCTGGCACCCTCCGGTGGCTGTGGGTGGTGGACCTTGGCTCCGAGTTAACTTCAGCTTTAGATCCTATGCCCTGTCCCAGGTGCCCTCCTGTGACCGTGTAAAGGGACCTGCTATCAGATCTGGGTGAGCCTCACTTCTGCCATATCCCTAGCCATTCACCGCCTGTTGTTTGCTGATAGAGACATTCAAAGATGACCCTGTCTTCCTTCTCACACAAACGCATTGTCTGCCAAAACAGGCACCTACGTATTTGTGTGCACAGATGCACAAGCCATGATTTGAGTAAGGAGATCAGAAGACAGCTTGCAGGAATTTAAAATTTTTCAATTCGTTTATAACCATACATTGGACCGGGGGGGTCAATTAAGCTGGTGGCCCATAACTGTAACCCCAGCGCTTAGGAGGCAGAGATAGGAAGATCTTGAATTTGAAGCTACCCTGGGCTACACGGTGAGTTTGAGGTCAGCTTGGATGACATTTGGAAACCCTGGCTCACTAAATGTAAGAGTAAGAGGAGAAGGGGGAAGATGAAGAGGAGAAGGAGGAGAAGGAGGAGGAGGAGGAGGAGGAGGAGGAGGAGGAGGAGGAGGAGGAGGAGGAGGAGGAGGAGGAGGAGAGAATCCTAAAAGGACTTGAGTCCTTGGTTCCAGTTATTCCTAAAACGCAGGAGCCTCCTCTCTCCCAGCCTGGGTTTTGGCATCAGACAGAGTCCTTGCAGTACCCGCCCCTTTTACATCTATTTGATGTGGTTTCCTTTGACTTGCAGTGCAGGGGCCCTACCGAAACAGCAACCAAACAGCGTGCTTTTGAAGAGAGTCGACGCATTAATAACTAGAGCAGCATGGGACAGAATGTTGATGAGCTATCTGATCCAAACTGTTGGTTACAAGAAATAGTCAAATTACTAGAGACGCATTACTTCCAGGCCAGCCAAAAGGAAGGCTCTTGAAAATTGTGTATACCAAAACCTGGGCCAACTGAGCCAGGAAGCCCGCTGCAGAGCACTAGGGAACGGCCATTGTTTTCTCTCCTGGGACCTTTTGACCTCCCAGTAAGTCAGCCGGCTCCCTTCCCCGCCCCCACCAGCCTTTTCTACCCAGTCTTGCACCTGACTGCAAAAAACTGGCCTCTCTAGCCTCTGCATCTCTATGGTCTTCTGGTTTTAGCACGAAACTGAATTGAAGCGTCCCTTTGTGTCTCTTACTGCAGGATCCCAAGAGAGAAGGCTTGACTTCTGCTTATCTTTGAAAACCAAAGTACACGGGGCAAAGGTTGCTGGATATGCTTTATAGCCACACATTGGGCAGGTATCCAATTAACTGTGATCGTGGTCATGTGATTCACTGCCCACTTAGGTGTCTCGGCAGAATTTTTATCAGAAAGGGATATGGGCATGACCAGTCATAATTGGTATCTCTTACCAAACCTAGTTAAGTGTAATTTGAGCTCTAGCCAATCAGAAAAATTAGGCCTGTTGTAAACATGGGCAACCCACTCCCCAAAGGCTCGCTCTAATTATCTCAGCTTGGCAAGAGAATTCACCTCTGGTCCTTGGAGGTATGTAGCCATACTCTACTTCACTGTGTGCCTTCTGCAAGTCCCCAGGCCCACCTGCACCTGCCTTGAACGTTCTGCAGTGAGCTAGATGACTCCACTCACTTGGGAGTCTATTCATTTCCTTCTCCCCTTAACCACACTAAAGACTTTGCTTAGTAAAGCATTTTGAAGATTTAGAAAGTGACTGCTCAGTCTGCTCAGGATTTATATCCCAAACAGATGTGCCAAGAAGTCATAGGAATCAAACTGCTGTTCTGTGAGTGGAATAATAGATTAACTTGCTTTTTAGTGGTTTCGATTACACAGCTGTACAAATTGCAGTGGAGTCTTCAGAGCTAAAGATGCTTTTATCTAAAACGCATCAGTTCTTCAGAATGGAGGTTTCAGCATAGTGGATGCACTGGAGAGCAAGCGCACATCCCTGTAAAATACTTCAGTTCACCAGAAGGAAAGCCACTCAGGTAGTTGAGAGATGGTGTACTTAGATCATCTGCAAGAATCTTCTATCCGTGCCGGGCGGTGGTGGCACACACCTTTAATCCCAGCACTTGGGAGGCAGAGACAGGCGGATCTCTGGGAGTTTGAGACCAGCCTGGTCTACAAGAGCTAGTTCCAGGACAGGCTCCAAAACCACAGAGAAACCCTGTCTCGAAAAACCAAAAAAAAAAAAAAGAATCTTCTATCCTTCACCATAATCACTGAATTGAGCCAGGATGTGGTGACGCAACGCCTTTAATCCCAGCACTCAAGAGGCAGAGGCAGGTGGATCTCTGTGAGTTCAAGCCCAGCCTGGTCTACAGAGTGAGTTCCAGAATAGCCAGGGACATAACAGAGAAACCCTGTCTCAAAAAATAATAATGATAACAATAATAACAATATTAATAATCCTAACTGAACTGGATATTGTTCCACAAAGAAAACAAGACAACACCTTTAAATAATAGCACCACTGTCCGAACCCTTCAGTTTCTTGTAGCTTCACTTTCTTCATTCAGTAAATTAGTGCTTGTTAGGGTTCAAATGTGGAATGCACCCCACACACACACACAGGCTCGCGATTTGAACACTTCTCCAGATGGTAGCACTGCTTGGGGAGTTGTAAAGGCTTTAGGACAAGGGGCCTAACTGGCAGAGAGAGGGCCTTAGGAGTGATCAAAGATGATGGACTTAAAGGTTATAGACCCCCCACGGCATCCAGTGGGAGCCCTCACCTTCCTGGTCCTCTGGGATACAGGGAAGCAGCCTCACACACCCATCACCTTGGACACACCCATCACCCTGGACACACCCATCACCACGGACACACCCTTCACCACGGACAGGTCCTGTGGCCATGCCTCGTCTCTATGATAGACTGTCTATGGGTGTGTGAGCCAGAATAACCCCATCTTCTCCTCAGGTGCTTTTGTCATTATCCTGTCACAGTGACAACAAACGCAACTAATAGCCGGGCGGTGGTGGCGCCCGCCTTTAATCCCAGCACTCAGGAGGCAGAGGCAGGCGGATCTCTGTGAGTTCGAGACCAGCCTGGTCTACAAGAGCTAGTTCTAGGACAGGCTCCAAAACCACAGAGAAACCCTGTCTTGAAAAACCAAAAAAATAAAATAAAATAAAAAAAAATAAAAATAAATAAAAAAAAAACAAACGCAACTAATAATACGCATCTTGTGGAAGCTGCTGGAAGAGCCAGTGCTAGTTAATCAGAAACTTGGCAAACTATTAAGCCTAACAATTATCATTCCCCACCCAACAAGGCAATCCACTACTTAGGGCAACAGAGGAGCAGAACCAATAGAGTAGATATATACTACAAAGGAGGTTTCCTGGGTCTGCTTCCACAATAGAGGCTGGGGAGCCCAGCGATAGAGGGGCTAAGAGCATGGTAGCAGCTTACTCCACAAAGCTGGGTGCTTCAGCGGTCACCATGTGACAGGGAGGCTGGCCTGGAGAGCCACTGGTCTTCAGCACATGTCGATGGCTGAAGGAGCAGCGTTCTGATGGGAACGAAAGATGGCAGCCAAGATGATAACAGCACTGACCAGCCAGGAACCAGGGTAGGCAGGCCTAAGTAGCACTGCTTTTTCCTTCTATCTGGGTCTCTGAGAGAGGGCTTCCTGCTACCCTAGTTAAGTTAAACACCCTCACAGACACACCCGAGGCGTGTCTCTTAGTTGATCCAAGATCCACACAAGATCGCAGAACCACTCAAATTGGTAATGAAGATTATCCACCACATATGGGCTCTCTCTGTTTTTGCATAAGAGGCTGGACTCAAACTTCTAACTCTCGCATCTCAGCCTGCCAGGTAGCTGGAGCTGCAGGTTTGTGCCACTGTGCCTGGCACTAAATTCCATTTAAAACTTAAGGTATTCTCTCTTTTTCCAGCATGGTTCCCTTTTTTGTGTAAAATCAAAATGGGGGTGCACAGTCATAATTGTACACCCATTTTTAGCATAGCAATACTAAAGACACTCATTGGCACAGAGGTTCGCAACCTGTGGGTCACAATCCCTTCGGCAAACCTGTCTCCAAAAACATTTACATTACATAAGCACATTCATAACAGTCGCAAAATTACAGTTATGAGGTAGTAATGAAAATAATTTTGTGGGGAATGAGGGACTGTATGAAAGGGTCACAGCATTTGGAGGGTTGAAAGTCGTCTGATCTACAGTTGTGAGTGTTGTCTTTATGTCAGCATGGAAGTCTCCGACTTCCTGTTGACTGAAGTTTGATGATAGGCTTTTTAGAGAAAGGAGATGCTTAACACTATCCAAAAAAGTCTTCCACAACCATCTAAGAATCTCTACTCGACTAGAAATACTGAGAAGACATCTAATACTTGGCATCCTAGCATTGGCAGCCTGGAAAGCTAGGTGAAGGGACCATTAGATACAGCACAACTAAATCTTAGTTTGAATTACAGCTAACACGCATGTGAAGATTTTTCTGGAGTCTGGAGAAAACTGGTGGGGAAAAAAGAGTGAATTCAAACAAGAACAAGGAATAATAAACCTCGCTGTAGTGGCGCACACCTTTAATCCCAGCACTTGGGAGGCAGAGGCAGGCGGATCTCTGTGAGTTCGAGGCCAGCCTGGTCTAGAGAACAAGTTCCAGAAGAGGCTCCAAAGCTACACAGAAAAACCCTGTCTAGAAAAATAAACAAACAAAAAACTCAATAATAATAGTAAATACATAAGAATAAAATGAATAACTCTGAGTGTATTTTAAAACAACAAAGAGACATTTAAAAGACCCATTGAAGGAAACTGGGGTCTCTCCTAAGATCCAGCAGTAAGCAACTAGATTTTTCTTTCTCTCAGAAAGGAGATACTGAGGGGATTGCACAGTTGGGGAGAACATTTGCTCCGCAGACCTGAGTTCAAATCCACAGAGCTACATCAAGGCTGAATGTGGCAGCACTGGGACCTGTAGCTCTAGCACCACGGTGGACAGACTGGGGGACGTGGGGGCTGCCAGCCTAGCTCCAGGTTCAGTAAGAAACTCTGGTACAAGGAAACAAGGGGGAAGAAAACAACAGTGTAAGTGTAGAATACTCCATACAATGTGCATTAGACTCAAACATGCACACGCATGAAGCACATGCAGATGCACACACACACACACACACATGCAAAACCATGCTGTCTTTTTTAAAAAATCATCTAAGAAAGTGTATCCGCGCTTCCACCAACCCTATGTATTAACTACTATCATTTCTCTTCCATGGTAAGGACATTGGTTGGAAGGGAAAGACAGCGTCCTCCACATAGGTGACAATGGGGACACAGTGTAAACACAATGAGAAAGGCAGGTCCTAGAACCACTTTGTGTATATTTAACAACACAGGTGAATCTTAGAAACTTTTTTTTTCTTTTTTGAGACAGGATCTTATGTAACCTGGGCTGGCCTAAAATCCTGATCCTCCTGCTCCCCCCCCCCCCCCCCCCCCGCCACCGCCCAGGGACTGAAATTGCTGGTGTAAGCGAGCCACCATACCTTGCCCGAAACATGATGAGTCTAAGTGAAAAGAGGAAAAACAGTGGCAGAAAACACTTTTATAAATAGGATTTTACAAACTAAACTAAATAATACAATGCTTAGAAATACAGGCATACACAATTACAAATTTTCATTGTTGTTTTAAGACGCTCTCATTTTATAGCCCAGGCTGACCTGGAACTTGCTCTGCAGCCCAGGGTGGACTTGCTAGGATTATAGGCACTATATCTGCCTTAAACTATTTTCAAAAAATAAGAGAATGATATTTTTACTAGATATTTACAATGCATGTCTGAAAGTCATTGGCTAATCTTTGTGATTCCTAGTAAAGGACTATACTCTAGCTCCAGAAACTGGCCTGCCAATCTCTTAAGCCTTGTATTTAAAGGGCTCATGGCCACCCTTGCTTTGCTCACAGTGTATTCCTGAGAGACTTGAGACCTCACTCCGTTGCCCTGGAATCTGCACGGTGTGTTTGTGTATTCACCCACAACCCCTCTTTAAAGTTTCTCCGGGAAACGGATCTCTCTTGGGTTCCCTGGCTGCAGTTTTCCCCTAATAATTGGGACCACTCCACCCAACGATCCCACCAATTTTCTCAAGAACAGACGCCATCCAGGGGCCCATGTGATGTCGGGGATTTCCAGGTGATAAAAAGAACACACTTGAGGGGTTTCCCAAGGATGTTTTTTAATTTTTATTTTTTGGTTATTATATGTATGTGCATGTGGGCCTGCACACGCCACAGCATGCACGCAGAGGTAAGAGGACAACGTCATGGAGTCAGTCCTCACCTTCTGTCTTTATGTGGGTCCCAGGGATCAAACCCAGGTCATTGGGTTCGCGGAAGCACCTTGACTGGCAGAACCATCCCACTATCCTTGGCTGCAGCAGTGTTTCAGGTCTATCCATCTCTGTGGTGGCCTGGATTCTCTAGGTAGGAAACCACAGCAGACCACTGTGCTCCCAGCTTGCTTGCTCAGAGTCGATGGAATGGGTCTCCCCAGTGCCCTGCCTCTTCATTGGCTTCTAAGGTTGAGGGTCTTCCCCATGCAGCTGCCTGACCTGGCAAAGCCTCCGGTTTCCATGGGGTGGATTGTGATGGAGAATGTACTGAGCTCTTATAGCTTAAGGGCAGGGGCTCCTTGTTGGGAGCTCCTATGTCAGAGTCCTGATTCCCACCAAAGGCTGGATTCCAGGTTTTTCCTAAGGCACAACGGTCCATCTCTACGTTAGCATTGTCTAAGCTGCTTGCCTTCTGAAGAGAGGTGCAGGTGTACATGGCTTTGAAGGAAAAGCTGATGGGAAATTCACGGGTGAGGCACAACCTCTCAACAGAGAAACACGTCACATGACGGGGAAATACGCCAGGCAGGAAAGTAGCAGGTCATGCGAGCTGCTTCTGGCCCCAGATCAATAGAAGGCCTTTGAATCTCTGGTGGATTCGTGAAACCGTTCAGTTTTGGGTGCTGGGCTTCTGCTCTCCTTGGGACAGAAGTCTCTGTGTTCTGCTGAGGAGAAGGAGGACAGCAGACAGAGCAGCCCTGGGATCTAGAAGGGAACCTTTGTATAAGAAGCTCCCATTGCCCTTGAAGGCCACTTACCAGGCAGTATTTAAAGAGATGAAAGTAAGTTTCCATAAATATCCGTTGGTTCATCCCTTTGTTCTGTAACACAACACTCAGGCAGAAGAAACTCTAACTGATTTTTTTTTTCTTCCCATCCCTTCCCTATGTAGAGTCAGGGCCTGCAGGCTGGAACAGGATTTCACACTGGCAACCGTGGGAGGGGCTCGCGGTGCTGTGACCTGGGACTACTGAAGGGTATTTGCAGCAGTGGCCACCCATGGGTGTTCTGGCCAACTGGGTCTGAGCTCCAAAGCTCTACCAGAGAAGCAAGATTCCTCGATGTGCTTCTGACCTCAGATTGCAGGGATCAGAATCAGCCAGGAGGTCAGACACCAGGACTGTGGCTGCCTCATCGCCATGCAGTGGTCCTGCTGAGGATGCAAAAGCCAGGGCTTGGTCACCAGGGCTAGGAGCAGTAAGAGGTATGGTGGGAACTGTTTCTCCGTACCCTGGGTGTCCCAGAGACAGCTGGAAGAGGCCATCGGTCACTGATGTTAAATTCTGTGGCAAAATCCAAGCAGGAAGCCACCAGCTCTGAATCTAATCCTAGAAAGTGACCTCTCTTCTCCAGCTCCAGCCTCTTGGGCACAAGAGGGCTCTTCTTTGGGGGGTTCTGCTGCTCAGCGTTCCCCTGCCAAGGATCGGGATGACCGTTTCTGGGTTGTGGTTGGCTTTGAGAATGGGACACACTTGTCCATTAGGTCTGGGCTCAAACCCCTGATGTAAACATCCCCAATGGCATAGGTGGCCACATCGGCTGGTGACAGTGTCCCTGACTGGTACAGTAATATGTTTCTGACCCCCTCTCATGCTAACACTGTTGCTCCTGATGCTGGCCCCCCAGGCTGGAATGTGCAGGGAAAGCACAGGAATGTATGCTTATGCATGAGCATGGGGAGGCCAGTGTTGGACATCAGCTGTCCTCCTCCAGGGTCTCTCACTGGAGCTCGCCGTTTCTGCTAGCTGGCTGGTCAGCGAGCCCCTGGCATCCTCCTGTCTCCACTTCCCCAGAGCTGACGGTACAGGTGCACACCGCCACACCTGACTTTTGCACAGGTGCTGGGGTCTGAACTCGGGTCCTGGAGCTTGCTCAGCAAGCCCTTTACACACGGCCTCAGCCCCAACTTAGTTTTTAACATCTGTTTTATGCAAACACATCAGCAGACATTTAAATAGTTTTCGGAATGTTTGGAAATGCCCAGACCAAACTCAATAACAATTAGAAAGTGAAATCAAAATTGTTAGATATTTCTGAAGAAGTTTAATTCCTTGACCTGGCATTGTCTTCGTTTTCAATCATTATAATAAAGTCAAAATTACTTGATCAATTTTAAATGCTTGTTCCTATCTTTTAAATTTCCTTTACACGTTAAGCATATGGTTACCACTAAATGTCCTTGAGATGAATGAGTTAACTGGAAGTAGCAGTGAGTTCACTTGGGTGTGTGTCCTAACAGAAACCTGTATCACTTTACCTAATCAAGTCCATAAACTTTATCCCCATGAAAACTCTATCCAAAAAAACCCTTTCTCAGCATCTCATATTAGTGTGTGTGTGTGTCTAGCCCTGAAAATTAAAATTAATTTGTTTTCATAGGAGTAAGCCATATCAGGAATGTATTAGGTATTATTGATTATGAGCTGGAAGAAATCATTTTTTAATTGCATAGAGTTTTTCATTTTATTGATTAATACAATTTGAAATTACAATTTCCTAGAAAAACGGAAGGTTTTCCCAGAGATGATTAAGATAAACTTCCAATACTGTTTCTCTATTGACTATACGTTTCCTAACGAGGCCAGTCTACTGTTTCTCTATTGACTATACGTTCCCAATGAGGCCAGTCCCCTGTAGAATGTCGACGAGACTCAGGCCAGTTGGTTTTCACAATTTTCTTCTAAAATTCCAGCCATTAAGGGCCAGCGAGACAGCTCAGTGAGGAGGGCACTCATTGCCAAGCCTGCTGACTGAGTGTGATTCCTGGGACCTAAATGGTGGGAAGAGAACTGATTCCCACAAGTTGTCCCCTGACCTCTACATTTATGCCAGTTCACCCACATGTGCATATGTGTGCAAGTACACACAGAACAAATAAATGCGTGTAAATAAAATAGTAAGTTATCAGTTTAAATGTGTTTGTGAATGTATAGGTGAGTGACATTGGCAATGCATTTGTCCAGGCACCCTTAACAAACTTAACAACAGCAAAAAGTCCTCCAGAACACAGACAGGAGGATCAACTTTTGCAGAGAGGAGGAAGAAGACCAACACCTTGGCTGCTCCCCTCAGTTCAATGTCACTTCCTGAACCTGGCTGCCGCCTTCTCTGAGACCCCTTCACCATAAATTTCAAATTCCCTGATTAGCTTTCGTTTCCTTCAGGCTGTTTTCTGCTACCTGCATCAGGAACCCTAAAATGTCTACTTATGTCAAACTATGCAATGATGCATAAGCGTTCACTCATTGTGTTTGCCCAAGAGATTCTCAGCTCGTCGTGTTGCTCTCTTATTGAGGTCAGGGAGTCAGTTCTTTGGTTAGACCACAGCCATATGGCCAAGAACATGAACCTATCCTGTCTGATCTCAGAAGCCAAGCAGGGTTGGGCCTGGATAGCACTTGGATAGAAGAATCCTTTGGTTAGACCAGACGATGGTGGTGTGCACTTGAGAGGCTTACAGGGGGATCTCTGTGAGTTCAAAACCAGCCTGGTCTACAAAGCAAATTCTAAGACAGCCAAGTCTCCACAGTAAGAGAACAAACAGAAGAAAGAAAGGGCAGAGGGAGGGAGGGGAGAGAGGGTAAGGAGGAGGGAAGGAGTAAAGGAGGGAGGGAGGGAGGGAGGGAGGGAGGGAGGGAGGGAGGGAGGGAGGGAGGGAGGGAGGGAGGAAAGGAATCCTTTGACTAAAGAAAGGTACCTAAGCCAATGTGACTTGGCTTCTGCAACTGAACAAACACACCAAATGAGGAGCATTCTTTACAGAAAGCTGCAGCCTTATCACTGGGTGGTCCCCGGATACGCTGTGCAGGAGCACTGGGGATAAAAGAAGAGTGAAAGGGTTTCAGAGCCCAGCTCTCCGCCATGGTGCATGGTGGGAGAATCTGCACCTTTGAAGACTAATACTGAAACCACACGCTTAGCTTTCTGACTTCCTTCTCTCCAGCACCAAGATAAGAAGAAAAGTATACACAGTCAGTTGGGGTTATCAGGAAGTGATCGTTAGTTTTTCTGAAAACACGATGCCATGGGGGCTTTAAATGAAAGTACGAATTTAACCATTCCTATAATGAATAAATATTCAAAACAGTTCTACATAAATTTTTCTTACCCCAGGCTAGCAGAAATACTTAAAACTCTATCACACATATTCTTCACAATTTTTCTTTTGCATCTATTTTGTGGTGTGTCTGTGTGTTGCTGGGAATCCAGCTTGGTGCTTCATGTATACTAAGTGCATCCTCTGCCACCAAACTAGCCTCTCCCTTCCCTTGAAAACCCATTCTTTTCTGAGTGGTGGTAGCCTACGCCTTTAAGCCCAGCATGTGGGAGGCAGAGACAGAAGGATCTCTCTAGACCAACCTGATCTACAGAGAGAGTTCCAGGACAGGCTCCAAAGCTACAGAGAAACCCTGTCTTGAAAAACCAAAAACAAAAAAGAAAGGAAGAAAGAAAGAAAGAAAGAAAGAAAGAAAGAAAGAAAGAAAGAAAAAGAAAACCCATTCTTTCCCCTAGACACCTGCAGTGGTTTGAATGAGAATGATCTCCCTAAACCCAGATGTTTAAATACTTGGTTCCCAATTGGTGGAGTTGTTTGGGTAAAAGATTAGGAGGTGTTGTCTTGCTGGAGGAAGTGTATCACTGGAGGTGGGCTTTGAGATTTCAAAAGACTTGCACCTTTCTGTATAACGAGATCCAGGCCAAAACAAAAACAAAAGAAGGTGCCCCTGAGGGCAACACCTGAAACTTACTGACCTTTGACACAAATACACACAGGTATGCTTATCTACACACACACACACGTGCATGCATACACACAGGTGAACATTCATACACACACACACACATACACACACACACCTGCATTTTTCTTGGCTGGAGGTCAAAAGAAGTTAAGACAACTTGATGAATTGCTGCCCATGCAACTAATAGAGTTTGTAGATTTATTGTTATTGAATAAACTCTGAGATTGAAAAAAGACAGCAATGTGTCTAAATTCCTGATATAACATGTGATATGGGATATGCTATGAATATCTTTTACTACCATTGATTATTAAAGAAGCTATTTTGGCCAGTGGCTTAGTAGAGTAAAGCCAGGCTGGAAATCTGAACAGAGATATAGAGAGAAAGTAGGTGGAGTCAAGGAGATGCCATGTAGCTGCCAAAGGAGAAAGATGCCAACCACCAGCCAGAACCTTACTGGTAGGCCACAGCCTTGTGGTGAGTCACAGATTAATAGAAATGGGTTAATTTAAGATGTAAGAATTAGCGAGAAATATGCAAGAGCTATTGGCCAAACAGTGTTGTAATTAATGCAGTTTCTATGTGATTATTTGGGTCTGAGCAGCCGGGAAACGAATGAGCATGCTCACAATGGTGGCACAAGCCTGAAATCCCAGAAGTAGTGGTAGAGTCAGGAAGATCAGATGTTCTGCATATAAGTTCAAGACCAGCCTGGGCTACATGAGACTCATCTTGAAAAACAAGCAAACACATCTCTTACTATTTCTCCAAGATACAAGTAAGTTGGGGGAGGAGGGGTTGGGGTGGGATTGCGTTTTGAAACAGGGTTTCACGATGTAGTCCTGGCTGATCTGGAACATGTATGTCTTCTATCTGCCTGCCATGCTGTGTGGTCCCCTTAAGGTTACTACTTAGTTGACATTCATTCTGTCCACTCTTGGGCACCCAGTTATCCTCCAACCAACCACTGAGAGGCGGCACACAGTAGACGGTACCACAGAGGAGGCACACACTTCCACATGGTGTCTTAGTTTCCTTTCCGCTGCTATGATGAAATTCTCTGACAGCAACTGGAGGGAGGGGAAGTATATTAAAATATTTTGCTCAAAGTTCAAGGCACGGTCTGTCCTGGCAGCTGGAGCTTGGAGTGGTTGGAAACATTAAGTCTGTAAGCAGAGAAAAATGAATGCATGTTGCTGTCTAGGTCCCTTCTCTTTTTATACAGCCCAGGAGCCCAGGGAATGGCACCATCCACACTGGGCTTGACTCCCCAACTGACGCAATCGAGATACTCCTACACAGTGTGCCCCGGAGGCTCATCCCCAAGCCAGTCTAGAGTCCATGAAACTGACCACAGGAAGCATCATGCCGGGCTGCTCTGTGCAGGGCTGGGCTTGAGTTCTTTCCTCCCACAGACCCTGTCTTACAGCTGAGGTTCAGGCTATGTCCTTCTGCATTCTCTAGTCATCTCTGGTGTCCCTGAGACCCCCCTCGTTTCCTTGGAGTTTGACCAGATGTGTACAGTACCTGTGGTAGCCAACCTGTCCACGTATCGGCCACCTCGCTTTGTGCTCTCGGTTCCACATGCTTTTTCTCTGTGGGGAAGAAGTCTTCCTACTATGCTTCCCATCTTTTCCAAATCAAGGCCTGAGTTTGCCTCTTAAATTTTCTCCCGAGGCAACGAATGTCAGAACATCTAGCTGTCCAAATGGAGGACAGGCTAAAGGAAGGGAAGAAAAAACTAAGAGGAAGCCATTTTTTAGAAAGAAAGAAAGAAAGAAAGAAAGAAAGAAAGAAAGAAAGAAAGAAAGAAAGAAAGAAAGAAAGAAAGAAAAGTTAAGACTGTATGGATGAATCGGGCCTGGTGGCCATTCCTGGAAGTTGTAGATTCTGTGGAGGCGGTGATTGGAGGAGGATCACTTGAGCCTAGGCTGGGTGGGCTCATTTTAGAAGAACACATCTTAGAAGAAAAAAAAGTTTAAAGATAAGTGCTGGACAGGGTGGTGGTGGTGCACACCTTTAATCCCAGAGGCAGAGGCAGATGCAGGTGGATCTCCGTGAGTTCGAGGACAGCCTGGTCTTCATGAGAGAGTTCCAGGACAGTCACAGTATTACACAGAGAAACCCTGTCTTGAGAAACGTGTGTGTGTGTGTGTGTGTGTGTGTGTGTGGTGGGTGGGGATGTAGCACAGGTGAGTTCCTAGGCTCAATTCCCAGCACCACAAATACAAAGAAGTAATGGAGATAAGCGTGTTACCACACTGACCCCCTTTTCTTCCTTTGTTCCCTGTCCCTTTGCCTTCCTGCACATTACCAGATGGGGTCGGTTCTGGAGCACGGCTCTGCCTGTTCTCCGGTCCTTCCTAGCCATTGTCACCACCACCTAGGCACCCCTGGCCATGGCTTAGTGAAAGAAACTGCACGTTATGTACAAACCGAGAAACTTTTTTTCATATTTATTTATTTATACAATATTCTGTCTGTGTGTATGTCTGCAGTCCAGAAGAAGGTACCAGACCTCATTACAGATGGTTGTGAGCCACCATGTGGTTGCCAGGAATTGAACTCAGGATCTTTGGAAGAGCAGGCAATGCTCCTAACCACTGAGCTATCTCTCCAGCCCCAAACCGAGAAACTCTTACAAAGTCGGCCATTTGTTAAGAAAGAGCTCCGGCTGCCCTCCCTCCTTTCCATTTCTACCACACTCTTAAGTCACTGGAGCTTCTCCAGCCTGTGGCCCCCTCAGCTGGAAGCTCCACGGAGAGCGCTTCTGCGGAGCCTGTGGTGGAGGCTGCGGCTGGGGCAGAGTTCAGGTTCGGAAGGAAAATCGGGGCAGAAGTCAAAACTCCAGAGCAAGGACGAGAGCAGGTGCTCCTTGGCTGCTCCTTTGGAAATTCTGGCCCAAGGCAGAGTCTGGGTTACAAGGTCCTGGTTGCCCTCTTAGTTTTTCAAAACAATGGAATTGTATCACCTGCAATGATTTGTGGGTCTCAAGACCACACCATTTTTCTTACCTCAACGCCTCTTTCCCTCTCACTTGGCCTCCAAACCCTAACCACCGCACACATGGTTTTCAGACCTTCCTCAGTACCCTGCCCCTTCACCTTCCGCCACCATCCTGCGGGTTTTCTGCTGTTGCCCTGGATTGCGAGGGTTTTCGTTTGCCTTTCTTTGACATCACTGGCCACACTGAACTTTCATCCATGGTCCTCGGAAGAGGCTAGAGAGCTTCCGTACTCTGGGGTAGGGCCCACATCTGTTTATGCCTGTGTTCCCTTGGCGCAGATCAGGTGCTTCGGGACGCCCAGGAATCAAACACCTGGCCCTCATTCTGAAGCAGTTCCCTGAAGCCCGGGGCTCTATAGGTGTTTATTTCAACTCCCTTGCCTAATTCGGGAACCTCCCTCGGTCCCTCTCCTTGGTTTCCCTCTACAGTTCCTGTCTGCCAGCCCTGCTCCCTACCCGGTCTCCTAATTAAGCCCAGACAATGCTGCTACCCCCTCTTTTGGCAGCTGCTGGTGGCCCCTCAGCCTCCTGCTCTTCCTGGTGTTTACATCCTTAGCTCTACTGACAGGAGCCTGCCCCGGAGGCTCACACTAACCAGACTTCACCTGTTCAAAAATGACAGGCAGAAAGGCCTCGGAGTTCAGCTTCTTCTGCATCTCATCCCGCCCTAGAGGGCTCATCTTGGAACCGAGCCCAACATTAATAACACGGTGGAGAGGGGAGACGAGAATGGCACCTGCCTTGTAATCACGGCGCGCTGGCCTTTTTATGCGAGTCGTCTTTCTTGGCGGATGCAAGACAAGACTTGTTCTAGATAGAAATCCATGTAATGATAAGCTGGGCTCTTCTCTAACTTATATTTACCTTTTTGCTGACCTCAGAAATACAAAACTTGAAAGAAACTATGCCTTTGAGGACCTAAATACGGCGATTGTTTCTAGTCAACCAGTGCCTGACAGACAACACACGCACACACACATGCACACACACACACACATACATGCATACACACACACACACGACATACCCATTCCCACTCAAACACACGCATTCACATAAATGCACTCACATACATACACACTCACATACACTTTCTAGGGAAACTTTTTCTAACCTTGACTCCTCTACAATTAAATACACAGGAGATGTTTCTACACTCAGGTTTAGAGAATCTTGCTGTCTGGATCCAGGCTCTACAGCAAATAAAGGAATCTAGCTAGAAGGTCATTTTGTATAGCAAGTGATTTTAGGAAATTTTTTTTCTAAGTTTTCTCTTTCGGTTTCTCAAACATGGCTCCTGAATTTCCCTTCTTAGGAAGAAAATTCCCCTTAGGCAGTGTGATGCAGAGTGAGAAATGGCTATGTAAACCAACGTGGTTGTTGTAGATAGTCTCCTCAGACAGTATCTTTCTCATTTTCAGAACCCCTAGCTAGGTGCAATGCGTCACGGTGCTGTAATCTCAGCACTCTGAGGCAGGAGCATTACAAAAAGTTCAAAAACCAGTCCGAGCTACAGAATGAGTTCCATGCCAGCCAGAGTTGACCTCCTCCCCTCAATAAAAAAAGAACCTCCATATTATTAGGGCATCAATATAGCAGCCGAGAGACCAGCTTCCCTTAGAAACCATAGCCTTGAAGAGTAGCCCTGAACAAACAGGGTTTTTGAAGGACTTGAGGGCAGATTCCTAAGAAATGAACTTAAAGCTTTCGGGAGGTGCAAGGCTTCTCCATTCTGGGTTTGTTTTGCTTTCTCTCTGGAATTCGGAGACAAGGGACGGTCACCAGCTGTGCACTAAGTGGTTGATCTGTAATGTTAATGAGATCTGGATCTGGGATGACTTGACTATGAAGCGACAAACCAGTCCTAAGCGACATCTTCAGGCGGAAGATAAACGGGCTACCTATTTACGCCAGTGCAGTCTCGGGTGTTCGGTTATGCCCATCTGAATCTGATCCTAACCGACCAACAAGGCCAGTAACACATTTACTGGGTTCCAAATCGACAAATTAGGATTTAAACGTCCTTCTTCCTCTCAAATACACCCTCCACTGACTACAATCCTTTTCATTTAATTTTAAAATATTTTCCTTTGGGGCTAAAGACACATGGGGAAGCTTCTGGAATGTTCATATTGTCTGCTCCTTGTTAGTTTCTTGAGTCCAGTCACAATTCACTTCAGACAGACACCTTTTTTTTGAAAATATATTGTTTATCAATAAAAAGTTTTAAATATCTTTATAAATGTGGAAGTACTAACTAAAAGCCTTTAAAAGGGTTTCATGGACACTGGGAGTTGGCTAGTTGGCTCAGTACAAAGGATCAGGGTTTGATTCCCAGCTCTCACCCTGCAACTCGCAACATCTGTAACTCCAGTTCCAGAAGGATCTCAGGTTCTCCTCTAGCCTCTGTGGGCACCAGAAGCACTAGACATTATACGGCACAAATGCACACATGCAGGCAAAATACACACAAAAATAAGAATCTAAAAGTTTGTTTTGTTTTTCTTTTCTTTTTTCTTTTTTGTTTTTCTTTCTTTTCTTTCTTCCTTTCTTTCTTCCTTCCTTCCTTCCTTCCTTCCTTTCTTTCTTTCTTTCTCTCTTTCTCTCTCTCTCTCTCTCTCTCTTTCTTTCTTTCTTTCTTTCTTTTTTTGAGACGGGGTTTCTCTGTGTAACAGCCCTGACTGTCTTGGAATTCGCTCTGTAGACCAGACTGGCCTCGAACTCACAGAGATCCACCTGCCTTTGCCTCCCAAGTGCTGAGATTAAAGGCGTGAGCCACCACTGCCTGGAAAAATATATAGGTTTTTGAAAGGTAAATTCCTCAAAGAATTGTGAAGATTCAATAATGAACAAAAACTGAAATCCTAAATGTAAGTTATTTAACTGCTTCAGTTATGCATCTCCTGAGTACCTTTAGATAACACATCACTGCAGCAGGCACCCAGGCCACCACTACCCCCAGGGCTCATGCAGTCATTACCCAGACTGCCCTCAGACTCACCATCCCCTGCCCCAGCCTCCTAGGATCACAGGCACGGGCCATCATGTCTTTGTGATGACTCAACCACACTCTCAGCCTTGTAGAGATAGCAGCTAATCTGTTTTATTCATTTTGTGTTATGTGTGTGCGGTGTGTGTACATGTTTGTGTGGGTGTACCTGCACATGTGTAGGGGACAGAGGTCAATCAATGTAGCGTATCTCTTTGTAGACCAGGCTGGCCTCGAACTCACAGAGATCTGCTTACCTCTGCCTCCTGAATGCTGAGATTAAAGGTGTGTGAGACCACCACCCAGCTTAATATTGGTTATCTTTCCTAATCATTCTATCTTGCTTTTGAGACAGGGTCCCAAACTGAACATGGTGTTTACCAATTCAGGCGGGAGGGCTGGTCAGTGAAGTCTAGAAATCCACTTGATTCTACCTCCTCAATATATTGTAATAAATATATATAAAATATAAAATATATTGTAAGTGTATAATATAGCTAAAATAAAATATATTGTAAGTGTATCATATACCTAACATGAAAATATATTATATATCATATAAAAGTAGTGCACGCAGCTTTTATTATTATTGCACAAGCGTGCAATGTGTGTGTGCGCGCACACATGTGCTATGTGGATGCATATGTGCTAAGGCATGCATGTGGAGGTCAGAAGACAACTGAGAGGAGTTGGCTCTCTCCTTCCACCACGTGGTTTCTAGGGATTGAACTCAATTCAGCAGGCATGGTGGCAAATGCCCTTACCTGCTGAGCCATCTCTTTGGCCTCTTGTTCGTGTTTTGAGTTGAATTGCTAACCAGTAATTCCATATATACACACACAGTTGCTTCCCGCGGTGTCAGGCAAAGAGTGGTTCTTTATGGAATAATGGAGTGAATGTATTATAGGTTAAATAACCTCTCATGGACCACTAGGAAAATGTATTTCAAGTCCCAAACATCTGACTTACAAGTGAGCTTCTGGAATTCACTTGTAAATTAGGGGCAATGCGGGGCTCTTCAGCATTGGCATCAATCATGAGCTGCAAGGAAAATTTCAGGCAATTCTCTTCCAGCTTCAAAAAAATTATGTAAGTCTAAAACGTAAGAGGGTGAAAATCATAATGCAATTATCACAAGAAACTATCAGAACCCTTAGCCATCCTGGATAAAAAGAGTGGAACAGAGCAACTTCTTGATATTGTAATGAAAATGCAAACACTATGACTAACACAGACCGTGTGAAAACAGAACATTTTCATTGCATGGCAAAAAAGAAAAGATGTCTGTGTCTTAAGCAATCAAAGAGCGAAATTGAAAATGCAAGCAACTGGAAAATGGCAGTGCATAGAAGCGCTCTGTTAAAATACAGGCTGACGCTAAGTTTCCCGTGTAATTTAAAAAATACTCCGCCACAGTTTTCAAAACTTATCTAGATTCAAAAGGAAAGCAATATCGGTCTGACATTTGTGGGAAGCCAGTTTGGGGGTGCATACTCAGGACACAGTCCTTTCTGCTGAAATGTTCTCCTGACAAAAGAGTAAGTTCAGACAGCCATTTTTGTCTAACCTTCGAGTCTAGGCTAATCGGACAAGTGAAGAGCTTTCAACCTCAGTCGTCCCTCTGAGTGTTCTCTACAGAACACGAATCAGTGCGCACTGAATAGGTAGGGCAAGTCGAGGTGAAGCTAAAGCTGGCACCAATGACTAAGTGTCACAAAAGCAAAAATTATGGGGGAGCAGAGACATGCAAATGGGCAGAGGACGCCCTCAAAGGAAAGAAGGGCAGAGGCAAGAGGCTGGGCTGGAGGGCACCTTAGGGCAATGAGTTCTGTCTCTGAATTTTTGTCCCTGGGAACTCTGGCTGACTTTGTTTCTTGTTTTCTAAGTTATTAATCATCTTAGAACTGAGGATTTAGTTCAGTGGCAGAGCATTTGCCTGGGTTTGGTCCTGCACCAAAAGTTAACTGACTAATTATATAATCACCTTAACATTCCTGACCATGGCCAGAACTCAGCTTTACGTTTCATTTGATTATTTTAAAAATTTATTTTTATTTATGTAAAATAATAAATTTATTTATATACCTGTGCTTGTATGTGTGTATGTGCATGCACAAACATATACATACATACATACATACATACATGCATACATGCATACATGCATATCAATTCCCTGCAATTGGAGTTTTAGGCTGTGAGCCTCCTAAAGTGAGTCCTAGGACCCAAACGTCAATCCTCTGCAAGAACAGCAAGCACTCCTAACTGCTCAGGCATCTCTGTAACCCCTTCGTATGTATGTATATCTGCACATCTGTCTGTCTGTCTGTATGTATATGTCTATCTATCTATCTATCTATCTATCTATCTATCTATCTATCTATCATCTATCTATCTATCTATCTATCATCTATCTATCTATCTATCTATCTATCTATCTATCTATCTATAGACAGGGTTTCATGTGCCCCTGGCTGGTCTTGAAGTCACTATGTAGGAAGGGATAACCTTAAAACTCTGATGCTACAAGCACCGGAATAACAGGTTCTTCTGGTTAATGGCTCTATGTAGTTCTGGGGATCAAATCCAGGGCTTCCTGCATGATAAGCAAGCCCTCAGCCAACTGAGCCATATCCCCAGCCTCCTGCTTTTGACTTCAGTGAATAATTCTTCAGCATCTATTGTTTGTCAGACACTGTTCTTTGCACTGACGATACAATAATAAATATGAGAGGGGGGAAAAGCCATGAATTTATTGGGGTCAAGAATGGTGATTACAATGTGTAGACAGACAGAGAATTATAACCCAGTGTAAAAAGTGCAATGGCAGAGCAAAGGGCAGGGTGTTGTGGGAGAGGAGCGTCTCATGGTGAACCTCACCCAGCATCATTTGAAGGGGTTTAAATGAGATTTTGTCCATTATAACCGGAAGAACCTGTCCTTGAGCATCTTTGTGTTTAAATGCGTAGCCACTGGCCGAGGAGAGGGCACAGTGTGTAGCGTGTGCTGTGAAAACACAAGGGCTGGCTAGGCTTTGGATCCCTAGGACCCACACAATGTCAGCTGCGTGTAGCGTCTCGCCTGAAATTCTAACTTCAGAAGGTGGGGACTGGCTCCCCAGAGCGAGCTGGCTAGCAAGGCTAGTGGTTCAAAAATAAAGATTAGTCAGATGGTGGCGGCGGTGCACACTTGTAATCCCAGCACTTGGAAGGCAGAGGCAGGTGGATCTCAGTGAGTTCCAGGCCAACCTGGTCTACAGAGCGAGTTTTAGGACAGCCAGGACTGTTAGAGAAACCTGGTCTCAAAAAAAGACAAAGCGGTATAAGCGAGCTCTGGGTGTGAGTGAGAGACCCTGCCTCAGTAAACAGGGCGGAAGAGCCGTCAACAGTGATTCCTGGTATCGATCTTGGGCCTCCACACATTCGTACACACGTTTGTCTCGATCCACATATGCACATGTGCTCACCCACAAGCAAACATACAAAGACACATGTTTGAATGTCACACACACGAAAAATAAAACTACATGTACATATTGCTCGCTCTTTTTCTCTCTCCTCGCCAGGAGTAGTTAAGAAAGCAAATAGCGGGGCCTGGAGCCATGGCTCAGTTGGCAAAGAGCTTACCTAGCAAGCATGACAGCCTGTGTTCAAGTCTCTAGGACCCACGTAAAAAGGCCAGATGTGGTGGCACATGCTTGTAATTTCAGAGCTGAGGAGACAGAGACATGAAAATCCCTAGGGCCTATTGACTTGCCACCCTGACCTAATTGGTAAGCTTCAAGCTAGTGAGAAACCCTGTCTCAAAAGAGACAGCTGGAATTTTTGAAGGTGTCACTTGAATTTATCCCCTGGACTCCATATACATGGGCACATGCATATACACATGTGACTGTACATACATGCATAAAACTATAAATAATGGTGCATGCCTATAATCCCAGCCCTTGGAGGGAGAGGCAGGAAAAACAGAAGTTCAAGGATAGCCTCAGCTACATAGAGAGCCTGAGACTAGTCCTGACCATATGAGACTCTGTCTCAAAAACCAAAACAATAAAAACCAAATCAAAACACAGACACCTTCTCCAGGTTAGAATTTAGGCTCCACCACCCATCTGTACATGGCCTGATGCCAATTACATGACCTCCGCGTGTATCCATTTTTCCACTTATCTCATAGGATTGTCCTGAGGATCAATGGGTAATTTACATACAGAGTATATCTGACATTTAGTAAGTGCTCTGCAATTGCTACCATTTTTATTATTGTTGTTGTGGCTGTCGTTAATCTATTTTTGTTGCAATTTGAATAAATGTCAGCTGGGGAAGTCTGAGTAGCAGGGCTGATATGCTTGCCACGTTTAAGGTCTGGTCTTCAGCTCTGTTGCTATACATGGGAAGCAGCTGCCACTGGGCGTGCTGGCCTTTAGAGACCTGTTACTTATCACAGTACATTTATTGTCCACTAGGACGTTCTGGAGAGTCAACTCTGCTATCAGACCCAAGCAGACCATTAACACAAGTGAATCAAACATATTCTTTCCTTAGAAATAATTTCATTGCCGGGCAGTGGTGGTGCACGCCTTTAATCCCAGGACTTGGGAGGCAGAGGCAGGTAGTTCTCTGTGAGTCCAAAGTCGGCCTGGTCTACAAAGCGAGTTCCAGGAGAGCCAGAACTGATCACAGAGAAACCCTGTCTTGGGGAGAAAAAAAAAAAGCAAAACAAACAAAAAAGAAAGAAAAGAAAAAGGAAAAAAGAAATAATTTCAAGCCCACTCCCTGAAGCCCACTCCCTGAAAGTACACACAGACACCATGGTTTCTCAGTACACCCAAATCATTGGTCTTATTTTAGTGGTAGGTTTCTACTGAAAAATGGCTCTGTCCAACTTAAAATTCCTATCAGGGCTGGAGCGACGGCTCAGTGGTTAAGAGCACTTGTTGCTCTTTGCAGAGGACATGGCTTCCATTCCAAGCACACACATGGTAGCGCACAGCATCTGTTATTTCAGTTCCAGAGGATCCAGTGCCCTCTTCTGGCCTCCCTGAGCACAGGCATGCATGCGGTGCATGGACATATCTGCAGGCAAAACACCGTACACAGCCAGTGGTGGTGGCGGCGCACGCCTTTAATCCCAGCACTCGGGAGGCAGAGGCAGGCGGATCTTTATAAGTTCGAGGCCAGCCTGGTCTACAAGAGCTAGTTCCAGGACAGGTTCCAAAGCTACAGTAAAACCCTCTCCAAAAACAAAACAAAACAAAAACCACCTATACACATAAACTAATAGTAGTACAAGTTTTTAAAAATTACTATGTGCTTTCGCCATGATAAGATGAACTAACATTCTTTTAACGGAGTCTAGAGCTGTCTTCCTCCCATCTTCTTGGACTCCTTGCTGTCTCAAGACTCCAGAGAGGTGAGTGCTTTAAGCATCAACTCTTCATGAGTGAGCGCGCTTGGCACTCAAGAATGCTTTAATAGCTATCGCTCTGCGGAACAGATGTTGTATGTTTCATGGGCGTCATAAATATTAAGAGTGATGTTATACGATTTGCAAAGCATTCTCCATTAATTGTTAATGCTCACTGTGTGGATAAAAGAGGGGAAATCCTTGGGGGGAGATCAAGTCCATTTTTATGTCTAACATCACAGTATTTCAGTTTCTGAAGCTGGGGAGCATTAGTCTCTGATTCCTGGGCTAGCATCTGAAATCTAATTCGGGTGACACTCCAGCACCCCTTGTTCCGCATGGTCCCACGCTGAAACACAGACTGTGGTTGTAATAGGAGACATGGTGGAGGAGTGCAGGTGTGAACCCCGAGCCCAGTTCCGTCTCTGCCTGGCTTGTTTACTTGGCCTCTCTGAATTTAGTTATTTAACCTATGAAAGTTGGAGGGATAGCCCCTATCTCATAGGACCTTGTGATAATTAGGTGAGAGGTGAGTGTATGTTTTAATTAGGGTTACCATTGCTGCAATGAAGCACCATGACCAAAAGCAAGTTGGGGAGCCAAGAGTTGGTTGGATTCCCACTTCCACATCACTGTACATACATCATTGAGTGACCAGGAGAGACACTCAAACAGGGCGGGAACCTAGAGGCAGAAGCTGATGCAGAGGCCATGGAGGGGTGCTGCTTTCTTATAGAATCCAGGACCACCAGCCCAAGGATGGCACCACTCACAATGGGCAGATCTTCCCCCATCAATCACTAATTAAGAAAATGTCTTACAGTCAGAGCTTATGGAGGTGTCTTCTCAATTGAGGGTCCTTCTCTCAGATGACTTTAGCTTGTGTCAAGTTGATATAAAACCATCCAACAGGGGGCTGGAGAGATGGCTCAGAGGTTAAGAACACTGCCTGCTCTTCCAAAGGTCCTGAGTTCAATTCCCAGCAACCACATGATGGCTCACAACCATCTGTAATGGGGTCTGGTGCCCTCTTCTGGCCTTCGGGCATACACACAGACAGAATATTGTATACACAATAAATAAATAAATAAATAAATAAATAAATAAATATTTAAAAAAAAAAAACATCCAACACAGTGTATACAGAGAGAGAGAGAGAGAGAGAGAGAGAGAGAGAGAGAGAGAGAGAGAAACAGAGAGCTCTGAAGAGACTAGGTCAATGTTTTGACTGACCTTAATCCACTTTAAATGATTCTCAGTGTGGGCTAATGTAAGGGCTAATCTGTCTTTGAACTTTTGTCAAGGTTGCTGAGAGTTTCTGCCCGCCACATAGAAGACTCTGCCCAGTGAGATCCAGCTCCTTCAGTGATATTCCATATGCAAGATGAATGTTGATTGATCTTCCTACTTGCCCATGACATTATTCCAGGTTGATCCCAACTCTCCATCTTCCTGTCTTGGCCTCCTGAGTGCTGCAGGTGTGCACCTCCAAGCGTGGCTATCACTCATTCATTGAGAGTCCATGAGTGGTCTCTAATTAGATTAGCTGAATCCCACAGATGACAAAATAATTACAATAACATAGTAAGTGTTATAAAAACCTAAGGGAACTTACAGTTCTGTTCAGGTAAGGACAGAAGCACGTTAAGAAATAGGAAGCCAGGTGTGGTGGTACACACCCATAATCCCAGTATCCCCGAGTAGAAGCAAGAAACTGAAAACATAAGGCCATCCTCAGTGAGTCTGAGGCCAGACGGAACTACGTAAGACCTTGTTAAACGGGAGTGATGGTGCTCACCTTTAATCTTCCTTTAAGCACTCTGGAGGCGCAGGCCAATGATTTCTGTGGATTCAAGGATAGCCAGGCTCCAGAGTGAGACCCAGGTGACAGAAGGAATCTGGACACGTAATCAGTGATGTCACGAAATCCAAGAGTGTGCAGATCGCTCTATTATACCAAACGCCTTACCTTCCTAGTGAAAGATTACTTGGCTTGGCTTGTAGCCAAGAAGACAATGCTCTCAGACAGAAAGGAGACGCGCACAGCTGTCCCCACCCTGAACAACACTGACCTATATGTGCTGACTGGTTTTGCCACGAGCAGCTGTAGATGAAGTCAACTGAAATTCTACAATCCAATCATGTACAGCACCAAGCTGGTTCTTCTCCCTGGGATGAATTTTAAACTGTGGCAAAGTCTAAATTTTAAATCCTTCAGTATATCCCCCAAAGACCCTGATTCAGGAAATTGCAAAGAAAATAGAAATGAGAAGAAAAATTACAGAAAGATGAGGTTCCTTTGAAACAGCCTGGACTCTGCATCAGCCTCTGGGAGCGGTCAGCTTCCTTTATATGTCAGTTTTGCTCTGTTTTTGTTTTTGTTTTTCTCTTTGCAGTACCAGAGTGGAACTCGGGGTCTCACCCAAGCTAAGCAAGCTCCAGCACTGAGCTACAACCCTCAGCTCCTTCTCTTTATGTCTATCATAAAAACACTGCTTTCTCTGCAACCCAAGCAAATAGACACTTTAAATGCACTGTGTTCCAGCAGCCGCTCGGTTGTTAGCCCCGTCCCAGTTAGACTCGAGGACTTGATGCACCCTAGAGGCACCTGAGAAGGGAGTCTCCGCGACAGACAGGCCAGATCAGATCGGCCTGTGGGCATTAGCTGTGGAGGAATTGTCTTCATTTTCTAGTCCACACGAGAGGGCCCAGCCCACTGTGGGTGGCACCATCCCTAGGTAGCTTTTCCGGGGCTGTATGAGAAAGCTGGCTAAGCGTGAGGATGTGAGTGAGCTAGCCAGGCAGCAGTGCTCCTTTGTGGTTCCCACCCTGACTCGTCTCAATGGCTGATTGTGACCTGGAGGCCTATGCTAAATAAACTCCTTCTTCCCCAAGTTGCTTTTGGTCAGCCTGTTTTACCATAGCAACAAAAGGAATCCAGGACTGTCTACGCTCACGCTTCCAACTTTCCCTGGGGAAGGCAGCAGAGAGAAGGTGAGCTGTGGCTCTCTCTGGACCAGACTGGGTTTGCAGTGAAATGGCAGATGCAGGAGAAGACACTCAGGAAGAGTCCTGCTGAGGTGAGTCTATTTTCTCTTCCTCCTCTTCCCTATCTCCTTAAGGGAGCTGTCTGCAGCAGGCGTGTCCTTTCCCCTGTTTCTCACTTATTCCTCAGTTGACCACAGTTGGGCTTCCACAAACACCACACCACTCAAAGGGCTCCCTTCTGCAAGCATTCAGTTGATCTGTGCGGTGGGTAATTTTGAAGTCCTCACCTCACTGGTTTTTCTCTTCTCTAAGGATTTCACTTTCCGGAGGTGCCTTCTGCCCCATGCTTCTTGGAGTCAAATTCTCCTGTCTTCAGGATGCTCTTTCGGCCACTTTCTCGATTCTTTCGCCTTTCTCCAAGTGTCCTGTGGGTGCCCTTACCCCTGACCCCAAGTCGAAGGCATCAGCCGAGCATGTGGGCATCTCCCACATTGAGACAAGTGACTCCTCACCTGGGATTCAAATCCTGTATCCATTTAGCTTCTGCATGGCCTATAGGCAACCCAAGCTCCGAGACAGACCACATGATTCTACCACAAAGTCTTCTTCTCCTGTAGCATGGAGGTACATACCTACTGCCCAGCACCTGGGAGCTGGAGAGAAGAGTGTTCAAGCCCAAGAGTTTGACCTAGCCTGAAGAAGATAGTGCGACCTGTCATGCACACATGCATGCGCGCGCACACACGCGAGCACACATGCACACTCGCCTTTTCCTCATCTAGTGTCACATTAACAATACCACACTCACTCAGTTAACCACGCCAGGAGCTTGGGCACTTCTTTCAAATGGTCCTCTCGCTCCATCCTGACCATTCTAACCAAACAATATTTTTGGCTTTGACTTTTTTGAGACAGGATCTCACATAACCCAGGATGGCCTCAAACTCCCTACGTAGCCAGGAGTGATTTCTGGTCCCTGCCTCTACTTCTTGAGCACTGCACCCCCACACCCCACCAAATACTATGGGTTTTTTTTGTTTGTTTTTTTTGGTTTTTTTTGGTTTTTCGAGACAGGGTTTCTCTGTAGCTTTGGTGCCTGTCCTGGAACTAGCTCTGTAGACCAGGCTGGTCTCGAACTCACAGAGATCCGCCTACCTCTGCCTCCCGAGTGCTGGGATTAAAGGCGTGCGCCACCATCGCCCAGCTAAATACTATGTTTTTAAGAATTAAATATTTTCATTACTGAAAATATTTATTTCCACTTTAGTGAATGTGAAATGCGCTGTTTTGTGTTTTTTCCACATTGCCCTGCAGCCAGTGACACTGTCCATGTCTAGATGATGCGGTGTTCATTTTCCCTAGTGGAAACCCTGACCCAGGAAGCATCAACCTTCCACTCCTCCCTCCTGCACCTAGCCCTGGCACCCACTCTCCTCTCCGACTCTGTGCACTAACTCCAGCAGTCACTCATCTCTCTGGGATCACCCCCCGTCACTCATCTCTCTGGGATCACCCCCCGTCACTCATCTCTCTGGGTCACCCCCCCGTCACTCATCTCTCTGGGTCACCCCCCCCATCACTCATCTCTCTGGGATCACCCCCCTCCGTCACTCATCTCTCTGGGTCTCTCTGGGTCACCCCCCCTCCCGTCACTCATCTCTCTGGGATCACCCCCCGTCACTCATCTCTCTGGGATCACCCCCCTCCGTCACTCATCTCTCTGGGTCACCCCCCCCGTCACTCATCTCTCTGGGTCACCCCCCCTCCCGTCACTCATCTCTCTGGGATCGCCCGCTGTCTCTGTGGCTGACTTCTTTCACTTAACACGGTGTTATCAGGTGAATAACGTAACAAGTGCCCCAGGCTGGACCATACGTCAGGTTGTTTTTACTTTAGTACTTCACTGCCTGTACTTGCCGTGTTATGGTGTCCACTTGTTTCCTGATGGATACATCCGACTCTTAGCACCGCCTCTGTAAATGTGTATACGTTCCATGCTCAAGCCTCCTTTGAGAATGTAGGAACTGTTCAGCTAGCCTTCATGTGAAATGTCAATGCAGTAAACATGCAGTGGTTTGAAATACTAATGAAATGGTTCAGAGAACCTGGGTTCAATTCCCAGCGCCCATATTGTGTCTCAAAACCACTTATGACTCCAGTCCTAGGGCACCCGATGCCCTCTTCTGGCTTCTGTAGGGGTGCATGTTTCCAGGCACACACACAGTGCACAAACATACATGCAGGCAAACACCTACACATAAAGTAAAATAAAAATACCTTTAAAACTGTCTATCTAAGGCTAAGCATGGTGATGCATAACTGTAATTCCAGCACAAAGAGGAAGCTGAGGCAGGAGGATAGCGTGCTTGAGCCTAACTTGGTTTATATTACGGGACTCTGTCTCAAAGAAACAAAACCAGAAGCAAAAAAAAAAAAAAATTAACCCATCTTCTTCATCTTACATTGTAGGTTTGACATTTTTTCCCAGTTGAGATTTTAATTTAAACAATACATATAGTCAAATATGAAATAGAAACCAAGCTTGTAATTTATTCTGTAGCATGTGTCATGAGCAACACTAATAGAGAAATTCTTAACACAGAATCTTCCCAAAGCATTTGAAAGTTCATACAAATTTATGCATGGAAACATATGAAGGGCGACCATCAAAATGCTACATTCAATCAGCTCTGGGCGCCAGGAGAACTGGAGCAGTTTTTTTTAATCTTCTTTTTCTCTGTCCATATTTTCAGATTCCCTCAAGTAAACATATTAAAATGTAGAGATGGTTCTTGGGAGAAAGAAAAACTATCACATGAGAAATGATCTTTGAGATATTAAATCTGACATTTGAAAGTCTGAGCTTTCACTTAGCATATTTTGTCACTAGGCACAGGCTGGAATTGCAGCTCACCTGGCTGTTAAATGGGAATGCGGGAAACGACTTTCCTGAATTGGTACTGTCTGTCAAAGCAGCCAGAAGCTTGAAAGGGGTGGGGGTGCTTTTCTCTTAATGAACTGTGGCTTTCGTTATTACTAGTATATGGTAAGCATCTAAAAATAAACTCCCTCGGTGCCCTTGAAGCCTTATTTAAACATGTTTCCACATCAACACGAGGCAAACGTTTAGATCCGTTAGAAAAAGAAATTCAAGAATTAAGCTGTTTTGGTTTTAAACTTTCGGCTAATGTTGTATTTTAAATCCACGGACGATAACACGAGAAATTCACCTACTTTCTCACTCAGCTTAGAAGAAAAACATTACGATTTGGAAAGCCTCTCCTCTCCTGTCCCCTCTCTTCCTGGAGATAACCACTGGCCCTCAAGCTGGCTTCTGTCATACATACGCACACACAAACACACACACACACACACTCCCACTTCATATGCATAGGTCTTTATGTTCATAAATAATACAATCATTGTTATGTAGTAGGAAAAAATCTCTACTCCCTGTGTGGTTTTGTTTAGTTTTATGGTATTTTGTTCATGGTGCTGAGGACAGAACCTGAGGCTCTGTGCGTGGGAGGCCAGACCCACCACCAAGTCGTACCCCGGTCCTGTAAGGGAACGGCCGCGCCCAGTCAGGAGTCCCATCCTTTGGGAATGTTTTCCTTCCTCATTTTATCATTGTCATCCTACATCTGGTTTAGTGGGCTTTGCTTTATCAAAATGAAATGGCTCTGACTATAAACCTCACATTTCACGTTAGCGCATGCTTACCTTTACCCAATAGCGCTACAGAAGAAGCCCAACCTCCGGAAGACTCAGGGTAGAGCAGTGTGACCTCCACCCCTGACTGTGACTCTTAGAAAAGTAATTACAGTCTAATAAGTTTGTTCATTTATTAAATTGGGTTTTGCTCTAAAATATTTATACTCACAAACACAATTCAAATCAATCAGTTCAGCAAGAGACCGTGGTCACACACAGCAATAAAACCTCTTTCCAATCCTTAGCTAAATTTAAAGAACCGAGGAATTGTTGGGAAAGAATTAGTAATTTTCTAAATTATCATGACAATTCTATCCCTTTAAATATTGTTATTCAACCTAAAAATGTGATTTATGGTGAGCGGGTATTATACATTGTTAGCCCCAAATAAGACTGAATTACTAATAAAAAGATGTCAGTTTGAATAATGACCGACACGGCCCCTAACAGTCAGCTCTCTGTTCCGTAATAATCACAGATCACCCACTTTCAAAACCCTTCTTGGATGTTACCCATGGTGGCCTCCAAGCTCAGTTGCAGTGTTTACAGAACGGAGCGCTTTGTACATTCTGAAAACCCAGTCCTCGGCTTGGATCCTCTGCTGTGCCCAGCTGAGTGAAAACAATATCCGGGAATGAGTCAAGTCGGTGAGACCTTCCACTCTCTGCTTGACTCCCTGTGCCCAGAGCTTCACAGGCAAGACAGAGTCTGCCCTCGAAGCGCTGTCTCCACGGTGCCTCTTCTGGTCAGAAATACTATTTTCTTAATTTTTAGTTTTTATTTTATGTGCACTGGTGTGTTGCCTGCATGTATGTCACAGTTGTGAGCCACCATGTGGGTGCTGAGAATTGAACCTGGGTCTTCTAGAAGAGCAGCCAGTGCTCTTAATCACTGAGCCATCTCTCCAGCCCCCAGAAATACTATTTTTTAAAAAAGTGTTTATGTCTATGAGTGCTTTGTCTGTAGGTAAGCGTGTGAGCCATGTTCATGCCTGATAAGAAAGGACTTCCGATCCCCTGGAACTGGAGTTATAGACAGTTATGAGGGGCCAGATGGTTGTTGGGACCAAACCCTGCTCCTCTGTAAGAATAGTCAGTGTTCTTAATCACCGAGCCAGTCACCAGCCCCTCTTTAATTTTTACATTGTATGTGGGGGGCGGGTTCATAACATGTATGCAAAGGTCAAAGGACAACTTGTTAGATTCAGTTTTCTCCTTCAGCCTTGTAGGTTCTGGGCATCAAACTCTGGTCACCAGATTTGGCTCTAGGTGCCTACCTGCTGAGCCATCTCTCCGGCCCCAGAGGTTTCAAAGCAGCAACACAGGATTTGAGCACAGCCCTCAACTCTTGCTCTTCCTTTGACTTCTGTCATCTAGTCTGGCGTCTAGTTGCTGTTATTGTCACTAGAAACAAGGGGCTGGGGCTGTGACTCTGCAAGACTGCTTGCCTAAGGTACATGTGGCCTGGCTGCACTCCCCAGCAGACATTCCAAAAAAAAAAAAATCATGATTAAAAGTAAGAATGAGCCAGGCATGGCTGATGTATGCCTTGATTCCAGCACTCGGGAGGCAGAGGCAGGCAGATCTCCGAGTTCAAAGCCAGCCTGGTCTATGATGGGAGTTCTAGGACCACTAAGGCTACATAGAGAAACTCTGTCTCAAAAAAACTAATAGACAGACAGATAAATGCGAACAAAGGGAGAGTTGAAGTGATATTATTCCAGGTTTTTGGTTTGGTTTGATTTTTATCAGAAAGGGTCTTGCTATTAACCAGGACAGCCTTAGCTACCACACCTTCTAGGTTCTTGAGTCACTGAGAAACTCTTACAACTCAATTTAAAAAACAAACAGGCCTGGGGAGATGGCTCAGAGGTTAAGAGTGAGGACTGGGCTCCGGCCCCAGCACCAAGTAACAAGCCAGGCAAACACAGGTAACTCCAGCTCTAATGGCTCTGAGGCCCTCTTCTGGCCTCCTCAGACACACACCCAAACACACACGTGCACGTATACTCACTGAGTCACTGACACACAAATACACAAATGAATAACTCAAACAACTCAGTTAAAAATGAACAAGGGATCTAAACGGACATTTGCTCAGAAAGAGACACAAGAAAGGCCAATGAGCAAATGAAAACATCCTCATCTTCACTAGTTCTGAGGAAAGTGCACGTAAGATTCCATGAGAATCCCCTTCATACCCACTAGGATAGTTAAAAAGCCACTGGTCCATGGGGAAGCTGAAGACCTCCCGTGCTGCAGGCTGGAATGTAAAAAGATGAGTCCTCTTTGAAACAGTCTGGCAGCTTCTGGGGGAAAAAAAAAAAGCTACCACGGAGCCCGGTGGAAATGAAAATCCCACGTCCATACAAAAACGTGTACATGGCTGTTCACAATCACCAGTGCCCATCACTGATGGAGATGTAAGTGGGATAATTCAGTAATCCGAAGAAATAAAGTACCATGGTAAGCTTCAACGAGATGGACAAACTTGAAAATCTCGTACTGAGAGAAGCCAGTCACAAAAGACCACATTTCTGGGCTGGCCCGATGGCTTGGTGGGTAAAGGCACTTGCCATCCAGTCCTGCCATCTGAGTTTGGCCCCAGAACTTAGCCCGTAGAAGAAGAGAGCTGATTTCCAAGAGTTGTCTCCTGACCGCACAGTTACCACAGCACTTGCACACCCGTACCCACACTCTCCCCCTACCCAGCTCATTAAATAAATAAATAGTTTAAAGACGACTTTTCATTCCAGTCATATGAGCTGTCCAAAGCAGAAACAGAAAGTAGATTGTGGCCACCCAGGGCTGTTTGGAGCGGGGAGACTGAGGTAAGGGGTGGGGGGCATGCTTACTGAGGTAAGGGGTGGGGGGCATGCTTACTGAGGTAAGGGGTGGGGGGCGTGCTTACTGAGGTAAGGGGTGGGGGGCGTGCTTATGAGGTAAGGGGTGGGGGGCATGCTTACTGAGGTAAGGGGTGGGGGGCATGCTTATGAGGTAAGGGGTGGGGGGCATGCTTACTGAGGTAAGGGGTGGGGGGCATGCTCACTGAGGTAAATGGACATGGATTTTCTTTTCAGACTGGTAAATGCATTCTAAAATTGGGTGTAAGGGGGTGCCCCCCTGAAATGTTCACATCTTGAAGCTTTGGCCCTTGGCTGGAGGCGCTATTGAGAGGTAACTGGCTTATGAGGACACTAACTTGTCAATGGATTCATCTGAATGGGCTATCAGGAGCTGGCACCTAACTCATGGCAGAATGACTCGGAAAGACATCCTCTCCCATCCTCCTGTGAGCTGCTTCTCCCAGGTGACATGAAGGCCAAAACCCAGCCAGGTGTAGAAACACACGGACACACTCACACAGCCAGGTGTAGAAACACACGGACACACTCACACAGCCAGGTGTAGAAACACACGGACACACTCACACAGCCAGGTGTAGAAACACACGGACACACTCACACAGCCAGGTGTAGAAACACACGGACACACTCACACAGCCAGGTGTAGAAACACACGGACACACTCACACAGCCAGGTGTAGAAACACACGGACACACTCACACAGCCAGGTGTAGAAACACACGGACACACTCACACAGCCAGGTGTAGAAACACACGGACACACTCACACAGCCAGGTGTAGAAACACACGGACACACTCACACAGCCAGGTGTAGAAACACACAGACAGACTAAACGTCTGTGAGTTGTACACTGTCAATGAGAGGACTGTATAGTTTGTGGATGATATTTCAGTAACAGAAATAAATAAGTCCAGGAATTTAGGAAAATCCTGTGTTTAGAAAATTGAGAAATGTTAGACTTCAACCCTTCTGCTGAACAATCTAAGAAATTGTGGAGACTCTCTGTGGAGACTCTGTGGAGACTCTGTTGCTCCATGCTGGCTCTTCCCTAAGCATGTACTTTTCTTTGCTCACCAATATATGATTTTCCTTCCTTCCTTCCTTTTTTTTTTTTTTTTTTTTTTTTTTTTCTGAGACAGGGTTTCCCTGTAGCTTTGGAGCCTGTCCTGGAACTTGCTCTGTAGACCAGGTTGGCCTCGAACTCACAGAGATCTGCCTGCCTCTGCCTCCCAAGTGTTAGGATTAAAAGCGTGCACCACTATTGTCCTGCACCAATATATAGTTTTATTTTTTTCTGGAAAATTGTAACTAATTTCTCTTTTATCTCAGACCGACAGTATCTGTCATCTCTCTATCTGTTAATCCACCCACTAAACCACCCATTCATCCATCTATCTATGTCTTTTTACACATTTTTTTTAACCAGAAGGAAGCTTGGGTATTACAATTGAGCATACACATTTGTTTTGTGGTTTATTTAGAAAGCCAAGTCCCGGCAAGGAGATGGGCTGAAAACTGAGTTTGTTAAGCCCATATTCTCAAAGTCACACCTAACAATCAGGACACCAAATAGAAGGCGTCCTGTCTAGATGTCTCTATTGCTGTTATAAACCCTAACCAGAACTAACTAGAAAAAAGAAAGGGTTTATTTTTAGCTTACAGGTTACAGTCTGTCATTGAGGGAAGCCAGGACAGGAACTCAAGACAGGAACTGAAACAAAGGCCCTGGGGGAGCTCTGCTTGCTGCCTTGCTCTCCAGCTCATGTCCAGTTAGTTTTTTATATACCCTCCCCCAACTGCCCCCCACACACACCAGGATCACCTGCCCAGGGTGACACCACTCACAGTGAGTTGAGCCCCTCCCACATCAACCATTACTCAAGGAAATGTTCCCACAAACTTGCCCACAGGCCAATCTGTTGACAAAAAACAAAACAAAACTAACCAGCATGGAAGATTGTAGGAGGAGGGGGCCACTCGTTTGTTCCCAGCTGCCCAGCCTTGAAATAATCACACAGAAACCATATTCATTAAAACACTGCTTGGCCCATTAGCTCTAGCTTATTATTAGCTAACTCATATTAATTTAGCCCATTTCTATTCATCTGTGTATCACCACGTGGCAGTGGCTTACCTGGTAAAATTCCCAGCCTCTGTTTCTGGTGGCTCCATGGCGTCTTCCTGACTCTGCTTTCTTCCTCCCAGAATTCAGTTCCATCTTCCCCGCCTACCTAAGTTCTGCCCTATCAACAGGCCAAGGCAGTTTCTTTGTTTCATTAATGAAAGTAACACATAGACAGAAGGATCTCCTATACCAGAAGATAAGAATTTCTCTCAGGATTTAAGATGACTGAGGATAAATGGGAAACTCTTTTTTTTGTTGTTTTTTTTTTTGTTTGTTTGTTTTTCGAGACAGGGTTTCTCTGTGATTTTGGAGCCTGTCCTGGAACTAGCTCTTGTAGACCAGGCTGGTCTCGAATTCACAGAGATCCGCCTGCCTCTGCCTCCCAAGTGCTGGGATTAAAGGCGTGCGCCACCACCGCCCGGCCAAATGAGAAACTCTTAAGAAAGTATTTAAACAGGATGTTGAAATTATAATGTGTGAAGTCAACTTGGTGGTTTATGAAAAATATAAGTTCCAGAAGGCAGAGCCCATGTCTCAGCCATCATTGCTTTATGCACCTCTGGCATAGCAGATGTTCATAGACACATGAACGAAGAAAGGAATGACTAAATAAATAAAATTACTTTTAGTAGAGTTACGTTCCTGGCCCTAGTTCAGATGTATACAATTATCCTAGGTTGGTAAAATCTTTCTGAATGCTAATGTCACCAACCACCATTTATATTTCCTGAACTCTGATAATACTTTTTAATATAATAGTACTTCTGAAATCACAGTGCCTTTTATGGGTGATTTATCTAAGTAATGTAATGATTTGGTTTTGTTTTGTTTTGTTTTTTTCTGAAAAACTGTTATTAAATCAATGGTGATCATTGCCATCCCAGAGCTGAGGGAACTGGCTTGTCAATAGCGTCCTGTAAAAGTTTTGTGATCTCAGAAGATGCAGGAGGCGTCCGTGTGAATCATTTGAAATGTTGGTCATGTGGAAGACAGAGTCTGACAAAGATAAAGAGAAGAACCTCACAGATCCAAAACTCACCCGCATGGGTTCAAGATAAGGAATTCATGGTTCAATGGCAGCATGAAGGCAAGAAATCTAGGAGTTTCAATGATCTGCAAGGTTGGTAAAATCATTGATGTAGCCAGACATGGTGATACACTCCTGTAATCACAGCGTTCAGGATGGTAAGGCAGGAGAAGCCTGAGTCTGAAGTCAGCCAGGGCTATACAGAAACAAATCAGTGCTCTGGAATGGATTTGTAGTCAGTTTAGAGTTCTTGTCTGCCAAGCATAAAGCCCTGTTTCTGTGCAACATTGCATGAACGAAGCATGGCATGGATTACACACCTGTAATCCCAGTAGAGACAGGAGGATCAGAAGTTCAAGAATATCCTCCAGTATACATAACTCAATCTGGGCTATAGTCAGACTCTATATCAAAAAATAAAATCATGTGGCATCACTAAGCCAAAGTTATCAATAGGAAGAGGTCCCAGTGCAAATTCAGACTCATCTCTGGCTGGGTGTGGTAGTGCACACCTTTACTCCCAGCGCTCAGGAGGCAGAGGCAGGAGGATCTCAGAGTTCGGAGCCATCTTCTCTGCCTCCTGTCCAGGAACGTGCTAACTACATCTGCCCACGTGCTTGAAGAGGGAGGTGTGCACACAAGAATGCAATGGACAAAAGGATCCCAAACCTACGTTCTTACAGTTCCTTTACTTTGGGAGTCTATGGTCAGTGTGAGATGACCGTTTGTCTGCAAGTTGTTCTCCAAAGGCAGTTAGTGTTAAACAGAGGGGAGCCAATCACCCCCCATGGCCTTTGCTGTGTAGATTCTTACCTCCAAGGCAGCAATGAGGTCTGATTTCTGCGGAATGGACCTGGATGGCTGGCAGTGCTCCAGTCCCCGAGGTCCTGCAGTTCAAGGATGAGAAGAAACACTGGTTGGAAGGTCTGGGCACAGGAAGAGCCACCCTGAGGCTCCTGGGCCTCTGCCCTACTTGACGCCTGCCCTTGTGCCCTTTCTTTCCCTGTATTCACGGCTGCTCGCTTGCTCCTGACTTCTTCCTCCTGAAGTTGATTAGTCCTCTCGACAGCTCCTGCACGTAGACATTGGTATGTTCCGTTTCCTAGGTGGGGGTGGAGCATCAATTCTTCCCTTGCTCACTCATCTCTCCCCCTACTGCTCCCTGTCATACCTGCTGCTGCCTGGGCCTGTTTACTTATCTGTGTTTGCTTACAGGTAGGCTTTGCCCAGCCCTGCCCTGTCAGATCGGCAAGTCATTCCTGCTGTTGCCTTGTCCGGTGTTTCCCAGGAAGTTTTTTACTTCAGCCAGTATTTAATCCAGCCTTTCTCTTCTTGCAGCCCTGATCACCTCGTTTTGGCATGGAGAATCTGACAATACAAAATTGCTGGCACATTCGGGAGACTTTTTGGGAGGGTTGTAGGGCTGTCTCACCCATTTTAGGTAGGGTATTGTTTCTACAGCACCTGCCCAGGGAGAGACAATATCTCCCCCTCCTCTGAGACAAAACGAGGCATAATTTCACCGAAGTAGGCTCTGGGGAACCATTGAGTTTTTTGGAGCTTAATAAGAGAGTATAGAAAGGGGTTTCCTACAGGAGTATAGGTACTCCCCGTCAAAGGTCACGCCAGAAAGTCTTTACCCAGCAGGGTGGTGTCTGTCTCATAGGCCCGCAGATGGACCCCCACACACCCCTAGTCCTCCCCAGTCTGTATATTCTGGTTCCTCCCCAAGGCCATGTGCAGTTAGAGCAGAGAAGCACACCACAGGCTGTCGTGAGCAGCTGGATGTTCAGGTGAGGCCCCAAGATGGCATTTGTTTGTGCCAAAGGACAGTCCTGTGCAACAGGTGGCCCTCAAGGCTCATTTCGTCCTGAGCACTCGAGATCGGCTCTAAACCTCCTGTAGATCCTGGAGCTTTCTTTCATTTAATATTGTAAATGATTATTTAAGGTCTCTTCTCTGACAGAGAAACACGGAAATGATGTTTGGATATTCGCTTATATAACCACTCGTTTATAAAAAATTTAAAAGTCTTAGAGCTAAGGCACTGGGCATAGCTCCAGGCTCCCAGTGTGAGTTGATTAAAGGGGTGCTCTGTCCCCTCCTCCTTCTCCTCCCTTTCTTCCTCCTTCTCCCCCTCCCTATTCTTCCCCTCCTCTTCTTAACCTTCTTCTTTTCTTCCCCTCCCCCTCCTCTTCCTAACCCTCTCTTTTTCCTTTCTTTTCCCTCTTTGGGGATGAGGGTCTCATTCTATTGCCAGACTGGCCTTAAACACCCAGCCCTCCTGCTTAAGCCTGAACTGGGATTGCACACATCACTCCTGGCTGAAGTACCTCTAAGGGTACAGAGCTGAGCCAGAATGAGGCTCAAAGTGCTAATAAACACACCAAGGCCCACTTTAAAGTTGCTAACCCCAGAATCTGTTTGCCTTGGCAGTGGCCGCTAGGATTTATGATTTCGTGCCTGACAGTTTTCTCTTTTACTCCAATATGAAGGTAAGTCAGACAAATTCACAGCCTTTTTAAAAAGACTCTTGGACAAAAAGTTTTCATGAAACCAACACCAACAGCCGCATCAAAAGCAGAAGATGAGGACTGACTGGGGATGAGTACCTACAAAGTACTCAAGGAAACTGACTGTTGTGTTCAGTCAAACGCTGATCCTCTTCATCCTCTGGCCTGATTTCCATCACCTTCCTCATCAGCGGGATTCACCCTGGCCATAGAGAAAAATCTTGCAGAGACCTCAGCAATCAGGGAGGGGCTCCGCGGTCTTTTAACCAGATTGTTCTATCTTATTTTAGCACCTTACATTTTCCTGCCACCGTCCGCCCCGACAGTCCCGCATTGAAATCAGTCTGTAAAGCCACTCCGCGAAGGGAAGCGCTTGTCAGCCTCAGAAGATCTGAGCAGTCCCACACCTGGGCCTTTGCAGTGGGCACTTCAAAGGCAAAGCAATCTAGTCACCGAGGGAGGAAGGTTAACAGAAATTATGACTTTTCGGGGTCTGGACTACTTTGAAGACCAAAGCGCGTTTGATCCTCGCTCTGATACCGGCTTCCTGATCGCACCACGTGGAGTGCATTGAGTGGCAAGTGCTTCGTTCTCGCTCACGCCACCTTCCAATCAGCATAGCCTCGAGACAATGCTTAGCAAACGCGAGGCCAGTACAGACCTCCTCTTCGGGGCAGAGTTTCCAATTCGTCTCATTAAGTAAAAGACATAGGCATTCGTGACAGAAAAGCTTTAAACTGTCAAAATTAAGAAATCTTAAAGATCACGTTTACAGACATCATCCAAAAAAGATATCTCTCCGCATCTCCTGTGGGGCTTTATTTATACATTTTTAACAGCACTGGGATCATTCTAAAAATATACATATAGTGGGTATATATGGTTGTGCCCTATTTTCACTTCTAATTATAACACGAGGAAGAAGCACATACTTTGGGAGCTGATGTGAGTTCGGGGTTTAGTGAAAATATGCCTCTCATCGAAGCTGCAATTTGGGACTGTGCTATTCTGCCGAGCCTCATCATTCTGCCAGTTCCTTTCACCTTAGTAAGTTGAATATTACATTTTCCCTAGATTTTAGAGTGAGATTTTGATCTCAGATTTTGAGCAGTGAGTATGATTGCTTGCAGTTAGACTTTATGACAAAATAAATGTGAATTTGAGACATTTTGGGAGCCAGGTGTGATAACGTACATGCCTTTACCCCCAGCAGTCGGGATGTAGAGACAGGAGGATTGTTTTAAATTCAAGGCCAGTAGGGCTGCACAATGAGACTTTATCTCAAAGAAAAATTATGCCTTGCGGTTGGTGAGATGGCTCAGTCAATGAAGGTGCTCGCAACCAAGACTGACGACTCAGGTTCAATGCCCAGGACCCTCCACAGAAGAGATGTGATCATCTACCTCCACGCATGTGCTGTGAAATGTGTGTACACGCACACACAAGATAGATAAACGAATTTTAGAGTTGCATTTTCTTTCTTGCAAAATGCAAACCAGTTTGCACTAGGTTTGCTACTTATAAAATATGTTTATTTAATTCATTAGCACATTATAGACATCTAGCACTCCATTTGCTCTACTCAGCTTCCCTGAGGCAATGATGTAGAGATTCCATATTACAAATATTTATTAAACTCTTCCGTGTTATCTCAGTTTTCCTCCCACACACCCATACTGCAGTCCTGGTACAAGACACACGAGGAGTGGTAATCAAGAATTAAATCTCTCTTTTCAAAAACTGTCAAAAGCTTGCTCCATCAGCATCCAGCGACAGGAGGAGATGTCTGCAGTCTACTATACGCCCTTGTGAGCCAGGTTTTAATTTGTTGAGAACGAAGGCAAGAGCCTATAAAAAAATCTTGGCAAAACACAGAACTGCTAATTTAATCAATTTTAGTAGTTAAAGCAGTGACTCCAAGCGCTAACACAATCTGTTGAAAGAACTACTTTCCAAGGTAGGGGAGATTCATTTATTTCTGCGTTTTCTTCCCAGTTTTCCAATCTAAGGCTAAGTGGGAAGCCATGGCTCTCCCACTGAAAGCCTCCTCCCCAGACTTAGGAAACAGACCCTGACTCAAACGATCCCCCTGAAGGGTTTGCAGGGACAGAACCCACAGCTGACTGACCCTGAGGAAGACACCTGTCCATGAGCACTAGAAGATATGAAACTGGAAAGAAAAGGTCCCAATATGTCACATAAAAAATTAAAATAAAATCCAGTGGGAGAACCATGGAACTTCAGACATAGCAATTGTTTGAGGTTATAATTTTAAACTGGTATATGGGTTAGATCTCTTGATGGTTTTGATGCTTTGAAAAAGTCTAATTCACTCAGAATAACCTGTAAATAAGGTCTCCCATTTAGCTGTAGTGGAAACTGGAGGCCAGTTACATTTGTAGAAATAGAAAGTGGAATTAAAATGAGTTAGAATTCATCTTTTTTTTTTTTTTTTCGGCAGTGGGGGTTGGGGTGAGGAGACAGGATCTCTCTACATAGCCGGGCTATCCTGGAACTCACTCTCTAGTCCAAGCTGGCCTCTGCCTCACGATTGCTGGAATTAAAAGCCTGTATCACCATGCCCAGTTAAGAATTCACTATTTTTAACATAAAACATATGAACTGTGCTAAATACAGTTTAGAGGCTTTAATCTATGTGAACTGAGTCTGACCTAAGTGTGCAAGATGTACATTTGTCCCAAGTGGAACCATTTATTTCATTGCCTTAATTTCAAATTCTTTAGAAAAGTAAAAGTTACTTATTAAAAAAAAATAAAGTGTAGCCTGGTTTCCTAGTGCGTTCCAGGACAGCCAGAGCTACATATTGAGACCCTGTCTCAAAAAAGAAAAGAAGGAAGGAAGGAAGGAAGGAAGGAAGGAAGGAAGGAAGGAAGGAAAGAAAGAAAGAAAGAAAGAAAGAAAGAAAGAAAGAAAGAAAGAAAGAGAAAAACAGAGAAAAAGAAAAATTGCACTGAACCTGGGGAAGGGGCTAAGGCTTCCTGTGCCCCAAAAGGCTCCATCTCTTGCTGATTTTGATGTTTCCCTGTTCTCATTGCCTCTCAACTGGACTCCTTTGGCCTCAGTATAGAAGTGTTAGGTTCTAAGTATGTTTGTCATTCCTGATACATCCTTTGTACCCCCACAAAAAGCTGTACTCTCAATGAGACTCAGTACCTGGACAATGGTTGCTATAGCAGAGAAAGGCTTTTGGGATACAAGAAATCGGAACACTGGCACTCTCAGAGCATGGTCACTTTGCAAGATCTGTGTGCCCCTGAGACTGGATAATGTGTGCTTGGACCAGAGGGCTGAAGAACCACCAGCTAAGAAGCTTAGACAGACATCAAAACTATGAGGAATCTAAGAGTAGAGAGATCTGTGTTGCAGACCCAGAGAGAGTCCCTGGGGGTTCAATAACCTAAGCTTCTCCTCACCCAAACTACCTAGGTTGGGAGGCCGCAGACAGGACAGAGGTAGCCTTGAAGCATTCTCTTGGCGCTGGTGTGTTATTCAGAGAAATAAAAGGCTTTCCAAACACCTCTGAGTAACTCAGACTGAGGGAGGGGACTTGGGCGCCCCATCTGGTTCTGTCCAGCTCAGGAAGTGTAGAACATTAAGGTAGAAAGAGGCTGTAGCAGGACACTCCAGTCTGAAAACGCAGACAACACTGTCTGAACAATGAGGAGGAATCAGAAGATGCCGATAAGGACCAGTGAAAAGGGTGGGGCACTGTCCACCTCACCCTGACACTGTAGCATCAGTCCCTAGGCGTCAGAAGAGAAAAGTCATGGGAATTCTAAAGAGACTAGGTGGCACACACACACACACACACACGCACACACACACAAATTAAATATACAGGGGGCTGGAGAGATGGCTCAGCAGTTAAGAGCACAGGCTGCCTTTCCCAAGGACCCAGGTTCAAACATTCCCAGCACCCAAATGGCAGCTCACACCTGTCTGTAACTAAGTTCCAGGGAATCTAATACCCTCACACCAATGCACATACAATTAAATTATTTTTAAAAACAAACAAACAGGGCCAGGGAGGTGGTTCAGTGCATAAACATGCTTGTTAGGAAAGCATGAGCCCCGAGCGTGACTCCGTAGAACACTAGTGAGAGCCAGATGCCGAAGGAACAAGTGTCTATGATCCTGGGGCTCCTACAGGTGGGACGTGGAGACCAGAGGACCCCTGGAAATCTGAGGGACAGGTAGCTTGGCGTATGCAGTAGAACAACAGCAAAGAGACCTCGTCTCAGACAAGGTGGAAACGGGGGACTAGCACCCAGGGTTGCCTCTGGTCTCCAGAAATGTGCTGTGGCACACACGTGCCCACACTCGTACAGTGAGTACATATGTACGCACACGCGTGCACACACACACAGAAATTTCTTAAATATATTTTTAAAAAAGAAGCCGAGAGGCTATAAAGATGTCTTAGCAGTCAAGAGTGTTCACTGCTCCATCAGAGAACCAGAGTTCAGGTGCTGGCACCTGCATCAGGAGGATCACAATGCCTGTTAACTCCAACTCCAAGAGATCCAGTGCCCCTTTGTGGCCTCAGTGAGTAACTGCACCCACATGTACTATACAGACAAATACCCACACACACACACACACACACACACAGAGAAAAAAGTCTATTTTAGTCTTTTATTTTTTGAGACTGAAATCAACTTACATCATTTCCCACTCCCTTTCCTCCCTCCAAGCCCTCCCATATACCCCTCCTTGCTCTCTATCAAACTCATAGCCTCTTCTTACATTAATTGTTGCTGCTTGCATCTATGAAAATATAGAACGCTTTACGGATTTGCATGTCATCCTTCTGTGGGGCCGTGCTAATCTTCTCTGCATCACTCCAATTTTAGGATACATGCTGCCAAAGCAAGCACTAAAATAAATACTTTTTTTTTTTTTATGAAGAAATTGAACTGGGGAGGAGTGGAGCCGGGTCCGTTTCTGCAATACTGGTATACACCATGACATTTGTGCCAGGATGTGCCTCCCATAGATCCCCAAGGGTGGTTCACTTTTGGAAACTGCTGTGTGTTTCAGACTTTGACTATGAGTTGGACATGTCGTAGGAGGGAAAAGAAAGACACATCTTTGCTGTCTCTGATCAGAATCATTCTCAGATTGGAATCACAGTCTCTTTGGGGGTGGGGTAACTATCTTAGTTTTTTTCAACAACAAGCCGACTGATTCATCAAGATTCTAGAAAGAACCAAAGGATTGTCTTGTGCCACCTGCTCTCATGAACTGCTCAGTTGGTCTGACAGAGCACAGCAGTCATTTCTCTCCATTCCTGCTCTGACACCCTTGCTGTGCCCTGATGCCTTGGGATGCAGGCAGTGGGAGAGGCAAGGGACAGTGGAGGGGCATCAGAAGTGTACTGGCTTCTCCTATTGCTTCCACGCTGGTCTGTATCAAAACCATTCAAGATGAATGACTGTATCCCATTCGCTTCCCCACCCCCCACCCCCGGCGCTGGGGATCAAACCAGGTCCTTGCAGGGGCAGTTCCTGCGGCTGAGCTGCAGCCCCAGCCTTGTGGATTCTATTTTTAAAGATTTTTCGAGGAAGGCAATCTCCAATAACCTGTCCAGCACATGATCTATATTTTTTAATGTTCTTCCTTTTATCAAATCTAAACCTCAACTTGTCCCCTTTGCTCCCTTTTCAGTGAATTGTGATTTTTAAAGCTATAACATACAATTTCATTTTGAAATCCTATTTGGAGCTTAAACATTGGATTTTGGTTTATAGATAGCATTTATTCTGTCGGAGATGCTGAGCTGTTTTGAGACGTCTCTGGTAAAATGGGGCTTCGTGGCTTGAGTCTGAAAGGCAGATACTGATCACCAGGGTGTTGACTTGATCAGAGTCCGGGGTAGGCAGACGCTGCTCCAAGTGTCTGTCTGTACTGGGAAGCTGTCTGTGGGGTGAAACCAGGAGATGACAGAAGCCGCTAGCTACCCCATCAGCTGTGAGGAAGGGAAGAAGAAATAAGAAGCAAAAATTGAGCTCTGTGTGATGGCCATTTATAGTACCAACACTTGGGAGGCTAAGACAGAAAGCTGGTGAGTTTGAGGCCAACCTGGACTACAAAAATGAGACTCTGTCTTAAAATAACATGAGGAGGAGAGTAGCTACCACCTGAGGCAGAACGCCCCACGCAGGACAGAACAGAAACAAAGTATGATGAAGAGCCGGGCGGTGGTGGCGCATGCCTTTAACCCCAGTACTCGAGAAACAGAGGCAGGTGGAGCTCTCTGAGTTCAAGACCAGCCTGATCTACAAAGGAAGTTCTAGGACAGGCTCCAAAGCTATACCGAGAAACCCTGTCTCAAAAAGCCAAAAAGGAAAAAAGATATGATGAAGAATATCCTATAGTATCCACGGGAATCTTAGACGTACAGTTGAGACAGTATGCAAGATGAGTTAGAGACGAGCGCTCTGTTATAGGCTGATAAGACAGCCAGAAAGATGCTTAAGTGATAAAGGGTAAAGGTTAGTGTCAAGTGAACATTAGGACTTAGTTTCGCCGGTGATACTTTAAATTACATGTGTAATATCAAAGCAGATTCTCTTTGTATATAGCAGAGTAAGCATGAGGATTACAGCAGCGGTGTGCTCGCTACCCGCCCGCCACGTGGATGGGCTCTGAGAGGAGGACCATCCTGCTGGAACAGGGTCTGTCGGTGATGGCCCTGGGAGGGGCAGATGGCGGGAGTGAGCAACTTCCTGTTCTTAGACACATAAAGGCTCTACGGAGGATCACTGGGTGTTGCAGTCCAACCAAATCATGGCAAAATTAGGTGAAAGAACATACTAGTTTGGCAAAGTATTTTATTTTTAAACTTACAGTGTTGCTAGCAATTTTTATTACATTTATTTATTATTACTCATTTTGTGCTCATATGTGCAGGTCAGAGGACAAGCTGTCAGTGTTCCCCTCCTACCACAGAGGTCCTGAGGACTGAGCTGAGAGTCAAAGGGCTTTATCCATCTTGCCGGCCTCTAATTTGTTTTGTGTCTCTTTACAACTTCTTTGTTGTTGTTCCTTTGGTTTTGCTTGTTTGTTTTGTTTTTGTTTTTCGAGACAGTGTTTCTCTGTGTAGCCCAGGCTGTTCTGGAACTAGCTCCATAGACCAGGCTGGCAAGGAACTCAAAGAGCCTCCTGCCTCTGCCTCCCAAGTGCTGGCATTAAAGGCGTGCGCCACCATCATCCCGCTTTTTTTTTTTCTTCTTCTTTTTTTTTTTTTTTTTTGATTTTCGAGACAGGGTTTCTCTGGAACTAGCTCTTCTAGACCAGGCTGGTCTCGAACTCACAGAGATCGCGTGCGCCACCACCGCCCGGCTTCTTTCTTCTTTTTTAAAGTTAGATCTTGGGGCTGGAGAGTTGGCTCAGTGGTTAAGAGCATTGCCTGCTCTTCCAAAGGTCCTGAGTTCAATTCCCAGCAACCACATGGTGGCTCACAATCATCTGTAATGAGGTCTGGTGCCCTCTTCTGGCCTGCAGGCAGACACACAGAATATTGTATACATAATAAATAAATATTTAAAAAAATAAATAATGTTAGGTCTTGGCGAGATGGCTCGGTGGGTGGGGACCGGAGTTCAGATTCCACACTGGGAAGGAAGTGAACTTTGACTCAACACTGTCCGGAAGAGAGAGGATCGCTGAGAAACAGACTTGCTCTCAAGGGTGAGTGATTGATGTTCCCCTCTGGCTTCCATGGGCTCCTGTGACACATACCCACACATGCCTATGTACTAGCACCATCCCTACACACACACACACACACACACACACACACGAAGTGAAGAAAAAGTGTACGAATTCGAACAGATCTGCCACTACGGACATTTTATTAGTTTGCTCTTCTTTCTCTAGGACACTATGACAATTTCCAAATGGAATCCCTTCTTCCCTAAACCCTCGCCTACCCATCTTCTCTTACCCTCAATCCCATCCCCTCTTACTCCTCCAAACAGCTGTGAAACTTATTTTGTGAGGCCCACCCTCTCATTTACTGCGGAATGAAGTCCCGGTTGTTCAGACCGGCTCGTTCTGGAACACTCTAGGAAAGTCCACCAGCCTCTTTGGTCCCAGCTCCTTTCTCCCTTAGTGGGTCCAGTGGATCCACCTGGGATATTGTGTGCCTTGACCCTGGTTATTGATCTTCCAGCCCAAGAAGAGATGATCTTATAGACAGTATGAGCTGTCCAGCAAGGCAGAGCCCTCCTCAGGAAAGGACAGATGGCTTCCTTCTCCAAGGGCATTGACCCAGGGGACCGTGAGTTCAGTGATCCTGAAGTCCCTAGCCCAGGTCTCAGGGCTCCTTTCTTTTCTGGTCAGCGTCCTAACTTGGTGTCACAGAGCTGACAGGCTAGAGGGCAGCCTTCTTTGGAAATCCGCTGTGTCAGAATGAGGTCCTGCTCCTAGACCTTCTGACCCGCTGCAGGCGAGGGAGTTTCTGTATTTGCTGCCAAGGAGTCCACATGTTTCACCTTGTTTAGGTGACTAATGATTGTTAGTTCTCCCTTTTTCTATTGCCTCAAAATCCAGAGGGAGGGGCTGCAGCAGGCTCAGTGGTTAAGAGCACTTCCTGCTCTTCTGGAAGCCCCCCCCCCCGCGGCTCAGTTCCCAGCATCTACATCAGGCAGCTCATGACTGCCTGTGACTTCTGCTCCAGGGATTTCAACACCTCTGGCCTCTGCAGGCACTGGCACTCCTGTGGACACCACACACGCACACAATTAAAAATTAAATTGAATTAAATTTAAAAGAAAGCCGGAGGAAGTAGCCATTCAATTCTCAAATGGTTATAGAAATATAATTTCCCGGGGGCTGGAGAGATGGCTCAGAGGTTAAGAGCATTGCCTGCTCTTCCAAAGGTCCTGAGTTCAATTCCCAGCAACCACATGGTGGCTCACAACCATCTGTATGGGGTCTGGTGCCCTCTTCTGGCCTGCAGGCATACACACAGACAGAATATTGTATACATAATAAATAAATAAATAAATATTTAAAAAAAAAAAAGAAAAAAAAAAAAGAAATATAATTTCCCTTGAACTCTTAAGTGCCTCTCCAGTTCATCTGTTTTGGGTTCATCCAAGCACTCAGAATCAAACCCAGCGCACGCTGGGCAAACTCTCTTAACACCTGAGCTACCCCCTCCGCCTTCTGCTGTCAGAAATCTTCGCGATTACACCACAACCTCTTAGAAGCAATGTTTATTATCAGTGACCAGGTCTTCATTGTAAGCCAGGAAAGACATGATCTTGTGCAAGACAGTGTGCAGCTGAAGGCATTTCTCAGTGAGGGGTCAAATCCCAACAGAACCACACTTCTTCAGTACACGTACTGAGCCAGATTCTAACACGAGCTCCCCAGGATGCCTCTGCCTAGCTAAGTTCCAGAAACATGGGTGCACTGGTCAGCTTTCTATCACCCTTACATGAGATACTGGATGCAGACAACTTGGATCTCATGAGGAGGTTTGCTTTGGTTCATGGTTTTGGAGATTCTAGTCCAAGATCAAGTTGGCACATTGCTGTGGGCCTTGAGCAACATGGAGTAAGCCTCACAGCCGGGAAATATACAAGTACCAGACCAGGGAATGGGAGGGGGAGAGAAAGAGAGGGAAAGAGAATATGTCTCCCAGTGACCTAAAAACTTCCCACGGGGCTCCTTCTCAAGGTCCACCACCTCAGGGACCACATCTTTCCCACAGGGACCTTTGCACATAACCTTTGGGGGAACTTCCAACATCCAAACTATAGCTATTGATTTTAAGCCAGTTCTCAAACTTGGGTGTCAGAATCGCCTACTTGGCTCCTTCAGCCCAACTTCTTGCTCTCCACCCTCTGAATTTCTGATTGCAGGACTGAGTTCTAAGGCTGATGTTGTTGGTAACTTCGAGGCGCTGCTGAGCTGTTTCTGTTTTACAGCTTCCAGCTGTAGGAGGACTATCAGCAGGGCCTGGCGGCACACACCTCTAATCCCAGCACTCGGGCAGGGGCAGGCAGATACTTTGAGTCCAAGGCCAGCCTGGTCTACAGATTGAATTCCAGAACAGCCAGGGCTACACAGAGGAACCCTGTCTCCAAAAACCAAGTAACTGCTGGGCAGTGGTGGCGCACGCCTTTAATCTCAGCACTCGGGAGGCAGAGGCAGGCAGATCTCTGTGAATTTGAGGCCAGCCTGGTCTACAAAGAGCTAGCTCCAGGACAGGCTCCAACACTACAGAGAAATCCTGTCTCAGAAAACCAAAAAACACTACAGAGAAACCCTGTCTCAGAAAACTAAAAAACAAAACAAAACAAAAAGAGCTAATTCCAGTACAGGCACCAAAGCTACCAAAACCAAAATAAAAACAACCAAGTAACCAACAAACAACACACATACAACTATCTAAGTCAGGCATTGCTGTGAGTTTGAGGCTAGTCTGAACTACATATTGAATTTAAGGCCAACCTGGGCTACGTGGAAAAAAAAACCTCTCTCAGTAATACCATATAAATATAAATATATTAAATACTTAATGTATATAAAACATACCTCGAGGTAACTAGGGTTGCCGCTGGCTCCCTCCTCTAAGGTGATTTCAGGGACACTGGCTCTGCCTGTTCTGCCATCATTAACATGGTGGACAGTTCACTTCTGGTTCCCATGTAGCCATGTCTCCAGTTTTCACACCTGTGGTCAAGGCAGGCCCTGAGAAGAGGGTCCAGCTATGATCTGTTTCTGTTGGGAGGAAACATGAGCTTCTTTGAAAGTCCCCGCTCTTGCAGACTTCCAGTTTTACTTTCATAAGTCCATACCACTTCACTTATTGCAACAATGTCTGTATGTAATATATTATTTCAAAAGCCAGTTGATGGAAAGGGGTCAAGACAATCCAAAGTCCTCCCTGAGAGTATCACAAAAATCCAGCGAATGAGGAAACACCCTTCACAGTGCTCATGTGTTCCTTCCTAGGAAGGAAGCCAGATATTTTATTTATTATTATTATTTTTTATTTTTGGAGACAGGATGTCATGTATCCCAGGCTGGCCTCAAACTTGCTATATAGCCAAGACAGCCTGGACCTTATGATCCACCAGTGCTGGGATTACAGGTAGGTTCCTTAGGATTTCTATTGCTGTGATGAAGCGCCATGACCAAAAGCAACTTGCGTAGAAAAGGGTTTATTTGGCTTCCACTTCCACATCACTGTTCATCATTAAAGGACTTGCTCCTCACCATTCTAACTCTTCAACCTGCTTGCTTGCTTTCTTCTTTTTTCTTTTGGGTCTTTTGGGGTTTTTTTTGTTGTTGTTGTTGTTGTTGTTGTTGGTTGGTTTTGTTTTTTGAGACAGGATGTCTCTGTAGCTTTTGGAGCCTGTCCTGGCACACACTCTGTAGACCAGGCTGGCCTCCAACTCACAAAGATCCACCTGCCTCTGCCTCCCAACTGCTGGGATTAAAGGTGTGCGCCACCACAGCCTGGCTCTTTTTGGTTTTTCAAGACAGAATTTCTCTGTGTAACCTTGACTGTCCTAGAATTTGCTTTGTAGACCAGGCTGGCCATAAACTCACAGAAATCCACCATCTCTGCCTGCCAAATGCTTAGATTAAAATCCACCACCCAGCCAGCCTGCTTCCTTATAGAACCCAGGACCATCAACCCCAGGGGGAAACCCCACCCACAATGGGCTGGGCCCTCCCCCAACAATTACTAATTAAGAAAATACCACACAGGCTTACTGACAGCCCATTGTTAAGGAGGGAATTTCTCAATTAAGGTTCTCTTCTTCAAACGCTTGTGTCTAGCTGACAAAAAACTGATAAATACAACAGGCGTGTGCCTCCATGCCTGATTTATGAACTGGATTTTCTCATTTAAAAGGGAGGACATATACACCAACAAATCAAAACTGTGTTCAATGGAAACTACTTCTCTCTTTCATCCTAGATCCCCAGGGAGAGTGGGGAAGAATCTGGATCCATTCCTCGGCTACTATTTCAGTAGATCTCCAGGCCTGTGTTTAAGTATCTGAGAAGACGATGGGGGCAGAGTTAAAAGTTAAAATCTGTCTTCACTGAAGTCTCTGAAAGCATCTAGAGAGACAGCTAATCAGAGGGACCGACTGGGTGGCCTGAGATCAGAGTGTAACTCCAAGAGTGTGACATTCTGCCAGCAGACCTCACAGGTTTGTGACAGTATGAGGGCTCTGAAGGGCAGGGTAGCTTTGATACCACAAAGCTTCAAGGTCACGGGTGTCTTGGGTGGTGAAAGCACAGCTCTGAGGCCTGGTGCCACCAAGCACTTTTAATCAGACGGAGTATAGTAGCACTCCTGGTGGAAGCAAGAGGGCTGTGGAGGGTGTCAGCTGGCAGAGCACTTGCCTGGCGTCTGTGAGACCCTGGTTTCAATCCCCAGCACCACATAGAACTGGACACGATGGTGCGTGCCTTGAAATCCCAGCACTCAGGAGGTAGAGGCAGGGGGATAAGACATTTAAGGTTATCTTTGGCTACATAATGTACATAGCAAGGCTGAGGTAAGTGTGGGCCATATAAGACCCTGTTTCAAATCAGAGCAGGGCGGGACGAGGGAGAGGGAGGGACGGAGACAGCAGAATCTGTACCTCATCCTCAGTGGTCACTGCAGCATCAGAGGACACCCTCGCAGAGTGGCAGTGTGACTTTGGAGGCAGTGTTCCTGGCCACTTAACCGGTTCCTACAGATGCCATCTCCTCCAGTGTTGTGAGGAATTTGCTCAGGTCACATGCTTAGCCATAGAGCCTTGTTCATGGCGTCTCCCATGTGGGATTCAACCGGGTGTGGAGCTCCCAGGAAACCACCTTAGCAAAGGACAACGGATCAAAGGGAGGGAAAAGAGCCCAGCAATAGCAGATGCAGGCGGGAGAGGGGAAGGGGTGACCTGAGCCAGGAGAATGCTGTTTGTTTTCATGGAGACAAATAGATGTCTTTGCTCTCAGGCCTCAAAGGACACAAATCACTCAGGTCAGACAGGGACTGAAGCTGGAATTCATGGAGGGTTTTGCCTGCTTAGTGGAGGAGATTGGACTTCATTTCGGGGGTCTGAAGAACAACTAGAACTCTATGAAGATTAATCCAGAGCTCTGTGCAAAGGAGTCAGAAAGGGGGTGCTCAGAGGAAGAGAGGGTAATTAAAAAGATTATCGCATGGACTGTGGGAGAAAGCAGATGGCTCTGGAATCCGACGGTAGCACTGAGAATGGAAACGAAGAGACAGATGTGAGGGAGACGCTTGGCAACAGAGCCATCCCGGGCTATATAAAGCACCTGCTTGCCCAAGGCTTCAGTGGCTTCAAGTCCAAACACCCGAGTTTCAGAGACTTTTACCACAAGCACCTTACCGTGTGCAGCCCACGAGCCTCTGGCCTGTTCACCGTTGCTCGTAGATACCATTCTAAACAACGGAATGCTTCCCTGTGATCGGAGTTCCAACTGTTCTCAGCGAGCCCACGCTGGACAACGCTTTCCGCAGCAGGAGTTCTCTCCACTGATTTCCTGCTCCCAAATCACTTTACATGTGTGGATTCTGCACTATTTTACCATCTGCTCATGTTTAGAAACCAAATAAATAATTAATAAAAGTACACAATACGTAGCAAACTGACAAGATATCGTTTCTGTACTGTCGCTAACAAATGTTCGTTCTCACACCAGCGATTGATTTTCCATAGCTATTGATTTAAAATATTTATTCTCCATAAGGAAGATAACTTTTAAAAATGGGGGGGTAATGTGCAAATAAATTCACTAAAAAATGATAACCAGATCTTCCCCGGGATTTGAAGAAAATCTGTAACACAGTTTTGTTCTTGCCACTGCCCTGGAATTCAATTTTTTTCCTCATGTGCTTGTATGTGAGTGGGGGCTGGGGTGTGAGTGCACATGTGTGTGTGTGTGTGTGTGTGTGTGTGTGGTTGACACTCAAGTCCCCCACTATCACTCTCCTCCTTAATCATTAGGGCAGGGTCTCTCTGATGGAGGTGGGTCTTGTATTAATCTGTTGCTTTCATTGGTTAATTAATAAAGAAACTGCCTAGGCCCATTTGATAGGCCAACCCTTAGGTGGGTGGAGTAAACAGACAGAATGCTGGGAGAAAGAAGCCGAGTGAGTGAGTCGCCATGATTCTCCCACTCCAGACAGACACAGGTTAAGATCTTTCCTGGTAAGCCAGCTCATGGTGCTACACAGAATATTAGAAATGGGTTAGATCAATATGTAAGAGCTAGCCAATAAGAGGCTGGAACTAATGGGCTAGGCAGTGTTTAAAAGAATACAGTTTCTGTGTAATTATTTCGGGGCATAAGCTAGCCATGTGGGCGGCTGGGTGCCGGGGACGCAACCCTGCCGCTATTATTACAACATCTCTCAGTTGAACCCAGAACTTGTTAACATGGCTACTCTTGCTCTGGGATCCCCTGCCTGCAGAGCACTGGAATTACAGCTGGGCCGCCATACCCATCCAGCAGTTATGTGGTCCTTGGAGATCCAAACTCTGCTGTCACACCTGCGCAGCAAAGTGCTTTGCTCATCCGCTATCGCCCTAGATCCAGGAAATCAGAATTCTGGTGTTAAATTCAGAACCAAAAATTAGAAATCCATAAGTCAGGAGTAGGGGCACACGCCTGTGATACCAGCGGTAGCAAAAGCAGAAGGCCGCAAGTTCAGAGTCACCCTATGCTGCATAGAGAGTTTACAGTCAGCCTGGGCAACATGACTTCTTGTCTCAAAAAAAATTAGAAATACTTAAAATGATAGTATAAATGAACAAGTCTAAGGCTATAATTTGTCTAGTAGCCCAAAAATAATACTACTTAATAGTTAGGTGATATAAAGCTTGATTTTTAAAAATATTTTATAACTTTATCTTCTGTGAATGAATTCTGTATCTACATGTACACCATGTGCATGCCTGGTGCCCGGGGAGGTCAGAAGATAACAAAGGATCTTCTGGAAGTGGAGTTACAGATGCCTGTGACTGCTATGTGGGTGCTGGGAGTCAAACTCAGGCCCTGAAAGAGCAGCTCTTCATCATTGAGCCATCTCCAGCCTCGAACCCCGACTTCCCTTCTCATCTGTTAGTGGAGGGGAGTATTGCCTCCCTTTCTAGGCTAAATGAAGCAATTTCTATTTAATTATACAACATGACACAAGTATTAACATGTTATCTTCCCAGTTATCTAAAATGCAGAAACAGAGTGTATGTAACATTACCATTTTTTCAGAAATCTAATCTTTTAAAATCAAAACACAAGGCGAGGGTATGGGATGGCTGGTGACCTGAATTCTAACCCCAGGATCCACAGGACCAACTCCACAACTGTAGTCTTCTCCAAACTCTCACTGTGGCATGCCTTCCTTCCCCATCACACACACACACATACACACATACACCACAGAGAAAGAGAGAGAATAATGTAAATTAAAAATATAACAAAGTAGAAAAGTAAACAAAAGAGTACCCATGGATGTCCTCTGCTATTCGCATACAGATGCAAAGATATGCACCCAATTTTTTCTTTTTTTGCATCTTAATACATGCAAAGATATCTGCAATGATACAACAGAGCTGTGGAAGTTTCTGAGGGAGATATTTAGCTAACTGGGTAGCAGGGGTGAAGAGGGAGCATTACACTGTGCATTGTTATTTATCTGTTCCAGGCACGATTTTCACCAACCCACCAGGCTGACCTTGAACTGACCTCCTGCCTCAGCCTCCTGAGAGCTAGGGATGACAGGCATGCACTACTGTGAAAGTTAATAATGTCAGCTGGACAGCATCTAGAATCATCTAGAAGACGTTTCTGGGCACATCTGTGAGGGGTAAGGAATTATCCAAGTAGGGTCAATTGAAGTGGGAAGACCTGTCCACTGTGAGCGGCGTCATTCCCTCGACTTGGATCCCAGACTGAATAAAAGGAAGAAAAAGCTCCCTGACTACTAGGTTTTGGACTATGGGGGTGAGGTGACCAATGCCTGCCACCTTAAGTTCCTCGCCGTAATGGGCTGCACCCTAGTTCCTCGCCGCCGTGAAGGATTGCACCCTAACTCCTCGCCATGATGGGCTGCACCCTAGCTCCTCACCGTGATGGGCTGCGCCCTAGCTCCTCGCCTTGATGGGCTGCACCCTAGCTCCTCGCCGTGATGGGCTGCACCCTAGCTCCTTGCCATGATGGGCTGCACCATAGCTCCTCGCCAGGATGGACTGTACACTCAAACTGGAGCTAAAACAAGCCTTTCCTTCCTGAAATCGCTTTTTCCAGATGTTTTTTTTAATCACAGCAACAGCAAAAGCAATCAAGACGAACACTATGCCTGGCTATACACATTTAAATACGCTTAGAATTTTAGATCATGCTCATGTGTGACCTGTTTAAATTCTAAATCAGTTTTTGAGGATTTCATATTTGGAACAATTTACATCGCAAGTGAAATGGGTTGCTCAAACAGAATCCAACAACAGGTTCTACTGCCAATTTTTAAAATACTAATAGTTTGACAGTCCTTTGTTCCTCCATGGAAAAATCTTAGAGAAGATTCAGTTGGCTGGATGAACCTGGAGTTAAAGCAATGTCACTGTAGAGGTCACCCATATGCATACTAAGATATTCAAAACATCTCATCTAGCGATGGATGGAGATAGAGACAGAGACCCACACTGGAGCACCGGACTGAGCTCCCAAGGTTCTAATGAGGAGCAGAAGGAGGGAGAACATGAACAAGGAAGTCAGGACCATGAGGGGTGCACCCAACCACTGAGACAGTGGGGCCGATCTATTGGGAGCTCACCAAGACCAGCTGGACTGCGACTGAAAAAGCATGGGATAAAACCGGACTCTCCGAACATGGCGGACAATGAGAGCTGATGACAGGCCAAGGAGAATGGCACGGGGTTTTGATCCTACTTCATGTTCTAGTTTTGTGGGAGTCTAGACAGTTTGGATGGTCACCTTCCTAGACCTGGATAGAGGTGGGAGGACCTTGGACTTTCCACAGGGCAGGGAACCCTGACTGCTCTTGGGACTGGAGAGGGAGGAGAAGAGGAGTGGGGGGAGGGGGAGACGGGCAGGAGGAGGGGGAGGGAAATGGGAGGCGAGGAGGAAGTGGGGACATTTTTTTTTCAATAAAAAAAAATGTATCGGGCCGGGCTGTGGTGGCGGACGCCTTTAATCCCAGCACTTGGGAGGCAGAGGCAGGCGGATCTCTGTGAGTTCGAGACCAGCCTGGTCTACAAGAGCTAGTTCCAGGACAGGCTCCAAAACCACAGAGAAACCCTGTCTCGAAAAAATCAAAAAAAAAAAAAGTATCAAAAAATAAATAAAAACAAATATTTAAAAAAAAAACGACTCCATAAAGTCAAAAAAAACAAAAACAAAAAACAAAACAAAACATCTCACTCTGGTGGTCGGTGATGGTACGTGCCTTTAATGCCAGCACTCAGGAGGCAGAGGAAGGAGGATTTCTGTGAGTTCAAGGCTAGCCTGATCTACATAGTGAGCCTCAGACCAGCCAGGGCTACTAGTGAGATCCTACTTAAAAAACAACAATAACTGTTTTTTTAAGCCCTTGTCTTATCCTGAGTTTACCACTCCCCTTGGATCTGTACAGCTCTGTGACTGTATTTGAAATTGAAAGTAGCAGAAAGTACCATGTGGCGTGTGGCAGAACATAACACACAACTAATCTCAGATCTCCAGGGAGTAGGGAGATTGCTAATTCCCATATTCTTTACAGTTTTCATAAGTGTAGTAAACAATGACTTTTTTAAAGATCTCCCGACAGGTTACATGGCTTTCCATTAGAGATGAAACACTGGGCCTGGCGGCACGTGCCTGTAGTCCCAGACACTCGGAAGGCCTGAGGCCGGAGGACTGGCTAGAGTCCAAGAGTTCGGGTCCAGCCTGGGCAATATAGCAAGATATTTAAAAAAGAAAGTAAGGGCTGGGCTCTCAGAACCCATGTCTAGAAGCTCACAACTACCTATAACTTCAGCCTCATAGGATCTGATACCCTCTTCTGGCCTCTGTGAGAATCTGCACTAACAGATACACATACATTCACATAAATAATAAATAAAATCTTTTTTTAAAGAAATATCAATGCTGGGCGGTGGTGGCGCACGCCTTTAATCCCTGCATTTGGGAGGCAGAGGCAGGCGGATCTCTGTGAGTTCGAGACCAGCCTGGTCTACAAGAGCTAGTTCTAGGACAGGCTCCAAAACCACAGAGAAACCCTGTCTCAAAAAAAAACCCAAAAAAAAGGGCTGGAGAGATGGCTCAGAGGTTAAGAGCATTGCCTACTCTTCCAAAGGTCCTGAGTTCAATTCCCAGCAACCATATGGTGGCTGACAACTATCTGTAATGAGGTCTGGTGCCCTCTTCTGACCTTCAGGCATACACGCAGACAGAATATTGTATACATAATAAATAAATAAATATTAAAAAAAAAGAAAAAAAAGAAATATCAATTATGCAGGGCAGTGGTGGCACACGCCTTTAATCCCAGCACTTGAGAGGCAGAGGCAGGTGGATCTCTGTGAGTTCAAGGCCAGCCTGTTCTATAGAGTGAGTCTCAGGACAGCAGAAGAAACCATGTCTCCAAAAACCAAAAAAACTATTAATCAGTGGCTAACACATTAGACAGGCAACCATGAGGATCAGAGTTCAAATCCCCACCTTCCATATAAAAACAAACAAACAAACAAACAAACCAGGCAAGTCTGGTGGCCTACCTGTAATCCCAATCCTCAGGAATTAGAGCCAGAAGATCACCAGAGCAAGTTGGATAGCTAAACTCATTGACTAAGCAAGTTGGGTTGTTAGATTAGAAGAGCTGATGAGCTCCAGGCTCAGCAAGGGGGCTCAGCAAGGGAAGCCGCCTCAGTCAATAAAATGGAGAGTGATTGAGGAAGATCCCAGGTCTCAACCTCTGGGCTCTACATGAGCACGCACGCGCATACACACACACTTATATATGCACATTTAAACTTGTACACACGTGTCCGTACACATGCCAAAAAAAAAAGTATTTTAATGAAAGTGTTGGAGTTGCGAAACTAGATGCTTTATTCAGGGACCATGAATAGTTTCTTCACAAAAATGTTGAGATATAATGAGGTTTATTTATACATTATTGAAATGTCAGCTTGCGTTATTAAATTGGGTAGCATTTAAAAAAAAAAAACAGATATGGAACTGGGCGTGGTGGCGAACGCCTTTAACCCAGACAGAGGCCGCCTATCCTACACAGTGAGTTCCCAGACAGTCAGGGCTATATAGAGATCCCCTGTCTAAAAGACAAAACAAACAAACAAAAACAACAACAGCAACGACAGATGTGGAAAATTATTTCCCAGAAATTGTCAGATAATTGCAAGAGAACGATAGTGAGATTGACCAGATTACAGAAAATACTCATTTCCAACAACTGCACTTTGTGCCCGTCTGAGAGCCTTTCTGTCAGATGAGAAATACTTGAACTCTTTTTCTTTCAGATAAATTAAGGAATTGAATCTTTAAAACTCTTTTTTTTTCTAAAAAGAAAAAAAAATGTGTTAAAATACAAGATTGCCAAGACAGATACTGTCTTTTGAACGAATACTAATAACCTTTTTGTGGCTGAGAACTTCTTTTTATACACAGAAGAAGAAAAAAAAAACAACTCCTGCTATTCTTAAGTGTTTTGAAGATCCAAAGAAAGACTTTTGATTGAGGCTTGTACACAATGCCGCCGCTCTTCCTAGTGATGCCAGCGCCGAGGAGGAGGGTGCAGCGCACGTGTGCTCTAACCAGCCTCTGAAGGGCTCCGCTTACAGCGGGTTTCCAGAAAGAAATGATGAACGCCTGCCACAGAAGGATATTGTGAAAGGAAGGGCGAAACTTGGTGGCGAAGTGGGAAAACACTTCTTGATGTTTCTCTCAGTCAGTCTCGATTCAGCAGAAGGAAGAAGGGTGATGCGGCGGGAATTTGCTGGTGTCCCGGCTGCCGGCCTTTCTTCCTTCCCATCTGCAAGGGCTACTCCTCATTGTCAACTTGAGTGCATTTAGGATACAGACCTCTGGATGTGTCTGAGGATGCTTCCAGAGAGGTTTAAATGGCATGGGAAGACCCAACCTGATTATGGCCAGCACCATGACATGGATTGAGGTCCCAAATTGAATAAACAGAAGGAAGGGACAACATCGCTCACTGGGTAAAGACACTTGTTGCCAAGTCTTATGACCACAGATCAATAACCTGAACCCACATAGTAGAAAGAGAGAAACAAATTCTGCAGGCTGTCCTCTGATCTCTGTGTTCGTGCCTTGGCATGTAGACACACACACACACACACAAGCATAAAACACAATCATAAATACAGGAGAAAGTGAGCAGAACACCTGTATTGTTTCTTTTTGGTTTTTTTGTTTGTTTGTTTGGTTGGTTTTTTTTGAATTTTCGAGACAGGGTTTCTCCGTAGCTTTTGGTGCCTGTCCTGGAACTAGCTCTTGTAGACCAGGCTGGCCTCGAACTCACAGAGATCCTCCTGCCTCTGCCTCCCGAGTGCTGGGATTAAAGGCGTGCACCACCACCACCCGGCTCACCTGTATTGTTTTTTTTTTTTTTTAAATGTTTATTTATTTTATTATGTATACAGTATTCTGTCTGTGTGTATGCCTGCAGGCCAGAAGAGGGCACCAGACCTCATTACAGATGGTTGTGAGCCACCATGTGGTTGCTGGGAATTGAACTCAGGACCTTTGGAAGAGCAGGCAATGCTCTTAACCTCTAAGCCATCTCTCCAGACCCCTCACCTGTATTGTTTATCTCTGCAACACGGTTGGCCATCTCACACACCTGCTGGCATGTCTTCCCTGTCATGGCAGACTGCACCCTAAACCCAGGAGCCAAATAAACGCCTCGGTTACACACTGACTGTGAAATGTCCCCCAGAGGCTCATGCATTCTTTTTTTTTTAAAAAAAAAAAAAATATATATATATATATATATATATATATATATATATATATATGCAGTGTTCTGCCTGCATGCATGCCTGCATGGCAGATGAGAGCACCAGCTCTCATTACTGATGGTTGTGAGCCACCATGTAGTTGCTGGGAATTGAACTCAGGACCTCTGGAAGAGCAGCCTTTACCTCTGGAGGCTCATGCATTCTAATGTTTGGTTTCCAGCAGAAGTGCTGTTTTAGAAACTCATAGAACCTTGAAGAAGCAGAGCCTCCATGGAGAATATGAGTGACTAGAGGCAGGCCTTGGGGTTTCGTAGCCCCATCACACTTTCTGCCTGCCTTCTATTCCCTCATTGCCAATTGTCTTAGTCAATGTCCTATTGTTGTCGAGAGACACCATGACCATGGCAACTCTTATAAAGTAAAGCATCTAATTGGAACTGGCTTATAGTTCAGAGGTTTAGTCCATTGTCATCGTGGCAGAAAGTGTGGCAGCCTGCAGACAGACATGGCGATGGAAGGTAACTGAGAGTTCTATGTCTGGGTCAGCAGGTAGCAGGAAGAAAGAGAGAGAGACACTGGATCTGACTTGAGCGTCTGAGACCTCAAAGCCCACCCTCAGTGACACACTTCTTCAAAAAGGTCACACCTACTCCAAGAAGGCCACACCTCCTAATCGTACCACTCCCTATGAGTCTATGGGGGCCATTTTCATCAATACAGTATGTCTAGTTACCTCATGGCCCTGCCACCATGCCTTCCTCTGCCTTGAGGACTGTGTTACCTAAAACTGTAAGCCAAAATAAACCCTTCCTCCCTTAAATTGCTTCCTTTCAGATATCTGGTCAGAACAACAAGACAAATAACTAATATATCTCCTTAAGGTTTTTTTGTACAGGATTTTGTCAAGGCAATGAAAAAGCTACTAATCCATATTCCTTTTTACTGGAGCCCAATCTTCCTTTGAGGGGAAATTCTGTGTTATATTTGTTGCATAGACTACTCCTGGCACACACCTCCAATGCTGATACCCACACAGAAGCAGAAGGACATCCACCTGCCCTTTGGTGTCCTTGCAAAACAAACACAAGTTCTAATATGAGTAATAAAATGATCCTTGCCTGGGGTTTGTATCTAAAGGGAGTGAGTCAAAGACCAGGGACATCTGGGAGTCAGACTGCTACCGCAGCAGCAGAGTGTGACTGGCACTGTGCAGTCTGTCATCTCAACTCCACAGCTCCTTAGACCCAACTTTTTTCAAGCTTATCATTTTGTTGGGCCCCTAACACTGATTTGTACATTGAGGTATGGATTCAGATGTTGGAGATGTTTCAGCCATTAAAGGCTAGGCTCACAATCAAAATGTCAAGACAAATGGATTCGGGTGCATGTAGAAGAAACCAGCAACACTGGGCACTTTAGGCAAGAGTCTGTCTTCCAAATAGAAGTGTGGATATTGCCAATTAGGACCTGAGTCTCCCTGAGTGCTTCTAGATATCCGCTTTGCCATCCTGAAGATACAGATCACAAAGGTCCCACAAATCATGGGAAAGGGGGAAAAGTATATAATTCCACTCTTGAAAAATAAATCTAGGAAAGTATCCATGCTATTTCTACTTCTACCCTATTGATTAGCCAGACATAGCTGCAAGGGAGGCGGGGAAATGTGGTCTTCATTTTCAGAGGTCAAATGTAAACTCTTCTGATACTGAGTTTGAAAGGGAAGAATAGACGCTAAATACTAACAAGAATGCTCTCATATACCTTCCTTTTCCTTCCATTTTTATGGTGTGTGTGATGTATTTGTGCATATTTACACATCTATGGGCATGTGTGTGTGCTCATGCATGTGGAGGTCAGAAGTTGATGTCAGGAGTTGTCCTGGGTCACCCCTCCACCTTATTCATCGAGGCAGGATCTCTCATTCAAAACCCAGAGCTTCCCAATGTGGTGACTCTCGCAATCCACTTACTCAGGTCCTGTCTCCACCTCTCAAGACTGGAAGTAAAAGCAGGCGACCTGGCATTTACATGGGTTCTGCAGATCTGAATCCCAACTCTTATTCTTTCATGTCAAAGCATATTTTGTTTGTTTGTTTGCTTGCTTGTTTTGTTTTGTTTTGCCGAGAGAGGGTCTCACTATGTAGCCCTGCCAGTTCAGGAACTCAGTAGGTAAAACAGTGTACCTACTGGGTTCCACTGCCTCTGCCTCCCAAGTGCTGAGGTTCAATGTGTGCATCACCATGCCTGACTCATGTCAAGGGCCTTAATCAGCCCTCATGCATATTTTAGAATTCTTTTTTGGTTTTATTATTGCTGGTTTTGTTTTCCTATTTGTTTGCTTGTTTGGTTTGGTTTTCCAAGGTAGGGTTTTCAGTAGCTATGGAGTCAGTCCTGGAACTCGCTCTGTAGACCAGGCTGGCCTCGAACTCCAGAGATCTGCCTGCCTCTGCCTCCTGAGTTCTGGGATTAAAAGTCACCACTGCCCAACTTCATTGGAGTTTTTGTTTTGTTTTGAGATAGAGTTTCATGTCATCCACATTAGCCTCATACTATGTAGCTGAGGTTGTCCTTGAACTCCTAATCTTCCTGCCTCCACTTCCCAAATGTGTCACCCCACTGGCCCACAATTACTTTTTTTTTTTTTTTTTTTTTTTGCTTAAATATCCAGAGATTGTTTCTGTTACTACAGACAAGGGATGATGCATGACTCCATGAGAGAAGCCTGAGGTGACACAGAGAGGCAGGACTGGTTGGCCGTGTCTGGCATTGTCACAGCTCCCAAGATATATATCAGAAACAGAGCATAAATCACTGCTCTGACTCTTGAGTGCTGCTGTTATGAATGTGCCTCACACGTCCAGCTAGTCTTTGATTCACCTTCCATAGTCTGCCACCCACTCAAGCATCCACTAGGCTGAGGGTTCAGTCCCCATTGGAAAGAAGAGGGCTGGGAAGATGACTCAGCAGCTAGAAGCACTCCCAATACTCTGCAGAGGACCTCGGTTCCGTTTCTGGTACCACACCTGCTAGCTCGTAGCCATCTGAGTAGACATCCAGTTCTGTAAGCTGGCCTCCATGGGCACCAAGCACGCATGGAGTGCACAGACATACAAGCAGACACTTACACATAAAATAAATTACCTTTTAAAGAAGAAACTTCTGCACCCCTCCCTTCTCTTCTGTACCACTGCCACAGCCCAAGCCCTGGGCCACTCCCTTCCACTTCCTGCTTCTGCAACTCCTCCAGACACCCAGTTAATTCTGCTGACCTGGCCTGCACCCTTGGAAAACACAACTTAAACCATAGTGCTTCTTTGATTTCCACAAATAACTGAGTCTTCTTCAAGATAGAATGTAAATGTGTGTATGACTGGGGGCGGGAGGGCTTTCAAGGCCCTTCACCATGTTTCTTTATCTTTCGTGTCTTCTTCATTTTCTGTTTCCCATATGCCTGGTACCTTGGCCATCCTCCTCATCTCTGAGGCCTGCTTCTTCTTATTTGCATGCAGTATTCAAATAATCTGAAACTACAGGTGATTCAGCTTGGCAGGGAAAGGGGGAGGAAAAGCACGCTGTCTAGACAGACAAGAAATTAAGACCGGGCAGTGGTGGCGCACACCTTTAATCCCAGCACTCTGGAGGCAGAGGCAGGCAGAAGACCTCTGTGAGTTTGATGCCAGCCTGGTCTACATAGTGAGACCTTGTCTCAAAAGAAAAAATTAACACTGTCCCTGGCAGTTGACTTTTTTTCTTTTTTAAAGTCTTTAGAGACCGGCCACCCAGCTCCCAAATAAATACACGAAGACTTATTCACACTCATGAACACCCGACCTTAGTTTGGCTTGTTTCTAGTCTACCTTTTGCCTCTGGGCTTTTATCTTTCTTTATTCTTTTTTTTTTTTTTTTTTTTTTTTTTTGGTTTTTCGAGACAGGGTTTCTCTCTAGCTCTAGTTCTCTGTCCTAGAACTAGCTCTTGTAGACCAGGCTGGCCTCGAACTCACAAAGATCCGCCTGCCTCTGCTTCCTGAGTGTTGGAATTAAAGGCGTGCGCCACCACCACCTGGCCCAGAGGTCATTTTTTGCTTTGCCAATATTCTGCACCATATATAGATATCAGTTAAATGGCCAATTCAATAACAAATCATTATACTCTAATGAGGAGAGAACACAGAAGAAAGAAATTAGTTAATATGCGCAAATAGTGTTAATGATGGGTATGAACCGAAGTGACGCTTTCTCATCAGGATCAAACGATGGCCTGAGGATGTTCACCGCAGAAGCCTTACCATGAGATGAGCAACCACGGGAGTCAGAGGAGCTAGGATTCGAGGGAAAGGAAAACCCTGGAAGTCGATGTAATGAAGTTTCAGATGGGAGATCGTTACAAGAACGGATCGCTGAGCATATACAGACTTTCCTTGGGATGGACGATTACCTGCCTAGGATGACTTAATCATGGAGCTGCCTAGAGGCCTGAGGCTGAATTCATGACTTCTGCACTAGGATTTTATCGTTCTATCGCAAAGAATATAAAACCCACACAGTTTTAAATTTAAATTTATTGCATGGCTTATAGTTGAATGCATCCATATAAAGATCAAATTGTTGATTTACAGACAGAAAATCTATAACCTGGATTTTGTAGCATCCAAGTTCTATACAAGCTTTATAGAATGCTTCCCTGTGAAACGCCTGATATAAAAGGAATCATAAATTTGATAGGTCTTGGCAATCTAGTCCGTTCCTTCGCTTAAAGGTATACTACATTGAATTAATGTGATATTGCACATAATTGATTTAAGTTGCTCTCTTATGCTCAAATATGAAATTAATCATCTATAAACCTAGCATTTCTGTGAAGGCTATGGGCGTGAGTGGGGTACAGTCAGAATTCTCCGTTCTCCATTCTCTTTAGGTGGCTGTTTGATGACATCAAGTGAGTAATTATTTATAAGTCAGATTCATGCGAGGGAAGAACAATTTAAACATGGAGCCAGGGATGTTGGGAGTTCTGGGTGAGCATGGGAGCGGCCCCACGTTCCATCCAGAATGTTGGGTTTAGTGGCTTAAACCTGTGACGCTGGCGCTCAGAAGGCAAGAGCTAGAGGGTCTGGAGTTCAAGGCTGTCTTTGGCTAAGCAGTAAATTCTAGGTCAGCAGAGGATGTGAGAGATTCGGTCCCAAGTCAAAAACAAGACCATGGGTGATGGCTTTAATCCCAGCACTCAGGAGGCAGAGCCAGACGGATCTCTGTGAGCTCAAGGCCAGTTTGGTCTACAGAGTTCTAGGCCAAGGCTAGCTGGTGAGGCCTTTCTCCACAAAGGAAGAAAATAGCACAGTGTAAGGGGTGGGGGTGGGGCTGGGATTGTGATTCCGTGGAAGAGGGTTTGCCTGGATGTATGAGGCCCCAGATTTGATACCACATAGAATCAAAGGGATAAGGAAGACAAAGAAAAGGGAGTCGGTTTGTTTATATGCACTAAATGACAACACATATGAGCCTGTTTAAGAATCATAAACATGGTCCTGGGGAGAGGACTGGGTGGGTAAGTGCGCTGCGCAGCCTGAAGACCTGAGTGGCTACTATCCAGCCACCACACAAAAGGCAACACTGTAGCCTGTGCCTCTGATCCTGCTGCTGGGGTGGCTGAGACTGGAGGACTGCTGGAGCTGGCCAGCTGGTCTAGACAATTGGTGACCTCCAGGTTCAGTGACAAACTGTCTCAAATTAAAAAAAAACAAACAAACAAAAAAAAACAAAACAGGTAGCCAGTCATGGTAGGTCACAGTAGCACACAGCACACACTTTAACCCCAGCACTTGGGATGAAGATCTCCATGGGTTTTAAGCTAGCCTGGTCTACATATTTAGAGCCAGGCCAGCCAGGGCTATGTAGTGAGACTCTGTCTAAAACAAACAAACAAACAAACAAAAAATGAGGTGGAGAAGGCCAGAGGGAGACACCAGATATACCTGACATCAAGCTTTGGCTTCCATTCTGCATGAACTCATATCTCAATACATACATGTACACACACACACACACACCACAAACACATGCATACACCAAAATCATAAATACTAGGATTCATAGAAATTACATACCAAGTATCACTCAAAATCTTTCAAATAAATAACCTGATCTATTTCTCTCCAGTCTTACACACCGCTCTCATTTCTCTCTCTCTCTTCCTGTTTCCCTGAGACAGGTGCACTTGTGTGGCCCAGACTGGCCTCAAATCGCTCTCCTCCTCACTCCTCGACCTCAAAGGCTGGGCTTAGAGTGCATCAAGCTTCCCTCCACCCTCCCCTCCCTTCCTCTCCCATGCCTCTTCTTAAAGATTTCTTTATGTGAATGTCATGTAATAACTAGAGAACTATTAATAATTAAATGATCCTCCTGCCTCCACTTCTCAAACGATGGGGTTACAGGCCTACATCAGCTCGCTTGGCTGCTACTATCTAATATTGATTATGCCTTACTGAAAAAAGCTGGGTCATATTTTATACTTGGTTATACCTTTGTCATTTTATCTTCCTACATTTTTGAGACAGAGCATTGCTCTGCTGGCCCCCAGCTCACAGAGATCCACCTGCCTCTGGTTACTGAGTGCAGGGAAAGCCATTTGCCTGCATAGCCGGTGGTTTTTGTTTTCATTTCTTTAAAAATGTTTTCGATTATTTATTTTATGTGTATGAGTGTTTTGTCTGTGTTATGTCTGTGCACCATGGGTGTGTCAGATCATCATGGAAGTCAGAGGAAGGCACTAGGTCCCCTGGAACCAAAATGACAGATGGTTGTGAGCCATCAGGTGGGTGCTGGGAACCAAACCTGGGTCCCACACGAGCAGTCAGAGCTCTTAAATGCGGAACCATCTTCTCCAGCCGGTTTTTGATTGTTTAAGATGAGGTTTGGATGTTTCTGAAGCTGGCCTCCAAATCCTGGAGTCCAATGGGTTGATTCTGGGTGTTTTTTGTTTTGTTTGAGACAGGGTTTCTCTGCGTAGCCCTGACTGGCCTAGAACTCACTCTGTAGACCAGTCTGGCCTCGAACTCACAGAGATCCCCTTGGCTCTGCCTCCTGAGTGCTACAATTAAAGATGTGTGCCACTATGTCCCACACACTGCTGGGGGACAATGGTCTGTACCCTGTCACTTGTATTTTAAATAAACGCTGATTGGCTAGTAGCCAGGCAGGAAGTAGAGGCAGGGCAAAAAGAACAGAATCCTAGGAACAGGAAAGAATCAGTGTCATCCCCCAGACACAAAGGAAGCCAGACACAGAGCAAGCAAGATGTGACTGCCTCACCAATAAAAGGTACCAATCCATGTGACTAACACAAATATGGGCTGATATAAGTTATAAGAATTAACTAATAAGAAGCCTGAGCTACTGGGCAAATCAGTTTATAATTAATGTAGATCTCTGTGTGTTTATTTGGGACTAAATGGCTATGGGACCTGGTGGGACAGAAACCTCTGTCAACAGCACGCTTATCTATTTGCGTGGTGGGTGGCACACATACCACAGAGCACATGGAGGTCAGAGAGCATCTTACAGGGACTGGTTCTCTACTTCTACCGTGTAGGTTCTGGGTGTTGAACTCAGGTCCTCAGGCTTGGTAGCAAGTGTCTTCACTTTCTAAGTCATTTCGCTAGCACTATTAGGAACAATCTTTCATGTTTTATTAAGTATTTTGTCAGCTATTGTTTTGAAATAGGTTTTTAATAATGCTAACGATATACTCTTGACCTGTGTGGTCAAAATTTGAGAGTCAGAGAGCAAAATGGCTCGGCTAGTGTAACTGCAAGCGCTTGTTACAGTTGTACACTACACACACCCAAGGGGTGTCAGTCGCATGCAGGCGAAGTGCTGGTGACCCTGGAGTTGTTCGGTGCACTCTGCAGAGGAGTTACAGAAAACTGGAAGAACAGCCAGTGCAGTTTGATTGCCTGCTGTCCCAAGCCCTGCGGTTAAAGCACATAACCAGGTCTGGTATGCCCACTCCTGTGGCCTCTGTGCCCATGGCCGGCACATCAGCTAACCCTAAACTAGTCCAGTTCTTTGCACAGTAGGACTCTTTGATGGGAATGCATATCCTTATAAGGTAAGTTTTAAATGAAACCCTGATTCTTGCCTCCAATGGTACCCAAGGATGGAGGGAATTACTGTTGAAATTTGTCAGAATGAAGGGTTTACACTTTTTCTTTTCTTTTCTTTCCTTTTCTTTTATTTTTTTCAAGACAGTGTTTTTCTGTAACTTTGGAGTTTTCCTGGAACTCACTTGGTAGACCAGGTTGGCCTCGAACTTACAGAGATCCACCTGTCTCTGCCTCCCAAGTGCTGGGATTAAAGGCATGCACCACCACCACCCAGCAACCACTGTTGTGTTAGCGTTCTTTAGAGAAACAGAACTTATAAGATATATATATATATAATATTTTGTATCTCATATATTACATATAATGATGTATATATATATGTATATATATAAAGGGGATATATTAGAATGGCTTATAGGCTGTGTTACACTTAGTCAAACGGTGGCTGTCTAACTATGGAAGGCCCAAGAATCCAGTGGTTGCTCAGTCCACAAGGATGGATGTCTCTACTAGTCTTCAGTGTAGTCCAGAATCCTGAATAAGTATGCTCCAATGCCAATGAAGGGGTGGACTCACTAGGGAGAGCAAGCAGGCAGGGAGGGAGAGAGGAAGAGGGAGAGAGAGAGATTGATTCCTTCTTCCACGTCTTCTAGCAGAAGACGCGGCCCACCTCAAAGATCTGGATTAGAGGTGGATCTTCCCACTTCAAACAATTTCATTAAGAAAAAATGTCCAATCATTTGGGTTTTAGTTAATTCCATATGTAGTCAAACTGACAACCAAGAACAGCCATCACAACTGTCTTACACGGTCTTTCTTGGGCTCAGTAGACACTGCTGAACTGAAGCTGCCGAGGGTTTACTAAAAGTGCTCCCGTGGCCGGGCGGTGGTGGCACACGCTTTAATCCTAGAACTCAGGAGGCAGAGACAGGCGGATCTCTGTGAGTTCAAGGCCAGCCTGGCCTACAAAGTGAGTTCCAGGACAGCTAGGGCTACACAGAGAAACCCTGTCTTGAAAAAACAAAATAAATAAATACATTTTAAAAATTAAAAAACAAAAACCAAAAAATCCAGACAAACAGAAAAGTGGTCACATGAAAAAGGCAGGGTGTATGATGTGAAATTCCCAAAGTTTCAAAAATATATATATATTAAAAAATAGAAGAGAAAAAAAGAAAAGGTTCCCTTGACTTTAATCTAAGCACTCAGGACAGCAGGGCTACATAGAGAGAAGCTGCTTTTCTAAGAAAGAAAGAAAGAAAGAAAGAAAGAAAGAAAGAAAGAAAGAAAGAAAGAAAGAAAGAAAGAAAGAAAGAAAGAAAGAAAGAGGAAGGAAGGAAGGAAGGAAGGAAGGAAGGAAGGAAGGAAGGAAGGAAGAAAGAAAGGAAAGAAAAGAAAAAGATACAGCTCAGCGCTAAAGCACTTTCTAGCATGTGCAAGACCCTGATTTTATCCCAGCAACAGAGGGGAGACAGACACGGGGGCTGGGGAGACTGATTGATTGAGATGTATCTGACTGAATGCAGGCTACTACAACCTCAAAGCGACCAGTGAAGGGAAGAAGAAAACAGACAGCATGTCAGGAGGTGTGAGTTCCCATCTCCGTGTCCGGTGGATTAAGACAGGCTGTACCCAGAGCCCACACAGTTGGCTTATCAGGTCTGGGGCAGAGAAGATTCAAATGCCCACTGGGAGCTTGGACAGTCATGAGCTTTAACGACGAATTCCACGTGGGCTTTTCAAATAGTAAAGATATTCAAACATGTGCATACAAACAGAAACACGAATTACGTAGGCTGTGCTCCTGGTTTTTTCTTTCTTTGGGGGATGGGGGTTGCAAGACTATGAAGGCGCTCTCATTTGAGGGCATCATTCAACTCAACTCAACGCCAGGGCTTTGGGATTCTGAACCAGAATCTCGGGGGTCTTCTGCACAATATTGTGGAGATGCTCTTTTCTTTGTGCATTGTTATTTTTGTGTGTCTAATTTAAAATTTTGAAAAAAGCCTCTTCCCATATATTTTTCCCATGTAGCTATTGAGATAGAAGGAAGTACAGACACTTTTTTTGTGTTTTGTTTGTCAATTATGGCTTTTGTTGCTTTGATTTATTTACAGATTGACAGTTTGTTGCCTCTCAGAGTTTGGAAATTAATGCTAAATCAATACTTTATATAAAATTATTCTGGTTTTTACTGCAGATTATTTCACAACCGATTATTGGACTGGTGTAAGACTCCACTGTACGTGACAACATTGGGGAAGCTAGAGGTAGAAAGTCAGCCAGCGCCCCTGCATAGCACCTTTGCGTGAGGAGCCACACAGCATTTGCATGCAGCATATGGGGAATCCGTGCAGCCTGGGAGTTTGGAGCTAACGTGCCAGTCTCTGATCCAGCCAGACTTAAGTGCGAAGTTTACACTGCTGTGCTGAAGGCTGGAATCTGCCAGAGTGGTGCTCAAGGGCGCTGTCTTCACTGAGCAAGTCTAGACTACTTAGCGTCTACACACGGAAATGCTCCTAAGCACAGGGGACTCCAAAACGCAGTTTTTCTTCACATTCCAAAGCTGTTCCAAAATCACTCTAACGTTTTGAGCAACCTATTTTTTTCCCCAACACAGGGTCTCTCTGGGTAGCCCAGGCTGTCCTGGGATTCACAGAGATCCACCTGTCTCTGCCTTCTGAGTGCTAGGATTAAAGATGTTCACTACTACGCCCAGTTCTGAGCTTTATATTCTAAGACTTTCAGGTACTTTCAGTATAGAAAAAGACTTAATTTCTGACTAATGAAATGTAAACTCATTCACACAGCCAAATGCATTTCCACGTTTAAACTGAGACATACACACAATGTAAGCATTGGCAAGGGTAAACGGGACGCCGAGCTCATATTATCCTACCGCTCCCATAACCTCGCCCTCAGAGAAGGTGCTTTGCATCCAGTGTTGGCCTTTGTCCAGTTTCGTCATTTACTTTGTCTCTTTTTTGAGATAGGGTTTCTCTGTGTAGCCTTGGCTATCCTGGAACTCACTCTGTAGACCAGGCTGGCCTTGAACTCACAGAGATCTGCTTGTCTCTGCCTCCCAAATGCTGGGATTAAAGGTGTGTGTCACTCCGTGCCTGGCTTTACTTTGTCTTTTTTTAATTAATAAAACAGAATTGCATCATTTCCCACCATTCCCTTCCCTTCCTCTAGCTCCTCCCATACCCCAACCATACCCGTGCACTCCCTCTTAAATTCCCGGTCTCTTTTTCTTTGTTACTTGCTGAATCCATTTAGTATTGTTTGTACGTCCAGGATTTCAAGGCTCACTACCTGGTGTTGGATGAACTATGGGCTCGCCTGCGGGTGGGAGGAGGGAGGAACTACTTCCACTCGGCGTCCCTTAGTGGCCTGTAGTTCTTTGTCTAGGGGCAGTGCCCTGTGAGATTGTCTCTTCCTCTTAGCATGTCTATTGATGATGTCCTTGTTCAGGTCTTAAGTAGCCACATCGTTAAAGTCACGAGTGAAGTGTTCCTGTCTTTCCTAGGTGATACAGTTTCACTGCAGGTTTCCTGGGCCCCTTTCAGCCTTCCCACCCCTTCCTCTCTGATGCTCCCTGAGCCTTAGGTGCAGCAGCTGTGCTGTCCATGTGTCCCTTAGGGCTGGGTATCCCATCATCAGGTCCCTGGGTTTTGATCAATTGTGGTCTTCTGTAATGATCTTTTTTTTGGGGGGGGGGGGGGGGAGTTTCGCTTTTTTTTTTTTTTTTCTCTGTGGTTTTGGAGCCTGTCCTGGAACTAACTCTTGTAGACCAGGCTGGTCTCGAACTCACAGAGATCCGCCTGCCTCTGCCTCCTGAGTGCTGGGATTAAAGGCGTGCGCCACCACCGTTCCCAGAAAAGCTTCTCTGGTGAAGCTCGGGAACAGCTCTTACTGTGGGTCTAAGGATGCGTATTTAGAAGGCATTTAGGAATTACGCTGTTTTAGGAAAGCAACAGTTGCAGGAGCTCCTTTGAGAGCTGTGATTTCACTGGCTCCAGTTAGGTGGCTAGCTTTCCAGGGCTGGGCATGATTTCCTTGCTGTTGAACAGGCCATGCATCCAATTATACAGCTGTTGGTTACTGCCCAGATATAAGAGCCACTCTTGTGGCTCTAGGGATGTCTTGCTTGCCGTGCTGGTCATGTGCATAGGCCTCGCAGCTGCGTTAACTATTGGTAGCTTCCCTTCCTTGGCAGCTTACATTAGCATCTTCAGGGACTGTGAAGGTTCGTCCTCAGAGAGGAGTCTTTCGGTAGATCCAGCTCAGAACCTGCAAGTCCTGAATCACAATGCCTGTGCCTTCAGCATTAGGGCCTTACCTTCAACCTCTGGGAGGCAACCAAGGGGAACAGTAAAAGTCTGTTTGGGGAGTGTCTTGGACTCCCCTGACCAACAATTCAAAAGAGTTTTTCATGCCTGGTACTGTACAGCTGTTTTTGTTTGCTTGGTTTTTCAAGACAGGGTTTCTTTCTGTAGCCCTGGCAGTTCTGGAACTAGCTCTGTAGACCACGCTGACCTTGAACTTCTCCTGCCTCTGCCTCCCAAGTGCTGGGATCAAAGGCATGTACTACTACTGCCAATGGTACTGGGATTTTTATTAGAAGGCCTATGGCTCATGGAAGAAGTATTGTCCAAACAGTTTAACTTCATTTAAATAACATTATGTTTACTTAGATATATTATATGTAATTTGGGGTCAATAAAAATAATATAATCTCTTACAGCGTTTTCAAACACCCTTAGTCATGTTAAAATTTTTAAAGTTTTTAAAAAATGTTTTATATATTTGGGTATTTTGACTTCATGTATGTCCATGCAGCATGTCTGAACCTGGTGCCTACTGAGGCTAGAAGGCATTGGAAGCCCTGGAGCTGGCGTTACAGATGACTGTGAGCTACCACGTGGATGCTGTAAATCAAATGTGGGTCCTCTGAAGAGCAGTCAGTGCTCTTAACTGCATAGCCATCTCCCCAGTTCCTTCATTTAAAAAAAAGCTGATTTTATAAGGAAAAAAAAAAGCAGAAATGGGGGTACTGGAGAGATAGCTTGTAGTATGGAGCTGCGGGGTGTGTTCCTGCCACCCCGGCTGCCTGGCTAGCTTATGCCCCGAAATAATTACACAGAAACTGTATTCTTTTAAACACTGCTTGGCCCATTAGCTCTAGCCTCTTACTGACTAACTCTCACATCTTGATTAACCCATTTCTAATGAGTGTAGCACCACGAGGTATTGTCTTACTGAGAATATTCTTAACCTGCATCCATCTCGGAGAGGAGAGCTATGGCGACTTCTTTACTCAGCTTTCTTTCTCCCAGAATTCTGTTCTGTCTACTTCGCCTATCTAAATTCTGCCCTATCAAAAGCCAAGGCAGTTTCTTTATCAACCAATGAAAATAACAAATAGACAGATGACCCTCCTCCATCAATAGCTCGATGGTTGCTCTTGCAGAGGATCCAGGCTCAGTTCCCAACATCTGCAACTCCAGCTCCAGAGGACCCAGGTTCCTCCTTTAGTGTCGGGGGCATAGCACATGTGCGGTGCACACACATACATGCAGGCAAAACACTCATGCACATCAAATAAAAATAAACACTTTTTTCAAAAAGAAAAAGCAGAAATGGGCCAGGAGTGATGGCATACACCTGTGGTAGAAGCTGATGGATCTCTGTGAGTTTGAGGCCAGGCTGATCTACACAACCAGCCAAGGCCACATGAGACTGTATCTCAGAAGCAGAAAAGGGGGGGGGGGGGTAGAGAGCTGGCTCAGTTGTTAAGAGCACTGGATGTTCTTATAGAGGACCTGGGTTCAATTCCCAGCACCTAATGGGATCCCAGTCCCAGGGACTCCAACACCCTCTTGTGCCCTGTGAGGGCACTGCACTTACACACACAGAGACAAATTTAAAAATATTAAAAAAAAAAAAAAAAAAGCAGAAAAGGAAGGGGTGGCGGAGGCTGGAAGACAGATCAGCAGTTAAAGAACCTTAGTTCAAATCTCATAACCCATGTGGTTCATAGCCACCTGTAACCTCAGCTCCCAGGGGCATCCAGCCACTTCTGGCCTCCACTGGCATTCATGTGCACAGACCCACACAAAGACACATAATTAAAAATAATAAAATAGATCTTTTGGTGGGGGAGATGGAGTTGGCAATGCAGAAACGTGGAACGGGACACTCACTGGTGGAAGGAACATTTTCGTGACAAATGTTAGGTTGAAGAAATTTAGCCTGTAAAACAAATATTGTCACATGCAGACTGATGTTTGGAAAAAATAATGTGTGTTCTATATTTTCATCATGGGCTTCTTCTAGCAAATCTATAGGTGGCCAGGTAGCTTTCTATTTGCACAAGAGTTGAGGAATAATCGTCATAAGCTGGAGACGAGAAAAAGGCTACAGGGAAAGTCATTTGAGGTCAGAGTCAATCATAAAAGGCTTTCCCACATTGCACATGGTAGAGGAAACATCAGAAAAATAAACATTTTGGTTTTTTGTTGTTTTACAATATTGGGGTTCAAACGTAGGGTCCCACTTATTCCAAGCAAGGACTCTACACTCAGCTGCTTCTTGCCACCCATAAATGCTATCAACCAACTAACTCATTCAAGATTTAAATACATCATTCCGGGCCAACAGTAAATGTTTCAAATAAAGATTTGCCAAAACAACAGTCAAATTCACTAACCAGGGACTGCACAGCCGCCTTTGGGATCCTAGCACCCAGCTCACCTCCGAGAGCAGAGTATGTTGACTCAGCAGCCTTCATGTTTCCGGCTGTGAAAGTTCAGCAGAGCCTGTGACACCTCACAAACCTCTCTCAGCTCACACGTACGTTTCTGGCCGATTATGGCGCCCCCATGTGTCCCTTTGTTGTAACGTCTTCCGAGTCTCAGGAACAACACCCTTTACAATACCTCTGTTCTCCCATCTGTGATTATTCCAAGAGGAAGCTGAAGAATAGGATTAATCCGATTAAGTATCCCAGCCTGGCCTGGAACTCCTTGTACAACCTGAAGATGACCTCCTGCCTCCACCTCCCAAGGATTAC